>NW_012115822.1:1078004-1089153 GCF_000951035.1 Colobus angolensis palliatus | reverse complement strand
TTGGCCTGGGAGCGATGGTAAGCCATTAGTCTTCTGAGGATTTCTACCTTCTTCTGCCCCAGGTCCATGGAGGTGAACCACCCAGCACCTCTCAGACTCTTGGAACTTGCAGCCCACAGCCTGCTGAGCAATGAGGCTTCAGTTCTACTGGTGTTGGAACAGCTCACGGTGAACCTTTTCCCACCACTACTCACTGCTGCATTTGCCAAGGGGCACAGAAAGGCTCTGAAGGCCTTGGTGCAGGCCTGGCCCTTCCCCTTTCTCCGTCTGGGCTCTCTGATAGTGCAGTGGCCCAACCAAGACAGCCTGCAAGCTGTGGTGGATGGGCTGGAGGCCTTTTCTGCCCACAGGGCTTGTCCCAGGTAAGGGGGATGCTGGGAGCAAGATCTCAGCTCAGAGCCAGAGGGAGGGTGAGCTGAGATCCAGGGGAGGGGAGCGTTCAATCGGCTAGGGGGACAAGTGGGGAAACTATATGTTTGTAAGTTAAGTGGTTGATGGTACAGCTACAAGGCTTTAAGGAGAGGGCTTTTTACCTTCTAGGGGTGGTGGTATGAGGTGTATGAGGAATAGGGGCTGGCAAGGAGCCTGAGTGAGGGACGAAAAGCCCATTAGAGAGGAGAGGCGAGGCGGGCTGGTACTGGGGTCTGGGGAGCGGCCCAGGACTGCTGCCGCTCATCCTACCTGGGCTCCCCAGCATCTCATCACACCCGTCTCCCCACAGGAAGTCACAACTGAGGATGCTGGATTTCACCCTGGACTCTGAGCAAGTCCACAGTAAAGGGGCTTCTGAAGCCTTGGCCAAGTTCCCATTTTGGTTACCATCAACAGTCAAGGCAGAGATGCCCCAGGCCGCAGCCAGGCCCAAGCCAACAGAGAATATGAAAAAAGGACCAAAGCAGCCATGGGAAGCAGTGGAAATACACATTGATCTTTTCCTACGAGGCCCCTTCAAGTTAGATAAGTTCCTCTCCAGCCTCCTGACGAAAGTGGAACAGAGCCACGGGGCCCTGCATCTCTGCTGTAGGAAGTTGCACATTGAGGAGATGCCCTTCCACAGTCTGCTGGGGATCCTGAAGACACTCAAGCTGGATTTCATCCAGGAGCTGGAGGTGTGTGACTGGTTTGACTGGTTCTGGGTATTGTCAGATCCAAACCTATCTGCAACACAGCTGGGAAGGATCTTCAACCTGCGCAGCCTCAAACTCATCTACTACAACTGGGCCTTCTCCTCATGGGGCGAGCGGCCCTCCAGCTACTTCCTCTCACAGCTGACCAGGTTGGGCCACCTCCAGAAGCTGCACCTGTCTTACTCCTACCTCTCAGGCAACCTACATTATGTACTCAGGTGAATGGGTGGACAGGGCATCCAAAGAGTTCACTGAATACTCCCAAGTGAGATCAGGACAGGGGAACAAGACAGGAAATGGGGCCCATTCTTAGATGCTCATGGAATTGTGGGTACAGCCTGGGAACCCAGGGTTCAGATGCAGTTGATGGCTGGGATCTGCTTTGGAAACATATTTGATGGGGAAAGATGCATGTTGCTATAAAAATAAAATCCACTTTGGGAGGCTGAAGTGGGAAGCTTGCTTGAGGCCAGAGTTGGAAACCAGCCGGGGCAACAAAGTGAGACCACATTTCTACAAATAAATACACAAAAATTAAGGCCAAGCATGGTGGCTCATGCCTGTGATCCCAGCACTTTGGGAGGCAGAGGCAGGTGGATCACTTGAGGTTAAGAGTTTGAGACCAGCCTGGCCAACATGGTGAAACCCCATCTCCACTAAAAATACACAAATTAGCCAGACATGATGGCATGTGCCTGTAATCCCAGCTGCTTGGGTGGCTGAGGCAGGAGAATCTCTTGAACCCAGGAATTGGAGGTTATAGTGAGCCAAGATCGTACCACTGCACTCCAGCTTGGGCAACAGAGCAAGACTCCATCTCAAAAACAAAACAAAAACAAAAATTAGCTGGGCATGGTAGTGCACCTTTTGTCCCAGCTACTCAGGAGACCAAGGCAGAAGGATTGCTTGAGCCCAGGAGTTTGAGGCTGTAATGAGCCATGATTGCACCATTGCACTCCAGCTTGGGCAATGCAGCAAGACCCTGTCTCAAAAAAAATTACAACAAATTTAATTTAAAGATCTAATTGGCTTTTTTTCTCTTTAGAGAGAGGGGGTCGTTTTGTCACCCAGGCTAGAGTGCAGTGGCACGATTACATCTCACGCAGCCTCAGACTCCTGTGCTCAAGCTACCCTCCAGTCTCAGCCTCCTAACTGGCTAAGACTACAGATGCACACCACTACACCTTGCGAATTTGTTAAAAACTTTTTTGTAGAGACAAGGTCTTGCTTTGCTGCCCAGGCTGGTCTTGAGCTCCTGGCCTCAAGCCATCCTCCCACCTCAGCCTCCCAAAGCACTGAGATTACAGGCATGAGCCTCCACACCTGGCCTTCTAATTGGCTTAGGTTTGTGATTCACAAATTGGGACAGCCTCCCATTCTATAAAATAGAATAAGAGCTCTGATGAGCTGAGCAGAAGAGACTGGCTTTATAAGCAGAAAAGTGATGAAAAAAGCCAAAACAAAAAGCAGATTGGTCAGTTGACAGCTACTTTCCTTATAGGGTTAAAACAGAGGGCACTTCCTTATCATCCTGGGCCCCTTCTGATTAGTTGGTGTGAATCTCCTGTTTTTTGGAAAACTGACCAGTTTCAAAGTTCAGTTTGATTACCTGGCACTTAGCACAAGTGACTGCATTCTGGTTTGCTCTGGTCTTTTGAGGTCTAGTGCAGGAGCTTAGTCCAAAACAGTGGGCTTCCATGTATTTCATTTAATTTTTAATTTTTTTTTTGAGACAGAGTCTCTGTCACCCAGGCTGGAGTGCAGTGGCATGATCTCGGCTTACTGTAATCTCCACCTCCCCGGTTCAAGTGATTCTCCTGCCTCAGCCTCCCAAGTAGCTAGGGTTACAGGCATGGGCCACCACGCCTGGCTAATTTTTGCATTTTTAGTAGAGACGGGGTTTCACCATGTTGGCCAGACTGGTCTTGAACTCCAGACCTCAGGTGATCCACCCACTTTGGCTCCCCAAAGTGCTGGGATTACAGGTGTGAGCCATTGCGCCTGTCCTAATAATATGTTTATTTACTCAGCAAACCTTTTCAGGCACTGCTGAATGTTACACTGGTTCCCAAGAAAAGATCCTGAGACAGCACAGGTTAGGCCTCTCCTTCTGAGCTCATACTGCCCCAGACAGATAGGTACAGAGCTCTGAAGGACAATCAGTATCCACTCTGTGCACGTCTCCTAGAAATTTCCAGATAGGGCATTCAGGACCCCCGGCCCTGGCTTAAACGGAAGCCCGAGCAGCAGCTTCCCCAAACCCAAACCTGAGGAATAATGGGCTCAGCCTATGGTTGCTTCTCATCAGATAAGCTCTTTCAAGTGGCTCCTCTCAGCAGTCATATTGGGTATGGATAATATGAGTCTCCCTTTCACCAAAGAAAAACTTAGAGTTGGAGGGGTTCGTGGAGGACCTGGTAGGTCTGTTGAGAGAGAGCCAGGCCTTGGGACACCAAAGGACATGCTTCTGACTCTGCTGGTAAATGGCTTTCCTGATGAGGGGGTGGCCATAGGACTGGCCTCCTCATGGACAAGTAGGTGTTTTGGGCGGAGGTCCTGGGCCCTGCCCTCACATAGCCACCCTTCTCTCCTCAGCTGTCTGTGGGTTCCACTGCATTCCCTGGAGATCTGCTACTGCAGGCTTCTCGACACTGACATCACCTACTTGTCCCAGAGCCCTCATACCACTTGCCTGAAGAAGCTGGATCTGAGTGGCAACAACCTGTCCTACATGATCCCTAGGCCCTTGGGGACTCTGCTGAGGGAGGTCTCAGGGACGCTGCAGCACTTAGACCTGAACCACTGCTGGCTGAAGGATGCCCACCTCAATGCCCTCCTGCCTGCCCTGTGCCGCTACTCCCACCTCAGTTCCCTGAGCCTCTCCGACAACCCCATCTCCAGTGCCTGCCTCCTGAGCCTGCTGGAGCACACAACGGGGCTGATGGAGCTGAAGCAGGTACTCTATCCTATCCCAGTCGACTGCTGCATGTACCTGCATGGCCTCTCCTGGGGTCCCGTGAACAAGGACAAGCTGCGCCAGTTGCAGGCTGAGATACAGAAGCAGCTGCAGGCCATGCAGCGGGCTGACATGCAGTGGAGCCCCCCACTGCCCTTGCTTATGCAGCTGGTGCAGTTTGAATGAAGAGCAGAAGCCAGGCTCAGAGAACAGAAGTCAGAGAGGGCAGCTGGAATCACAGCTGGGGCCACATGTTGTTTGCAAGGAACATAAAATAAACTTCCATGGGAACTGTCTGGCGCCTTCTTCATTCCCCTTGCTCCCCTTTCCCAGTGCAAAGCCTGGCCTGTTTCACCTGTTCATTATCCAGCCACACGTTATCCAGGTAGCCCTACCGCCAGGGCATCAGGGACCCCAGAGGTCCAGCCCTCCCCGGCAAACACTCCCTCTTCTGGCCACTCATTCAGTTTCTCTTTGTCTTATGCTTCTGGATAGAATGAAGTGGGTCCTTAGCTGACTTCCCCACCTTTGGACATGAGCTGTATGCTGGAGTCTGAACACCTCTGGGGGCTGTTGGGAGACTGGAAGGAAGCACATGCCTGGCACCAAACCCAGAGCACGTGGCCATCAGTCAGCTGATCACCATCGAGCACGTGCTGGGGCCAGGTGCTGCTGTCCTCAGACTGGGCATACATGGAGAGCATGGGTCGCAACCATTTAGGAAGTCCCTACAACAGGGCAAAGTCAGAAGAATCAGGAGTGGCTGCTAAAGCAGGTCAGGGAAGGTACCTCAGAGAGGAGACCTTTGAGTCCAGTCCTGAATGTGCGGCAGAGATCTGGAGTCAGGCACCCTGGGAGGGGCCCGGCAACAACAGCGGCTGAGAACTGGGCCTGAGCCTGGCAGGAGAGGACGGGTCAGAGGTTCACGGGCCCAGGCCCCCAGCACCATGTAGGTGGAATACAGTCAAGGCTGATGTAGATGGAGACAGAAGACAGACACAGGGGAACTTATGAGTGACCAAGATATGTGTAGGGGCTGCATAGAAAGGCCTGGACCAAACTGACACACAGGCCCAGAGAAAACCAGAGAATTACTGCTGGGTGGGAGAGGTTTACAGAACAGGCTTCAGTCCATTCTGCTAGCCCGCTTGTCACTTTCTGTTTATTTCCTGTCCTTGCTGAAGCTCTGTTGTAGGCATCCTGGTTCCACCTATGTAACTCCTGGAACCAGAGATGAGTAAGAAAGCCTTACTTAGTGGAAGCATCCTCAGTGCCTCGCTTGCTGAGTCCTTCTTCCATCCAGGCGAGGGAGCTTGCCTGTTCTCATGAGCCATCTCGCCGCAACCTCAGTGCCTCCCGAACTACCCTGACTCCAGGTTGTGATAGTGTCCAGCAGATTCCTCATAGGATTTCTAGAGAACAGCACGGTCCTTGTGCACCCACCTTCCTCTGTGTACCGCATCACGCTCAGAAGGCTAGCCCAGAAGCCATACAGTCATCTCCAGCAGTGTGGCCTGAGAATGGAGCATGGTGATTTTTCACATTGTCCATTTAGGTAACAAGTACTTGCTAAGTGCCTCCCAGGTGACAGGTACTTTTGCAAGGGCAGAGGATGCAGCAGAAATAACTCAAAGTCCCTACCCTAGTGGAGCATGGGCTCCATGCAGATAAGCAAGCTGGCAGGTAAATGGCACGTTTTCAGGTTGGGAAAGGGCGAAACAGAGGGAGTGGGGCCCACTGCTGAGGGGTGGAAAGGGAACTGTTTGGGATAAAGTACACACAAGGTCTGTTTTAGAGCAGAGACCTGAATGGAGGCAAAACCTCCAGGCAGAGGAACAGAAAAGCACAAATAGAGGAAGATTGAGATACAGAGAAATGCACTGAGGGCTCGATGCACTGTGCTGTTACTTACTCTGCTGAAAAAAATCAGATGCTTCCCCAAACCCTGACTGGCTAACAGCCTCTGATCCACGCAATGCGCCTTTCTACGATGCAGCCATGCAGGCATGTAACTGTAGCTGTTCCACATGTCACTATCAGAGTGTAAGATCAGATTGGATGAATGAAATCCCATTGCATCCTGTAGGTACCTTCTGGTGACATGTCTTTCCAGCAGTGTCAGGGCACAGGTGCTGCCATGACCTTAGACTTGCTTTCCTCCTTACTCTGCCCACTCACTTTCTCCTTGCCTGAGTCAGTATTGCTCTTTAGTCAGATATTGGAGGATGCTTACTTCTGGAAGTATCTGTACCAAATTTCCCCAAGATCATAAGACCTTCCTCCTCCTGCACCCACTTGAGAGCTTGCTTGAAGCTTTCCTGCAGTCCAGGCTGAGGGACAAAACAGCCTCTGAGTCAGGGTTAGGAGAGCTGACTGTGATTTGCATCCACTATTTCATGGCTCAGTTTCTTCATCTATGAACTTAAGAATTTTGAATCACAAAGTTAATCATAGTCCCTACCTCACGCCATTATGTGTATGTTGAATAAGTTACTTGTTTAGAAGGGTTACATGCTGAGAACAGTGCCTGGCATCTAGTAAACCCTCTTGGAAAAGAAGAGACTCTTCCGAGGTCCCATAGCAAAGTAGAGTGGTCAGAGGAACCTGGCTGGGAGGCTTGGTGGGAGGGTTCAGGGAAATGATCCCTGGAAAATCTTCAGGAGAATGGTAGTCATGTGGGTCTTTTTCAATAAGTCCTTCCCCATCTTGGTGTTGAGTGGACAATCCTCTCCAGGGGATCCCTAGGAAGAAGCAGTAGGTGCACCAGCAAGCCCCACGCAGGCCTCAGTCAAGAGAGGAAATGCAGGAAAGAGAAGAGGGAGAGTGGAAAAAGAAGGGAAGGAGGGAGAAAGCTAAGCATTTCAGTAGGATTAGAGGAAAAGAATGGGTTGTCTGCTATTGCCCTGTAGAAGCAGGACTGTGGTGGGTAGGGATCTCTGGGCCAGGGCCAGATGAACTGCTTTCCCAGATATTCCCTGCTTCCAACTCATCCTCCTGCCTCGGCCTGCACCACAGCCACTTCTACACACAAAGGTAGCATGTGCCAGCTCCCTAGAAACAACCAAGGAAGCAGGTGGCACCTGCACCCCCAGAAACTACTCACACCATCACTATAGAGACACTGTGCACCCTGCAGCATTAGGGGTATTGCTCATACTATTTGGCAAAGTCAACTTGGAGCACATAGAAAGTTATTTGAGTAATGGATATGTGTATGGGTCTTTCAGTTAGCCACTGACTCTTGGTCATTGCAAACATGAAACAAACATGATTATCAAAGTAGTGGTGGCCACTACTTTGTTGACTGTCATACACTGTGCCGTGTGTTTTATATACATTTTCCAAGATAATTATCACAAATAACTAGAAAATAAGGCCCAAGAGAGCAGACTTTTTTTCTGTTTCATTCACCCTCATATCCACAATGCCTGGCAATCAGTAGGTACCCAAAAAATATTGGATGAGTATGAGAATAAAGGAAGATATGAGTGGATAGATGTTTTCCAGCATGGTTATTGTGGTGAACTCTCAGAGATGTTCTTTCTCTCATTTCCATTTATCTCATGGGCCGTCTTGGGCTCTTGTGGCTTTGTACTAGCTGGTAACATTTTTATCTCCCCATTCTCTCCTCATCCTCCTTGACTTTTTTTTTTTTTTTAATGGCAAGGTCTCACTCTGTCATCCAGGCTGGCGTGCAGTGTTGCAATTATAGCTTACTGCAGCCTCAACCTCCTGGGAACAAGCCACCCTCTCACTTCAACCTCCTGAGTAGCATGTGCCGCCATGCCCAGCTAATTTTTTTTTATTTTTTGTAGACAGGGTCTCATTATGTTAGGCTGGTCTCAAACTCCTGACCTCAAGTGATCCCCTCACCTTGGCCTCCGAAAGTGCTGGGATTACAGGCATGAGCCATCATGCCTGGCCCAATATTCTTGTTTGTTTATTCTTCCACATGAAAGGCACATTCATTTAGTCATATTCCAAAATTACCACTACAAGTATTTCTTCTTAAAACAAGAAAATATTATAAAGAATTGAAATTAACACCACTCATCATTCCAACAGTAATCTGACTTGCCTTTTATTTCACTGGGCAAAATAAAACTTTATTATGGATATTGGCTTTGTGTTTATCACTATGATATCCTTCGATATTTTAGGAGAGGCAGGGAGGTAGCTTCTCCTGTGTAAATAATTTGCTTTTGCCACCATTTATTTATGTAGGTTTTTTGCTGGTGTTCACAGAATATGCTGGCACCTTCTGGTTGTTCTTCAGTTGTTTCTTTTGTGAAGAAAGGAGTATAAAGACATGTTGATGTCAGGGGTGGTGGCTCACGCCTGTAATCCCAGCACTTTGGAAAGCCGAGGTGGACAGATCATGAGGTGAGGAGTTCGAGACCAGCCTGGCCAAGATGGTGAAACCCCATGTCTACTAAAAATAAAAAAAAATAACCAGGCATGGTGGCGCACACCTGTAGTCCCAGCTACTCAGGAGGCTGAGGCAGGAGAATTGCTTGAACCCGGCAGGCGGAGGTTGCAGTGAGCCGAGATCGTGCCATTGCATTCCAGCCTGGGCGACAGAGCGAGACTCGGTCTCAAAGGAAAAAAAAGACATGTTGAGTTCAGGTCATAGGAGAGGCTGCCAAGAGCTCTTTCTCCACATACCCTGCAAATCACTTAGGCTTCTGTGACTTTTTAAGCTCCACCCACTTCTGGGGACAGCACAGTGACAGAAGTCCCTCTCCCAGACAGGGCAGAAGGGTGGCCTCAGCACGCAGCCAGTCAATGTCCTGTTCCTCAGATTTCATTGCCCTTTTATTCAAACTTCAAAGAGTAATCTTGGCCAGGCGTGGTGGCTCATGCCTATAATGCTGGCACTTTGGGAGGCCAAAGCAGGTGGATGACAAGGTCAAGAAATTGAGACCATCCTGGCCAACACGGTGAAACCCATCTCTACTAAAAATACACACACACACAAAGAAATAGCTGGGCATGGTGGTATGCACCTGTAGTCCCAACTACTGGGGAGGCTGAGGCAGGAGGATCACTTGAACCTGGGGGGTGGAGGTTTCAGTGAACCAAGATTCCGTCCCTGCACTCCAGCCTGGCAACAGAGCAAGACTCCTCTCAAAAAAAAAAGTAATCTTTAAGGCTCTGCGTGGTAACTCATGCCTATAAATCCCAGCACTTTGGGCAACAGAGTGAGACCCTGTCAAAAAAAATTGTTTAAAGTAACTTCTGGAACTAGGTTGCTCTGCTGCTTCCATCTTTGTGTCCTGCTTCTTTCTTTCTTTTCTTTTTTTTTTTTTTTTTTTTTTGAGATGGAGTTTTGCTCTTGTTGCCCAGACTGGAGTGCAATGGCACGATCTCGGCCCACTGCAACCTCTGCCTGCTGGGTTCAAGCAATCCTCCTGCCTCAGCCTCCCGAGTAGCTGGGACTACTACAGATGTGCACCACCATGCCCAGCTAATTTTTTGTAGTTTTAGTAAAGATGGGGTTTCTCCATGTTGGTCAGGCCGGTCTCGAACTCCCGACCTCAGGTGATCTGCCCGCCTCAGCCTCCCAAAGTGCTGGGATTAGAGGCATGAGCCACCGCGCCTGGCCTATATGTCCTACTTCTTTATGTGTAAAATAAGGATAATAATATCTAATTTCTAGTATTGTAATGAGGATTAAATGTGTCCGTAACAGAACAGTGCCTAGAACAGAGTAAGTAAGCACTTCATGATGTTAACTATTAACAGTATTACCAAAATCATGGACCAGCCCATGCTGAACCAGAGAGAAGAGAGGCCCAGGAGCCCTCAGTTATCCCATCCACCATAACTAGGCACCTGCCCAGTATGTGAGGAGGGTGAGGAAGAGGAGAAAAGTCGAGACCATGGTGGAAACACCCCAGGGCTCTGCTTCCCGAAGTTCCATGGCGGGGTCAGGGCGCCTGAGTTTCTCTTATGGCCTCTCCACACTCCTTAGAGGAGGCCTCTGCATGCAAGTCTGCCACTGCCCTTTAGGGGAGTCACAGTTTCTCCCCAGCCATGGGGAAAGAAGAAAGGCCCGTCCCGCTGAGTCGATCCTAGGCCACCACCTCCCTGGTCAGAGTGGAGCTGGGGTTGAGGGGAGTCCCACTAGGGAGACACCTTCAAGTCGAAGGGTTCCTCGAATCTGGGTCATTTGTCAACCTAAGGGTCCATGAGAAAGTCTGACCCAAAGCTCTAGTGGAGGGTTGGGTGCGGGGCTCTCCGGGAAGAAAGCACAAGGCACCTGCGGTTTCTCTGCTCTGACCAAGAATGCTTCCTGACACCCAGGCCTTCAGAGCTGACCACTCAGTGCCTCCTGCTGGCCCAGGCCTCAGGTCCTTCCTCCGGCTCCACAGAATGAACCCTGGAACTGGATTGATGGAATGAGCTGAGGGCCTCTGGGTTTCTCTTTCAGCCAACTGGTAGCACCCAACAGAGCCAATCTTAGCCCTGGATGGTATGTGGAGAACACACTGCAGGGCGGCAAGTTGGAGACCTGGAAGAAGAGGAGGAGCTCAGGTCAGGGTGGTGGCAGGGAGGCAGGGAGACTTAAGGGGATCTCCGATTTACAGACAGTCTTCGATTTAGGACAGTTTCCACCTACAGGATTTTTCAACTGCAAAACCAGTACGTGTTCTGCACACTTCTTGACTCATGATGGGGCTACATCTGGGTAAGCCCATGGTAAGTTGAAAATACCAGAAGTCAAAAACATACTTTCAATTCACAATATTTTCAACTTAAGATGGGTTTATGTGGATGCAGTTCCATCTGAAGTTGAGGAGCATCTGTATTGTAAAGACAGCGATGGCAGGATTTGCAGGTGGTCCAGGATGCTCCCAGGTTCTGCGCCTGAGCAACCAGGAAGATGGAGTTGCCATTTTGGAGACGGAGAATCTACCAAGGTGTGGGTTTGGCATCAAGAGTTCTGCTCTGAAAGTTAAGTCTCGGCCAGGTGCGGTGGCTCACGCCTCACTTTGGGAGGCCAAGGCGGGCAGATCACAAGGTCAGGAGATCGAGACCATCTTGGCAAACATGGTAAAACCCC
>NW_012115822.1:1067626-1076479 GCF_000951035.1 Colobus angolensis palliatus | reverse complement strand
TTTTTTACAGCATCGAAAGAAGCTTGCTATACACACATCGGTACATTTTTATTATTTTAATTATTAACAGCAAAGATGTTTTCAAGCCAGTTTTCATAATCATTGTAATGATAATTGTCGTGATTGTCTCTCTGTCGTGGGGAAGAATCTGGGTGCAGGGCTTGGGGATCCCTGCGGTCCGCGGCGTGGAAGTGCCGCTTCCTGGGGTGCTCCCGGAATCCGCGAGCCACGGAACCTAAGAACGCCGACCCGTCGAAGCCGGAGGGTAGACGCTGGCACACCGGACGCAGGGACTCCAGAAGCGGCTGGACCCGGAAGCAGGGGTGGCCGGTGGCCGTCCCGGGAGCAAGGACGGGAGCTGGATGCGAGGTGTAGCTGCGGATCCAGCTAGGTGAATGCGAGGTGAGCGGCGGGCTGTGGGCCCCTCGCCGGGCGGCTCAAAAAGGCGGGAAGCGCAGGCCTTTTTCTGGCTTGTTTCCTCGACATTGGCCGGCGGAGGACCTGCGAGCTCGGGAGAGGGCCCGGGCCGGGCTCTGCATTCTTGTTGCCTCTTCCCTGGCGGGGGTGATCCTCTCCCGCGGGGCTTGCTGTAGGGGTTCAGGGAGGTGGAGATGGGCCCGCCCTGTGCCTGCAGGGAGCAGGCGCTGTAGTTAATACTTTTTTTTTCCGAACCCTCCCACAGCAATTTGAGGTGAGGTCTGCTGTCCCAGTCTCACAGGTAGGGAAGCTGAGGCTGAGGGAGCTGTGCAGCCGCTGGGGCCCAGATCGGTGCAGTACACGCCCAGGCAGCTTCCACTCGCCGCCCCTTAGGCCCTGGATGGGTTTTGAGGGCACCCAGGTTCTCTGACCTGTTATCTGAAAATGAAGTAGGGTACTTTTGTGAACAAATTAGCTGGAATCCAGGGGCAATAATTTCTCGCAGAAGTGAAAGGTAAGATGTTCCCCGTCTTGCCTTTTTATCTTCTCACCTTTGGAAACAGGACCTGAGAGGCCAGCCTAACTTGGTCTTGATGGCTAGCCAGTCCTGGGATTCCTTTGCCAAGGTCACCTGACACTAGTGTGAATTGTTCTGAACCTCCATTTACTCACGGTTTTAAAAAATTACAACACCTGCCTTATGGGGTTGTTGGCAAGACTGAATAGTGTTTGTAACTATGGTGTGCCTAGTACAAAGGAGGAGCTTAAGAAATGGTTGTTTCCCTCTTTTCCTGATTCTAGAAGTATTTGGTAAAGTTACTGAGATAGTAAATCCTAGGAGTTTTAATGCTATTCAGACCACTGCTAGGCCTACTCCCAAGCTAAATCTGCTTGTTTCTTTTTTTGTGTTTGTTTTGTTTCAAACCAAGTCTCACTCTGTCGCCCAGGCTGGAGTGCAGTGGTGCGATCTCGGCTCACTGCAACCTCCGCCCCCTCGGTTCAAGTGATTCTCCTGCCTCAGCCACCTGAGTAGCTGGGATTATAGGCACGCGCCACCACGCCCAGCTAATTTTTGTATTTTTAGTAGAGACCGGGCTTCACCATGTTGGCCGGGCTGGTCTTGAACTGCTGACCTCAGGTGATCCACCTGCCTCAGCCTCCCAAAGTATTTGCTCACCGTCTGTTTACCATGAGAATGAAGAAAGCAAAACCCCTGTTCTCATGCTGGTTACTTACATTCTAGAAGCTGTAAGACGAGCCAAATAAGTAGATGAAGGCTGTACCAGGTGTAGTGGTGAGCGCTTCAGGGAAGCAAAGCTGGGCTGCTGTTCCATCAGAATGCTCACAGAGGCAGGGCAGGATCAGGCTTGGGGCACGGGATCCTGAACAACCAAGTCCAGCCACTGGAAATCTGGTCTCTCTGACCCCACAGTCCCTGCCTAGGATGCTGGCAGGAGTGCCTGGTCCCTGGTGTGCCCTCGTTATGCAAGCTCCGCCTCCTGGGTTTAAGGCATTCTCCTGCCTCAGCCTCCCGAGTAGCTGGGACTAGCTTTTTGTATTTTTTAGTAGAGACGGGGTTTCACCATGTTAGCCAGGATGGTCTCGATCTCCTGACCTCGTGATCCGCCCGTCTCGGCCTCCCAAAGTGCTGGGATTACAGGCTTGAGCCACCGCGCCCAGCCTTGAGGAAACATTTTAAGACAAAACTTCCTACTTTGGAAGAGATGGGAAACTCACACCCTCACAGAACAATCCGCCTCTGCTGCGAGTTTTCCCTTTTGGCGTCTGGCTTCCCAGGGTGAGGGAAGGGGAGTACCTAGGTCTCTTTTAAACCTCACTTCTGGGCCTCTGATTTTGGTAGAATCAAAACTTCCCCAGAACAGAGAGCAGAGGCCAGCCACAACCACCTTGGTTGTTCATTCATTCACTCAGCAGGCATTTAATGCATGCTGGGTGCCAGAAATATGGCAATGAACCTGACAATTGTGGGAGAGACAGATGGCTGACGCCAGATGCAGTCTTCAGGAGAGGGAGGGGCAGGGGTCAGAGCAAGTAGACTAAGGGGGAAAAGTGGCCTAGGCCGAAGCCTGCTGGCACATGGGGAGGAAAGGTGGGTGTGCAGCAGAGCCGTGGGAGATGCAGCTGGAGCTGTCATGGGCTGGAGAGCGCATCTGCAGACAGTGCCATCATTCCACAAGGCCTTGGCTCTTTCACTCTGGGATGGTTGTGTATTTAGGGGAAACATCCACTTACTTATTTTGAGGAAAAAAGCAAATTGTCATTTTATTTGGGGCAGCTTTCTGGTCAAGTTTACTGATTTCACTGTGGTCCTGTGATCTCTTAAGTGGGGAACAAGGTTGACAGCCCAAGGCCAACCTCAGACTTCTTCCCCTGCACAGCATGACGAGCAGCAGAAGCCCCTTTAGTGAAGGAGGTTCCTTTGGCATCCTTCTGAACATGCCCTTTCCAACCCTCCTTTATTTTTCTGGTTTTATTTTATTTTAAAGTCCCCTGTCTTAGTTCTTGTCCCTCAGTCACTTGTGTCCAGGTGCTAAATGTAAAAGGTACAAAAGAGAATGTGGTGAGGCCTCCCCAGCCCTGACCTCCAGGCCCTAACACCCATTCCAGGTGACTGCTTGGACTGTTTGTTTTATGTTCTATCCAGACATATTGCCTCTTCATAATCAAATGCACACGTCTGCACACGTATGTGTGATCACAGATGGCAGTGCTCTTTACACATCGTTACGTGCCCAGCTTTCTTAGCATGATTTATCTCAGTGATCTGATCCACGTTAGTATGTACCAAGCAGATGCTTTCCTTTCTAATGCTGCCAGATGCCAAGGACCTCACCTTCCCTGCTCCTGCCTGGACTCTTCTCCCAGGTGTCACCCAGCCCTGCCCTGTCCCTCCCCTGCTCCCATACTACAGCACGCATTCTGGGAGGGCAGGACCTGGTGTTGCTTTGTGCTGTGTTCCCTGCATCCTGGAGTAGGCCAAGCATGTAGTAGGTGCTCAATAAATAACTGGACTATTATGTTCATTCCGAGGAGTAGAATTGCTGGGATGTGCACTTGTACTTTGAGAGGGATCGCTGAATTGCTGCACATAGAGGTTGTTCCCATTTAGCTTCCCCACACCCTCGTCTGCTGTGTGTGCAACGACTTTGAGTCTCTCCCTATATGATAAGCACAAGCTCATTATAGTTCTGAGTTTCTTCCGTGAGTGTTGTTGGACATGATGCGATACCACAAAGGTATTTACATGGTTGTTTTTCTTTTCTTTTTCTTTTTTCTTTTTTTTTTTTTTGAGATGGAGTCTCACTCTACTGCACAGGCTGGAGTGCAATGGCATGATCTCGGCTCACTGCAACCCCCGCTTCCTGAGTTCAAGCAATTCTCATGCCTCAGCCTCTCAAGTAGCTGGGATTACAGGCACCCACTACCACACCTGGCTAATTTTTGTATTTTTATTAGAGGCAGGGTTTTGCCATGTTGGCCAGGCTGGTTTGAAATTCCTAACCTCAAGTGGGCCGCCCACCTCGGCCTCCCAAAGTGCTGGGATTACAGGCGTGAGCCACCGTGCCCATCTAGGTGGTTGTTTTTCTTCATGCTGAGATTATTTTATTTTGCTTTCATTTTTTTTGAGACAGGGTCTTGCTGTCACCTAGGCTGCAGTGTGGCTGTTCTATTTGCAGGTGTAGTCATGGCACACAATAGCCTTGAACTCCTGGCCTCAAGCAAGCGATCCTCTTGCCTCAGCCTCCTGAGTGGCTGACACTATAGGCATGTGCTACCACACCCGGCTCATGAGATTTATTTTAAAAGCACATGTTTTTCCTAATATTTTTCTGGTTTCATTGTTTCTACTCAAACCTTTGCTAGATCTGGAATCAGTTTTAGTGGGAGTTAGGAAACAGGAGTCTAACTTTATTTTTTTTCCCAGCAGGTTTCTCAGTTGTCTCAATACAAGTCTTTTTTTCTTTTTTTATTACAATGCTATGTTTATAAACATCAGTGCTACATTTATAATGATTGAAAAAACAAAAAGGGTTCATGCGGTTTTCTTTTACTTGGCTAGCAGGTATTGAATGTCATGTGTCAGGCACAGAAAGCTGTTGCAAAGACCAACAGTGATTCAGAACAAAGCCCATCATGTCCTATTTTGGGGGTGAGGTAGTCGCTGATGATGGCATAATGTGAGTGGGTTGGAATGGTCACCTAGCCCAAGAGCTGTGGGCACAGGAGGGCTGACTTATCCTGCCAGTGGTGTTGGGAGACTTGAGCTGGGCCTGTGGGCCATCCAGCTCCACCCTCCAGGCCTGGTGGAGCTTTCTCTCAGGCAGGGGAGCGCAGGCATAGAGGCTTCAAGTGAGTGTTTGCTTAGATGATGATATTTGATTTAATTTGGCCAGAGCATGGCCTGCAAAGCAAAAGGTGGAGTGGAATAGGTAGGAGATAGATGTGACAGAGCCCTGATGTCTGCTTGGTGCTGGACCGACTAGCCAGAGGGTCTCAGGCCCATCATGGATCAGAAGGACCTGGGGAGCCCAGCCTGGACATCTGCATTTTGTAAAGTGTCCTGGGGCATCCAAGTGCTTAGCTGAGGGGGTGTTGCTGCTCTCGGCCATGATGGTTCCTCTCTCCAGGTGAGTCCACCTGTAGGTGGAAGAGCCAGTCCAGAGAGGAGGGCCAGGCATCCACCTGGCCTGACCCATCACTGGAGATCCCCAGGTCCCGGCATCTTCCTAGCATGGATCTAGGAATCAAATTGACCTAAGGAGCCAGATTCCCAGGATCATCTTAGCCACTTCAGTTGACCTGGTAGTTTTGTTTTTGTTTTTGTTTTTGTTTTTTTATCTCAGATGTCTTCAAGTGTCCCTAATTCCCTAATTTTTCTTCTTCTTGCCTCAGGTTGGTCTTGTTTTTTCTTTGTTAAAGTGAGTTTCCTTGTAGTGGTATAGGTTCTTTTGACAGCATTGCTATCCTGAGTGTCTTTTCTTCTCTTTAGGGGTCAGCATTGATAATAGTGCTGTGCTGCAGAAGAGTGGAGTCTAAACTTTTTCACTGCCAGTACCCCGAAACTGGAGCGTAAAGGGCTGAGACAAGATGAAGACTGTGCTCATGGTTGCCGAAAAGCCGTCCTTGGCACAGTCAATTGCCAAAATCCTCTCTAGAGGTAGGAGAAACCAGCCCTGCGCAAGCTTTCTTGCTTTGGTCTGTAAGCACAGCCGTTTATGTGTTACAGGACATTTCTTTTTCCTAATGTGACTCCACCCTGGCTGGGGTAGATTTGGTTCGGGTCAGCAGGTGGTAATGAAGCATCTCAGTATGTCACAGTGGGGTGCATTTGCTTCCATTCCTGGCAGTGTGCCAAAGCTGGGGTTCCCAAAAGGCACAAGGCACAGCTTACAATGAAGTGGAAGGACAGTCATTGTCCATATGCCAGGCCTGGCAGGGCTGTTAGGTACAGGTAGCAGAAACCAGCCCTGGAAGGAAGGAGACACAGCCAGGACCACACCCCAGTTGAGGTCTGATGAGGCTATGCCCCAGGCATTGTCAGCCCTGGATACTCCCACTGCCCTGTGGACCTCACGTCGCTCCGGAGTAGCCAATGGACTGAGCTGTGGCCACAGACACTACTGAGACACCAGGGAGCTGGAGAGGGAATGTCTGCCACTCACCCCCAACTCTGGCCACTGGGGTGGTTGGTAGGGTGCTGTTTCCCCCCATCTTTGAATTCCCTCCAAATAGGAAGGGTTTTGGATGCTGGGTACCCGGAAATGACAGGCACCTACCTGACCTCCCCTTGGTCCAGCAGTTGAGGGGGGAAGAGACCCTCGTTCAGCTGAGAAGGCATGGTCCGCAGAGGACAGGAGGCCCAAAAGGGGTGCCCAGTGCCCGGTGCCCAGAACCTGAGAAAGTACGGCTGAGTGTGGTCAGTGGAGAGGGTGAGAATTCAATAATTAGAAGGTCCCTGGTAACCTAGAGTAGATCTAGAGTCCCATTTTAGTAAACGAATAACGTTTCAATGAAGTGAGGCAAAAATGGAATTGAAGAGTGAAAACGTAAATACAAAGAAAGAGCCCACCCCTGCCTTCTTGCCCCTGGCTCCTGGCAGCCTGGGGTTCTGCATCGAGAGTGCTCTGTGCTAGGTTATTGGCAGATGCTGTTTTCCCTGAGTGCCGTCCCATCTCTTAGTGCAGTCTGCGGAATGCTGTCACTCACCATTCTGAGGAAGGACTCTGGCCCTCTGGGAGGTGGCATCCAGGCTGGGGTCTCCACAATGTCTTCAGCTCAGCTGAAGCAGCCAGTCACTTTGTGCTTCCTCATCCCCAGGGAGCCTGTCCTCACATAAAGGGCTGAACGGGGCCTGTTCAGTTCACGAGTACACTGGGACCTTTGCTGGCCAGCCAGTGCGCTTCAAGATGACGTCTGTCTGTGGTCACGTGATGACCCTGGATTTCCTGGGTAAGCCCCTCTACCCTCCATCCTACAGAAGGGAGTTCTGCATGGCACTGGCCAGGGTCCAGTTGAAGCCAGGAGATTCCTCTAGGCAGGGAAGTTTGTCCCAACTCCATGAGTCATAAGGCCAGCAGATCATGGAGTGGTGATGAGAGGGTCCCTGGGTGCGGTACCCAGAACCCAGGCTCTGGAGCTCAGCCCTGGGTCCCCATCATAGCAGCACCCCCTAGTTACTGCATTCCCTGTGCACCGTCCTATGTAGACAAAGTGGCGGCACCTATCTTAGGAAGGGCTTGACCTGTGCAGGCACTTGAGAGAAGACTGCTGCTGTTGCCGAGTTGACCATCGTCTGCCGGTCATTTGGTGGCTGTCGTTGTCATTCCTATATTGTTACTGTTAGCAATTACCTTGGAAGTGCTGGTATTAGTGACCTGCTGGGTGTAGGTATGGGGCCGTGTGGTTGGCAAGAGTCTGATCCAGGCTCTTCCCCCTGCTCTGCCGGCTCACTGGCTGGAGACGAGGGTACTGACAGCCTCTGTGAGTTTACACTTCTCATAGTGAAATGGGTCTCACAGCAGTGCCATCTGCTTCCCAAGACTGTAAGGATTCAGTGTGACAGTGAGGGCAGAGCACTCAGCACAGGGCCCGGCACACGGCAAAGCCTCAGCCCTTGTTCTTGCTGCTCATTGATGACAGTGATGACAATGATGGTGACTGAGTTGTGTGGCTGAGCATTTGGACCCCAAGTTTTATCTCCAGCTGGCAGGTGGGGAGCTGGGATTTGAATTTGGCTCTGTCTGACCCCATTGTCCCAGGATGTAAGAAATGGGGCCTAGGAGGATCGCTTGAGCCCAGGAGTTCAAGACCAGTCTAGACAACATAGTGAGACCCCCGTCTCTACAAAAAAAAAAAATCTTTTTAAATCAGCCGACGTGGTGGTGCGCACCTGTAGTCTTGGGAGGTGGGAAGATGGATTGAGGCTGGGAGGTCGAGACTGCAGTTAGCCATGATCGTATCACTGTACTTCATCCTGGATGACAGAGCGAGACCCCTGTCTCAGAAAAACAAGAAATGGGCCTAAAAGAAAGCCAGACAGCTGAGCATGCAAGAACTGGGCCTCTGTAGATGAGTAGGTGAATGTGCTGGGCATGAGGCTCAAAAAGATGGGTCCTTTAACAGGAATGACTGCGCACATGTGTGCCCCCACAGAGTGCTGGGTGGAAGGATGGAGTTCCAGAAACTCAGGTTGGAAGTGTCAGTGAAGACACCAGTGGTGGGGTCCAGTGCTCAGGCAAAGAGAGCCAGCCCAGGAATGATGCTCCCAGCCACAGGGAAAGTCCCGGAAGTGAGGCCAGAGCGGCAGCCCCCAGAGAGCTTGCTTGGCTCCTGTGGTTGGCCGGAGTGTGGTGTCAGCTCAGCAGCCGAGCAGAAAGGAGGCTGGATGGAAGGGGGTTACCAAAGGCCTGAACCCACATCCTGGCTCTGCCTCTGATCATCATGATGACCCTGGGCAAATTGTTCTCCAAACTTTCCCCTCCTCATTTGTGGAAAGAAACCAAAATCATCCTGGAGTTATGATGGTCTCGGAGGTTGAGCCCTTGTGAACTGTGAGGTGTGACTCAATGTCACTGTGACTGGTTTGTAGGAAAATACAACAAATGGGACAAAGTGGACCCCGCAGAACTGTTCAGCCAAGCTCCCACAGAGAAGAAAGAAGCTAACCCCAAGCTGAACATGGTGAAGTTCCTGCAGGTGCGTGGGGCTGGCCTGGGCATGAGCCCACCCGGGCTCCCCACCCTCCACAGCTGTCCTTGCCCACCCTTGCTTGAGTCCTAATCCCCCTTGGACAGGGGGGCCTTTGCTAGCTCTTTCTGTGAGTGCCCCCTGCTGGCCCACGAGGCACCTGCAGGCACCCCCAGCACACAAGGCTGTTGCCATTGCCAACCCTCAGTCCTGGAGAGCAGGCCTTCT
>NW_012115822.1:1064644-1066651 GCF_000951035.1 Colobus angolensis palliatus | reverse complement strand
CTGGGACCAAGCCCTGTCCTGGATAGGAGCACGGGGCAGGTGGCACGGGCTGGGTTTGCAGCAGGTGCATGTGAACGTGTGCTGTGTGGCAGGTGGAGGGCAGAGGCTGCGACTACATCGTGCTATGGCTGGACTGTGACAAGGAAGGGGAGAACATCTGCTTTGAGGTGAGTATGAGGCTCAGTTTGGTCCTCATTTTTGGCCTTTCTGACGCCAGCCCCAAACTGACACCAGCAGTCACACCATTCCTGGGGCCAAAGGAGGGAGTAAACTGTACTGGTTTAAAAACACCTCTCACCTCCCTTTATTCTGAAATTCCATAGATGTTTTTAACTGCATAGGCTTGTATTAAAGGTGGTCAGTTGTGCCTCTGCTTGCTGGGGCCGCACAGTATGAGTGAACATAGGAGGGGCGAAATTGGGTGGATGCAGGTTTCAGAATGGGACTGTCATGGGGCAGCTTGGTGTTCAGCATCCTGTGCCCAGCGTGACTTCTCAGGGACCTTGGGTTGATGCTGGCTGATTCCCGACCTCAGCACTGAGCTCCTTTTGCAGGCCTCGCTCTGCTCATCTCCTGCCCTACCCAGGATGCCTCCCGCCTCCAGCCAACCCCGGGAGCCCTGCAGAGAAGCAGGTGGCAGCTCCCTGTGCACACCCTATGCCCCATGCTTGCCCTGGCCATGGTGCCCTCACAGTGGCCATGTCTGCTGGTCTCACTTGGTGCCCTTCAGGCTGTTGTTCCCTATGGGTCGCCCCTGTGCTCCTGTACCCCCAGCTCTCGCCTGTGGCCCAAGAGCTGGTCAGTGAGACAGAGCTCAGGCACCTGGCATTGCAGTACAGCACCCTCAGCAAATGCGGTCACACTCTGTCTCTTCCCAGATTCCCTCCTCCCCTGCAGGGCGGCTCCTCCCTGGGGGCCTTTGCATCTGGGAGTGGAGAATGGGGGCAGCTCATGGGGCTTTCTCCCTTCAGAAATGAAGCCACTTATTCCCAGTAAGGAAGCTGCGTGGCCAGGCTCTGGCGGCGACCCTAGTCCCACTGCACGGCCTTCCTAGTGAGTCTCGGCTCCAGGACCCCTGCTGTGCTTTAGCCCGAGCTGCCCCCACCACAAGCTGGGACCACCTGTGGCCTTCCTGCTCTTGCCCATTTCCTTTCGCCTTCATTCTTTTCTCCTTCCCTGTCTTTTCTTCAGCCTCTTAAAATTTCCACCCACCCCTCCAAGCCCTCCCTCCTAGAAGGCAGGGAATCGGGTCATGTGGGATGGGTCTGGGGACTAGGAGGTCCCTCGTGTACTTGGCAGTAGCATTTCCTGATTTGGTGGGGATGAAAGCAGAGGATTAGAAGAGAGAGGGCGGGAGTAAGAAGGGAGTGTTCAAATATGTTTCTAGATGGGAGTAAAGAAAGTCGTGTGGTGGGGTGGTGTGGAGTGCCCAGGGCTTCTGGAAAGCCAGGGGGATAGAGGAGGATCTGGCAGGGGCAGGAGAGGGGGCTGAGCACACGTGTTCTTTCCTGGAAGGAGCCAGGCTTCACAGTGGGGTGGGGAGCTGTGGCAGGGATCTGGGAGGTTTGTCACAGCTGGCCACTCCCCACCTCCAGGTTCTTGATGCTGTTCTGCCTGTCATGAACAAGGCCCATGGTGGTGAGAAGACCGTGTTCCGGGCCAGGTTTAGCTCTATCACGGACACAGACATCTGTAATGCCATGGCCCGCCTGGGCGAGCCTGACCACAACGAGGCGCTCTCAGTGGATGCTCGCCAGGAACTGGACCTGCGAATCGGCTGTGCATTCACCAGGTGCTGGCCACACCCGCGGAGTCCTGAGCACACCCTCACTCTCCCTCAGCCAGAGACCTGCCTCTACTGGTCCCCCTCGGGGGCCCCTAGGCCTCTCAGAGCCAGTATGAGCAACAGGGGATTTCACCAACCCTGAAGAAGGCCGGGCACAGTGGCTCACACCTGTAATCCCTGCACTTAGAGGCCAGGATGGGAGGATTGCTTGAAGTTGGCAG
>NW_012115822.1:1061059-1063407 GCF_000951035.1 Colobus angolensis palliatus | reverse complement strand
GGGACACCACCTGGTGCCACCTCCCTCATGCACCACCCCTGGCCTTGGGCTGGACTCACATGGGTGGCCATAATAGTGTCTTGAGTGAATCAGTGACCAAAATATCTTTCTCTCCACTCCCTCCAGGTTTCAGACTAAATATTTCCAGGGGAAATACGGTGATTTAGACAGCTCTCTCATCTCCTTTGGGCCGTGTCAGACTCCAACCCTGGGATTCTGCGTGGAGAGACATGATAAAATCCAGTCCTTCAAACCAGAGACCTACTGGGTGCTGCAGGCCAAGGTTCCTTGCCTTTCTCTGTGCATGCTGGGGCTTTCTGGGTTTGGGGCATGGATTCTGAGAGCCTTCCATCATCATCAGCCGGCAGGCCCCGGGCTAAGGGCAGAACTGTGGACAGCTATACCTGGAAATGGTGTGTGGTGCCCAGGGCTGAGGGACCCCAGCCTTCATGGGGACAGTGGGAAGAGACTGGGCCTCTATGTGCTGAATCTGGATAAGTGGGAACGAGTTCAGCTCTGGCAGTGCAGGGTGAGGTCACCCCACATGAATCAGTGGCTGCAGTGGTCAGGTCCAAGCACTGGACTGAGGCCATTGACTTTCAAACTTTTTAAAATTCCTGGAACCCTTTCTTCAAATAAAAACTTCCATGGAAGCTCACTGTAAGACTTAATATAGCTAGGCATAGCCACTGATGTCTGTAATCCCAACAGCCTGGGAGGCTGAGGCAAAAGGATTACTTGAGGCCAGGAGTCCAAGGCTACAGTGAGCTACGATTGTGCCACCGCACTCCAGCCTAGCAACACAGTGAGACCCTGTCTTGGAGCTACTCTGGCTGACATGGGGCTTGGGACCACGGTGGTGGCCATACCTACCACCGGCCAGGCACTGGGGATAGGCAGGGGTGGTGTGAGAAGTAGGGGCTCATGTGCTGCTTAAGGACACATCAGCCTCAGCTTCGGGCTGCCTTCCTGAGACTGACTGCCTGGTTTCAGGGCACGGGGTGGAGAGGGCCAGATGTCAGCTTGCGTATCTGCCCGCCTGAACAGGTGCAGCTGTGAGCCATTAGAGCCAGGGCTATTTTGCTCCCAGACAAGGAACAGCTTCATCTGTCTTGGTTCTTCCTGGTGTTGGGCTCACTTGGAGACTTTTTCTTGTGCGTTCACGCTTTATGCTTTTTCCTGCAGGTTAACACTGACAAAGACAGATCTCTCCTTTTGGACTGGGACCGAGTAAGAGTGTTCGACCGGGAGATTGCACAGATGTTTTTAAACATGACAAAGCTGGAGAAGGAAGCCCAGGTGCGCCTGCTCCACCCACACCTATCACAGTTGCCTTGGGTGAGGGTGGCCCTTGGATGCGTCCCGCTGGAGGAACAGCCTGTGATCCTAGGCCATGTCTTCCTCCCCCTTTCTAAAACACAGACATCTTTTTGGAAAGCCGAAAGGTTACTCTCCCATATACTCCTAAGATATTTCTGCCCAATGCAATAGCCACAGTGTACTGCATGCCTGCTCCATACCAAGCACTGTCCACGCCTGTGACCTTGTCAGACCCCTTCCACTCTCCCCTTTCCACGTGACCCACTAGGCATTACCTCTGTGTGGCAGGACTCCATCTCACACAGAGATTCAAGCTAACAACTGTTGAGGGACCTACGTGCAAATTGATGAACTTGTCCAAGGTCACAGCTAGCAGGAGATAGGCTTGGGATTCCAATTTCAATCAGCTTGTGTGCTTTTATGGGATTATGTTTCTTACTCAGGGTTCCCATGAATTGAAAGGACATGCTGCTTGGCTGTTAGAAAAAGGGCGAGGTGACCAGGCTGTACGGGTGGGGCCACATCTGTGGCTATTGAAGTAAACATGCTACAGGTGTGACAGCTACCAGATCCATCGAAACACAGCCTGGCCTCCTTAGCCACCTTCTCCTTGTCCTCCAGCATTCCTTGAGTGCCCTGTTGCCCGCCATGCCATCGTCTCAGGCATCTGAGACTTCTAAAGCTGCTCCAGGCTGTCAGCATTGATCACATTCCTGCAGAGACACTGTTACCACCTCCAGGCCTCACGCTGGGGAGCCCAGCTTCACTGCTGCACATAACATCTGGCCTCTGTGTTACCACCCACATCTGTCGGTCTGGAATGCAGAAGGCATTGCCATGACCAGCCTACTTGGGATTGACACGGGCAAGGGCCTGGGGTTGAGTTGTTTGGATTGTTTTTGCCACAGGCAAAACAAAGAGTTGTCTCTTCCAACAAGTGTTCAGCAGAGGTAGAGAGTGGTAGGACCCCAACCAAGCACAGCTCACGGATACACTCCACTAACCTGTATGGTGTTTACACAAATTCC
>NW_012115822.1:1059113-1060219 GCF_000951035.1 Colobus angolensis palliatus | reverse complement strand
TTTTCATTCTTTTTCCCTTCCTGGTCCTGAATAAATACTCAATCAAGTCTTTAGACTGTTGGGAAGAATGAGTTGGAGAAACAGGGAGACCAAATGAATGAAATCAGACCCTTCGTCCACACATGTTGATTCCCTCTATGGTGGTGTCTTCATCCTCCTCCAAATCATTGACTGTCCTGTCTTCCAGGTGGAGGCCACAAGCAGGAAAGAAAAGGCCAAGCAGAGGCCCCTGGCCCTGAACACCGTGGAGATGCTGCGTGTGGCCAGCTCTTCTCTGGGTATGTAGGGACATTTCTCTCAAGTTGCCAGAAGGCATCTTGAGGCAGGTTCATGGAGGCAGATTCAGCCTGGAGCAGCGAGTGCCCAGGGATGCAGCGTGGTGCCCGAGGCTTCGAGGGGATCTGAGCCTCATGAGGATTTCACTTCTCCTTAGGTTGTAAAGGTGGTAAAGTTGGTCACCACCTGAGGGGACATCCCAAGTTTCTGAGCAGCTATCCCTGGTGAGGGGAGAGGCTTCAGCCAGATGTCGCCTTCAAGGAACTGGTGTGAACATTGCCCCTCAGCCTCGTCTCCTCAGCCTTTTCTCCTTAGTAGCAAGGAGGGTGTCTGGAAAGCTGGTGGTCTCTGGCAGCTGTCAGCCCCTAGGCATTGGTGCCTCCCCCCGCAGGGAACTATTGGCAGTGTCCTCTCAGAGTGGTGGCTCCAGCGTCCTCAGAGGGCAGCAGTGCTGGGAGTGGTTGCTAGCTAAGCGCCAGCCTCTGCCAGTCAGGGAGTAGCAGGACGAGCCCCTCTCAGTGACCCCAAAGTGCTGTGAGGACAAAAACACCCAAGGGCTCAAAATGGGGCTGCATGGAGCTCTGTCATCAGCCAGCCCTGAGGCGTGGTTATGGCTCCATGGCCAGTGCATGGGGAGTGGTGCTCTGAAGGCCATGTCTCATCCCCATGGCCATGAGCCCCGTGAGGATGCACTGTGGGGTAGAGTGAGCGGCGTTTCCCATCAGGCCCATCCTGGGTGTAGGATTCAGCCTCAGACAAGGCTGTGTGGCACAGGTGTGCACCCGGCCAGCAGTTCTGCACTCCAGCCATACCTGCTCAGAGCCACCCTC
>NW_012115822.1:1055837-1057523 GCF_000951035.1 Colobus angolensis palliatus | reverse complement strand
GTATTTTTAGTAGAGACGGGGTTTCACCATGTTGGCCAGGCTGATCTCAAACTCCTGACCTCAAGTGATCCATCCACCTTAGCCTCCCAGAGTGCTGGGATTACAGGCATGAGCCACCGCGCCTGGCCTTCCTGCACAATTTCTTTCCTCCTTCCCCGGGATTTGCAGCGTGTCTCACACAGCGGCTCTGTAAGCAGGACCTTGCTGCTTGAGCAAGAGTACTGGGGGCTCCTCACAGCCAGAGCCCCCAGCTGGCTCCCAACTGACTAGCCCTGGCCTATTGCAGGGGGTGACGCGTGGCGGCTCTATGAGTACATCACCAGACACTTCATCGCCACGGTCAGCCATGACTGCAAGTACCTGCAGAGCACCATCTCCTTCAGGATCGGGCCCGAGCTCTTCACCTGCTCCGGGAAGACCGTCCTCTCCCCAGGTCACACCGCGGGCCCAGCTTTCCTCCCCGCCTTCACGGGCAGACAAAACAAACATTCTACATCGTGTCTGGGAATGGGAGGCCCAGGGTCTGAGGCCCAAGCCACCCAGGCTAGGGACCCTGAGTGGCGGCGCATGTCTCTCCAGGCTTCACGGAGATCATGCCCTGGCAGAGCGTGCCCTTGGAGGAGAGCCTGCCCACTTGCCAGCGGGGCGACACCTTCCCTGTGGGCGAGGTGAAGATGCTGGAGAAGCAGACGAGCCCGCCCGACTACCTGACAGAGGCTGAGCTCATCACACTCATGGAGAAGCATGGCATTGGTGGGTGTGCCTGGCCAGGCCCTAGAGCCGGCTCCATCTCCAGTACTCAGGCTTTGAGTCTTCTTACAAAGCTGCTCCGCCACCCCTGTGTGCCCAGCCCAGCACCCGTCCACAGGCTGGTGTCTGGAAACTGGTGACCCAGTGTGTGGCCAGCCAGGCAGGTCCACAGCTGGCATCCCCTCCTGAGGCCTGCATTCAGGACCTGGCCTTCCCTGTGAAGGCCCAGATGTGCCTTTGTGCACTGTGGGATGTGCACATGCCGACTGGCGCCCACAAGGCTGAAGACTGGCCCAGATGCCAAGCGACTCATAGAAATCATATGGGCAGTCTCCTGAGTCCACATAGCCAACCTGCTCTGTCCTGAAATCAGGTGACAGGGAAATGAGATCTAACAGGAGCTGCTTCCCTGGGAGAGAACAGAAATGCCTGTCCCAGGGACAGGGCTCCCCAAAGGGTGACCAGGAAGTTTCCATGCAAAAGTGGGCAGCCCAGGGGAGTTTATCAAAGCAAAAGTGTAGTCACCAGTACACACTCCTCATAGGAGAGGTGGCCTCACAAGTCCGCAGGCCTGGGGCTGTGAGTGATGTCTCACGTGCTGGGGGCCAGCCTCACTGCCGGAACCTTCTCCCCAGGTGGTGCTCGTGCTGCTGGGCACTGCCTGTTCCCTGTGGCACTGCCCTGGCTGACGGGCTCTGGAGGCCTGTGGGATGTCACAGCCACTGTGTCCATAAGCCACAGTGCATAGGCCAGGGCAGGCACCTGGCCGTCCCCACGTACCTGGCCCTCTGAGAGCCTCCTGTCTCTCGCAGGCATGGGGCCGCAGCACGCTATGCAGACAGCCGAGCGGCTCTACACGCAAGGCTACATCAGCTACCCACGGACAGAGACCACCCACTACCCTGAGAACTTTGACCTGAAGGGCTCTCTGCGGCA
>NW_012115822.1:1048099-1054672 GCF_000951035.1 Colobus angolensis palliatus | reverse complement strand
CAGATGCCAGCATCCCTGTGCATATCAACAACATCTGCCAGCGCAACTACGTCACCGTGGAGAGCGGGCGCCGGCTGAAGCCCACCAACCTCGGCATCGTCCTGGTGCACGGCTACTACAAGATTGGTGAGTTCCTCAGTCCTGCCTCCAGGGCCCACGGAAGCTCCCTGACTTCTCCCTGGACGTCGGCTCTGCTGCCTGCTCCAGATAGGCCCCTGCCCTGCAGTGATCCCCAGCCCCACACACACTCCCTCAACACCCGCTGAAGGGGCGCTGTCCCAGGACCCCCAGGACCTGCCCAGAGCAGGAGCTCAGTGTGTTTGAAGGCTGAACAGATGTGTGAGGGAACCAAAAGGGGAGGCAAAGGTGCCTCAGCCCTGTTCCCTGGAGGTTCCCCAGGGGCCAAGGGGAGAGGGAAGAGCACAGAACTGGCCCGAGGCCGGTGTGGAGCTCATTTGTGATGTGGTTCTAGCCACAGGACGTCCCTGTCCACTCTGCCTGAGATTTCCAGGTGGGAAATCAGGAAAGGTCTGGGGTCATAAGAGCCAGCCTGGTACCATCTGAGGCTGTGGACTGGTGGGCAGGGCAGAGGCCAGGAGGACGGGCCAGAGCGGGAGGGGTGAACAGGGCAGTAGCCCTGCCTGGGAGGGGGTGGCATGGCCCTGGGTGCGAGTGCTCAGGGCAGCATCTGCCCCCTGCCCGCTTGCAGATGCAGAGCTGGTGCTCCCCACCATCCGCAGTGCAGTGGAGAAGCAGCTGAACCTGATCGCCCAGGGCAAGGCCGACTACCGCCAGGTCCTGGGCCACACCCTGGACGTGTTCAAGAGGAAGTTCCACTACTTTGTCGACTCCATTGCTGGTAGAGTCTGCCTCCAGCCTGCCCCTCACCAGAGGGGTGTCTCTGTCAGCGCTACCAATACCTGGGGACCTAGGTCCCCACATGGGACTAGCTCCCAGATCTGGGCTCCATAGGTGAGGGCAGTGACACTTCCTGGCTGGGTTGAAAGAGCAGGTGCAGTAACACCACACACAGTCAGGAGCATGTGCCCCTGACACACAGGGCAGTAGAAACCACTACCTATAGGAACCCTTTCATACTCGGAGCCTTCTGCTGGAGGCTGGGAGGGAGATGACTCCTGCACTCTGCTTGCCCGCAGGCATGGATGAGTTAATGGAGGTGTCTTTCTCACCACTGGCGGCCACAGGCAAGCCCCTCTCACGCTGTGGGAAGTGCCACCGCTTCATGAAGTACATCCAGGTAGGTGCAAGGAACACTAACTCAGGCAAGCTACCTCACCCCTCAGCTTTATCGCTGGTCATGCAGGAATCATGTTCTTTGTCCTGGTTGTCACAGAAGAATGATTGAGCATAAAGCAGCCTTGCCAAAAAATATCCAGTGTCCCCATGTCCCCTAGAACACACAGCCATTAGGCCACGCAAATACACGTGGTGCATTTTTCCCTAACACCATACCACTTGCCATCATGGGCATTAACGTACGCACAGAGATTTTAGAATTGCCTTTTCTGCACGCATGGAGCAAGGGCTAGAGACTCATGCTCTTTGCCTGGCAGTGTGTCATGGGTTCTGCATGACAGGTTACAGATTTTGTATTATGAGAGGAGTGGCGGTGCAGGCCAAGTGGTGGCCCCAGTGACCCTCACGCCCCCTGCCTGGCATTGCCGTAGGCCAAGCCAAGCCGCCTGCACTGCTCCCACTGCGATGAGACCTACACACTCCCCCAGAACGGCACCATCAAGCTCTACAAGGAGCTCCGCTGCCCTCTGGATGACTTCGAGCTGGTCCTGTGGTCATCAGGCTCTCGGGGCAAGAGCTACCCACTGTGCCCCTACTGCTACAACCACCCACCCTTCCGGGACATGAAGAAAGGTGAGTGTGGCCACTCCCTCCTATCCATGGGTAACAGCAGTCTCTGTTCAGTGCCAACCCCTGCCTTGCACCAGGATGGACTCTGAGGGGACCCCTCACCCTGGCCTTTCCTGCACTCATTGGCACTGAGACGAGAGACCCTGGATGTAGCTGGGGCACTGGTCAGGCCTCAGGCAGTGGTGCCACCCCCTCTCTGTGTCAGAATTGAGCAGGCAACCCTAGTCCACCCTCAGGACCTGGGCACAGGTGTGCAGTGCTCCCTCTGGAGCTGAGTGAGCAAAAGGATGGAACAGTCAGGGGACCCACCCGGTGAGCAGGCACCCCCAGTCAGCGTCCACCACTGTCCTCCATCCTCATCCTCGTCCTCATTACTGGAGGAGGGAGTGCATGTGTCCAGGCAGGCAGGACAGAGAGCACCAAGCCAGACCAGGAACCAGCAGGAGTGAGGTGTCTGCCCACATTCACCGTGTGCTCTGCAGAGAGCCTCCTCAGGCTTCAGTCTGCACCCATGCTTCCGGGAAAGTGAGACCCCATCCCTGCTCTCCTGCTGCCTCCAGAGCAGCTGACAGGGTAGTCCCATGTGGCCTAGTGACACGAGGGTCATGTGGCATTACCAGTAACGAGCTGTGGCAGCAAAGCAAAGCGGGGATGGAGTCGACTGAAACCCACTGGGATGGCACCAGCAAGGGGCCTTGAAAGTTGAGGAGGTTTCAGATAAGCAAAAAACAGGGGTACTGGCAGCCAGGAGCCAAAGCATGAGCAAGGCTGTCCCCAAGAGCGAGGCCAAGAAGAGTTTCTTCTGCTGGGACAAAGGATCCAGGAGCTTGAGGCATTGGGAGCAGGCCGCAGAGGGCAGGTGGGCACAGTGGGCATGCCTTTACGGGGCTCCCCTCTCCCACCAGGCATGGGCTGCAACGAGTGTACGCACCCCTCCTGCCAGCACTCGCTGAGCATGCTGGGCATTGGCCAGTGCGTGGAATGCGAGAGCGGCGTGCTGGTGCTGGACCCCACCTCGGGCCCCAAGTGGAAGGTGGCCTGCAACAAATGCAGCGTGGTAGCGCACTGCTTCGAGAACGCCCATCGCGTGCGGGTGTCTGCCGACACCTGCAGTGTCTGTGAGGCCGCCTTGCTTGACGTGGACTTCAACAAGGCCAAGTCCCCACTCCCGGGCGACGAGACGCAGCACATGGGCTGTGTCTTCTGTGACCCTGTCTTCCAGGAGCTGGTGGAGCTGAAGCATGCGGCCTCCTGCCACCCCATGCACCGTGGTGGGCCAGGGAGAAGGCAGGGTCGAGGGCGGGGCCGGGCCAGGAGGCCCCCTGGGAAGCCCAACCCCAGACGGCCCAAGGACAAGATGTCAGCCCTGGCCGCCTACTTCGTATGATGGCCCTGTCCTCCCTCACCCAGGCTGTAGTGCCATGCAGACACCTCATGGCACTTCAAACTATTAAAATGCATTTTATCTTCTCCAGAGCTGGGGCCCCTTTGCTGGTGCAGCGATGTCAGAGGGTTACTGTGTCTCTGGGCACCTGTGGGGCCCTCTTTCCCTCTCTGAAACCCAATACGTCTCCCTTCAGCCTGCACACATGTGCTCTGAGTGCTCCCTGCTATCCCTACACCCTGGCAGTACGGGTAGGGATGCCCCAACCCTGGAGCCCTGGGGAGTAGACCCAGTTTCCACTCACACCCCGTCTCAATCCGCGTTGCTGATGGTAGCTGTGTGCACAAGCAGTGGCCCTGATGCCTTAAGGAAGGCAGCCTTGACAGCCATGGCTCCGGCAGGAGAGGAGTCTAGTGGAGCAGGCGGGGCTGGGAGACCCCCTCCCTGGATCTGGCTCATGAATCCCCTTGGTCTTCGCTTCAGCCCCCTGCTGGGGGCCACCCTCTTGATCCCACGCTTCTCTGTCCCCTGCTCTCATCTCTGAGAAGCCCTGTACATGGTGCCCGTGTGCGTCTGGCAGCTTCCTGGGGCCTGCTGCAATTCCTATTCTCACAACAAGCCCTTATTGTCTTAGAGGCAGCTGGGTGCCCCATGGAACCCATTCACATGCCAGGTTTAGAAAATACCCTGTAGGCCATACTGCCCTGTGGTGCCAGGTGCTGGTGGCAGCTGCCCTCTGACCTCAGTGCCTTCTTGTGCTCCCCTCCCCAACCACCCGAGGAGAGACACCTGTGCGGGGTCCACTGTGTGTTGGAAACTCCCTCCACACTCCACCCGTGCCTCATTGAGTGGTGACAGGAGCTCAGCAAAACAGCTTTCCAGACTGTTCAGTGGGACCTTTCTTTGAGGGGCAGGTCAGGAATGTTTCGGACTTAGACCACCCCCCGACTCAGTAGTAGATTGCCAGGCCGCACCAGGACGTATATGAGAGCTCCTGTAAAGAAACCCAGAGCCCGCCCAGCATGCCCCACCTGGACCCCCTTCCTGGAGGCCCTCACAGGTTAACACGGGGGTTCCCTGGAACACAGTTTGGAGAGCTACTCGGAGCTGAATGAAAATACGCAGAGACATGGGGAACCACATAGTGGGTCCTGGGATGTGTCTGAGAGGTACAGGCTTCAGGAAGGAGGGGGTGCTTTCGGAGCTTCTGTCCCCTCCCACCCACTCTGGTCTGATTCTAGGGCCCTAGCAAGGCCACACCTGTTATGTCCCCAGTGCAGGGCTGTGACTCTGCTCTTCCACCCACAAGGCCCAGTGGACCTGGAGCCTTCTCTGCAGAAGGTTTTAGGACCTCCAGGACCCTTAGGTTACAGGGCTAATGCAGGCTTAGAGGAGCAGAGGCGGTTCTTAGGCCTTAAACCCAGACCACCCAGTCCTTCCTTACTATGCTTCTGCACTGCGATTTCAGCCAGAGGCAGGGCTAATCACAAAGTGTTCCTTTATTTTCCTCTGCAGTTGTCCCTTGTACATGACCCTCCAAGGCCCTTGGCTTCCGCAGCTTGATTCTGCACTCCGAGTCCATTCACCTTCTCCCATCCGGTAGCATCCAACCCCACTGCTACTGCTGCCAACCTGGCCTTGAGAGCAATGAGGACAAGGAAGGGACAAGGCCCCTTTTAGGCCAGAACTGCCTTCAGATCAGCCACGCTCCATGGGACTGTACCTCTGCCCTGGAGGCTGGAGAGGTCAGTGGCTGCAGGCTGGCTCAAGGAGCCCCTGGCCCTGCCCACCTAGCCAGGGGTGCAGCCTTGCCAGAGAAGCAGAGAAGCATCTGTGGCTGGGTGGGTGATATTGAAAGATTCCTTTCACCAGGGTGGAAGCCAGGAGCTGAGGCATGATAGAATGTGGACAGTGAGGCATTGACAGCGCCACAAGGCAGGAGTCATCTCCAGACACGTCCTTGGCCCATAGGGACAAGCTCCTGGTGGTGCCTCACTTTGCTGTCCTCTCTAAGCCACAGACCTCGAATGGAATCAGTGCTCAAGAGTCTAATATGCCCCCTCTGAGGATGCCTGCGGGAGTATCAGCTTTTACTGCACTTTACAGTGTGGGAGGGCCTGCCCCACGCACCACCTCACCTGTGCTGCGCTTCTCAAACTTCACCCCACAGCCATTCTGTTGTAGGTGATCTCAGGGGCAGTTTGAGAAACAGTGGCCCAGGGTCTCACAACAGCCCTCTGAGATAGGTTGGTTGCTATTGTCCCCATTTTTTCTGATCAAGAAACTGAGGCTAGGTGAGCTAAGGAATGTGCCCAGGGCCACTGTTTATAAGAAGTAGCCTCAAGCCTTGCTCATGGTTACTGCCCTGACAGGGATGTAGGAAGGAGTGAGCAGGAGAGTGGGATGAGGCAGGACTCTCCGCCCCAGCCCTACTTTCTCTGCCCAGACACCTCTTGCCTTGCAGACCCAACCCCACCCCAGATGCTTTCCTTTCCAACCACCCAGCTGCTAGTTCTCCAGGTTCCTGGTCTCACTCCAGGTTCCTCCTGTTAGAGAAGCATCCCAGAGACATTCAGTCCTGGCAAGGACACAGGCCTGTGGACCTGAAGGCCAGGTGGGCAGAGCCCAGCGTCCCATCCTCCATTTAAAAAATTACACTTTACTACTGCATTGGTATAAAGATGAATATATTAATATCATGTATTAAAACTTTTTTTTACTTAAAGGTTTATTTCTTCTGCCTTTAAAATATTTTGGCCAGGTGTGATGGTTCACACCTATAATCCCAGCACTTGGGGAGGCTGAGGCAGGAGGATCACTTGAACCCAAGAGTTCAAGACCAGCCTGGACAACATAGTGAGACCCCATCTCTACAAAAATTTTTTAATCAGCTGGGCGTGGTGGTGCTTGCCTGTGGTCCCAGACACTAGGAAGGCTGAGGCAGGAGGGGAGGCTCGCTTGAGCCCGGGAGTTTGAGGCTGCAGTGAGCTATGATCATGCCACTGCACTCCAGTGTGGGCATCAGAGAAGCAGCTTGTCTCTAAAAAGAGAGAAAAAGAGTATTTCCATGAGCCTCTGTGTTGGCAGAAAAATGACCCTTCAGAGATGTTCATGTGTTATTCCTGTGCCTGTGTTAGATTACATGGCAGACCAGGCATAGTGGCTCACACCTGTAATCACAGCACTTTGGGAGGTCGAGACAGGCAGATCATTTGAGGTCAGGAGTTTGAGACCAGCCTGACCAACATGGTGAAACCCCATCTCTACTAAAAATACAAAAAATTTAGCCAGGTGTGGTGGCA
>NW_012115822.1:1045431-1047124 GCF_000951035.1 Colobus angolensis palliatus | reverse complement strand
ACCGGCAGCAGCTTGCTGGACGCGGAGCGGCGAGGAGACTGCTGAGGCCCGCGGAGACCTGGGGTGAGGCGGCCGAGGGGACGGGATTAGAGGGCTGACGGGGCTGCGACGAGGATCAGGCGAGCGCCCAAGGCGCACAGGGGTGAAATGGGACCGAGGAACCGGAGGGGTGGAATCAGAGGGCTGAGGAGGCAAGGAGGCCGAGACGAGGCTCACATGGGGGCAACCCAAACGGTGCGGGGGTGCAATGCGGGGGTCCGAGGAGCAAGAGGGGCCGCTGCGGACCTGAGGAACCCGAGGCTGGGAGTTGGGGGACTGGCGAGCCAAGAGGGCAGAACTGGGGGGCCGGCGGGGGTGTGACCGAGCCGAGGGCCTGGTAGGGACCGAGGGCTATGAGGCAGAATGGGGTGCTGAGGGGGGACGCGCCCCATTTTCCGATATTTGGCCTCTCCCCACCCTCCAGGAGCCTCTGGGCCGGCACGTTGCCCCATATCCCCCCAGTCCCTCCACCTTCAGGGGCCCAGTCTCTGCCTGAGGGCCCCCTGCCCCGCGGCCTCCCGAGCGTCTGTGAAGCTAGCGTCAGCTGCACAAGTGCTTGGGCTGCAGCGGCTTCAGCCACAGGTCTGTGAGCCAGAGCCTCAGGCGCGGAGGCCGGGCACACTGCCGCTGGGTTCGGTCAGGCAAGCCCCTGAACCTGTCTATGCAACAGGAAGAATTGGCTCCGACTGCAGGGATTTCAGCACAGGGCTTGACACACGGTGAGGTCCACTGCATGGTGGCGGGCTCCTTCGAAGCCTTCCACGCTGCGGGACAGAGGCATACATGTCGTGGTGGCATTCCCTGGGACAAGTTCCCTGGGCCCAGATGAGCTCTCACCGCGGGGGATAGAAAGTGGGGCCGGCCAGCACTCTGAGGCCATCTCCAGTCTCTTCTGTTGTCAAATTTCGCTCTTTTCCTCCTGCACGCGAGGTGGAAGTACCAAAGGCACCTGGCATCCGGAGACCTTGATTGAGTTCGCTTTGCCCTTTCCACCTGTGTGGGACCTTAAATGGGTGCTTGCCCTTCTAGAACCTATTTCTTCATCTGCAGTGTAGCCTGACAGTATGTACTTCTCAGCGTAGTTGTGAGAGGTAAACAAAATGAATGCCTTTCTGAAAGCCATGAACCTCTACACAAGTTCATTTGTGGAATTCCTTTGAGATACCGCCTGAAGGCTGGGCGCGGTGGCTTATACCTGTAATCCCAGCACTTTGGGAGGCGGAGGCAGGCGTATCACCTGAGATCAAGTGTTCCAGACCAGCGTGGCAAAACCCCATCTCTACTAAAAATACAAAATTAGCCACGCGTGGTGACAGGTGCCTGTAATCCTAGCTACTCAGGAGGCTGAGGCAGGAGAATTGCTTAAACCCAGGAGGTGGAGGTTGCGGTGAGCCAAGATCCCACCATTGCACTCCAGCCTGGGCAATAAGAGTGAAAGTCCCTCTCAAAAAAAAAAAAAAAGGGTACCACCTGAAGCCAGCCGAGTCTTTTAAGACCTGGCACTGCTGCCCACTGCACCCTTCAGAGTGATGTAGCTTCCTCAGCCCATGCCACCCACCAGTCACTCTTCCCTCTGCCATCACACTTAGCACCTGCTGTACACAAAGGGCCATTGTGGGCTCCCTGACCGCAGGGAGCTTACAGTCTATCGAGA
>NW_012115822.1:1034462-1044777 GCF_000951035.1 Colobus angolensis palliatus | reverse complement strand
AAAAAAAAAAAAAAAAAAAGTTAACAGTGAATATGATAGTTTTGTTACACTATAGTGATGCAGTTTCCTTTTCTAAGGATTACTGGTGGTGGTTTGTTGTTTTTCATTACCCCAGTTCTGCAGTTAAGCAAGACTTAAGTATTTTTTCTGTGTTCCCTAAAAAACTGGTGGTTAAACCCTGCATTCGTTAAGCTTAGGAGTCAAAACTAATGCACTAGAGGAAAATAAATGTTTTAAATTTCATATAAAGAAAACTTTTTACAAGTCAGATGTGAGCAAAAGTGCCATAGAGACATGAGAGAGAGCATGCTGGATCCAAAGGTGGGGAGATTTCAGCAAAGCCTGAAAGGATCCGAGAGATCTCGGGAGGCAAAATGGAGGGAGGACACCACAAAACAAGGAGGGGAGGGGCTGCCCTAGGGTCAGAGAGACACAGAAATGGAAGGAGGAGCCGTGAGAGAGCCAAAGCCCAGAGTTGGTGGCCAATGAGGGACAGGTCAGGGAAAGAAGGAGTCAGAATGACTTCCCAGGTGTCTTCACAGTTAGGGCCCAGGTTCTCCGGCATGAACCCCACCCTGAGACTTTGGGCAAGTTCCTTAGCTCTTCTGCTACAGCCTGCCCTGTGAAGTGGGGATAACCACAAAAGGTTGTTGGGAGGCTAAAAACCATCCCAGGAAGAGTGCTCGGAGCAGGGGCGGATGGCAGCTGGCAGCACCGTCAGCCCCACCCCTGCAGCTGCCCCCCGATGAGTTTGCTTTGCCATTTCCCACCTGTGTGAGACCTTCAATAGGTTCTTGGAGGGTGAGCACCCATTTGGTGTGCAGAGGGGCCCTGATCCAGGAGGAACCAGCTGCCAGTCGCGTTTGGCCAGACTGGTCCAGGCCGGCAGCGCTGGGAGGCAGGAGTCCAGTGTCCCTCCCATGCCCACCCCAAGCTCTTGGTGACTTGCACTGGCTCGTGCACACATCCCTCTCACTCCGAGTCTTTCACTGGTGTGCCCTGGTCAGGAAAGCCTGGCACCAGGCCCTGCCACCTCTGGTGCTCTCCCAGCCCTGCCTCCTGCCTGCGGCTTGCCACTGGCCTCCACGCCATTCCTGATGCTATCTCCTCCAGTTGATCCCTCAAAGAACCATGGCACTGTCCCCTACCCCTCCAGGCACTCCCAGGGCTGCCTCTGGTTTTCCTTGGGTGAGGAATTTCTCCTTCCTGCCGGATGTCCCATGGTGTACCTCAGATTCAGGAGCTTATGGGGAAAAGGAAGGAAATGATTCCTGTCCCTTTCGACTTCTGGGCTCCAGGGAGGGAAAGCTGTGTCCTGGTTTCTCTCCTCACCCCTTGCCTTAGGTTGGTGATGCAGAAACAAGGGCGCTTGGTCCCCAGCAAGCAAGATGGCCCTGGGCACCCTGCCTTTCTAACAAGGGCAGGCAATTGGCACAGGCCCTGAGAGTAAGCCAGCCTATCCCCTCTACAGATGCAGACAGAGCTTCGCACAAGGCATCATCACATCCCGAGACCTCACTTAGCACACGTGGCACAGGCACCATTGAGGTCTGTGCAGGTAGCGGGCACAAGGCACAGGGAGAGCAGCCGGTGACCACAGTGAATCAGGGTCTGCAGTGCAGACAGGAGGGGCCACCCTCCCTGAGGGAACAGGCAGATTGTGGGGAGGAGCTCCCGGCACAGGAAAGAGTACCCCAAGGTCAGGAGGCAAGAAGGAGGCATCTGCATCCCAAAATGTCCAGCAGACGTCACCAGCAAGTGGGGTGAAAGTGAAGGGTCTTGAATTCTGCCCTTGACCGTGGGGCTTTACACTATGGGCAGGGGTTTCTCCAGGGGGGGGCCCTCTGTGTGCTGGAGCAGGAAGCATGCTGTCCTCTCACTTGGATCCTAATCATAAATTCACATGAGCACATTTTGTGGTGAGATGACAGAGCGTCCAGATCACTTGGAATTGCAAGGGAGTGGGCGGAGGCCCCAGGCACTAGCGGTTACTGGGGACAGCTCTGCATTGTTCACATTTCTCTCCCAGAAGCTCCAGGGGGCCAGCGCAGTGCCAGGCAGAAGAGGGGCCCTTGGCTGCTTTCACTGCTTGAGGGCAGCCAAGCTTGCTGGGAAATTCACACCATCTTCAAATGCCTTGCAGCTCTGCTGGGGCATGGCTGGCAGGCCTTGCCGCCTCCTCATTGACCCACTAGGGCTCCCAGCCTCTGCTCATTTCTCCAGCTCACAAAGTCTTCCCTTTGTGGTTTGAATGTCAGTGTCCCTCCTCCTCTCAGAGTGATTTTTCCTTATTTGTTTTGTGTTCTTTTTTTTTTTCTTTTTTGGTAGAGATGGGGGGTGGGGGGTGGCAGTCTCACTATGTTGCCCAGGCTGGTCTTGAACTTCTGGTCTCAAGCACTCCTGTCTCACCCAAAGCGCTGAGATACAGACCTGAGTCACAGCGCCTCGCCAGTTGTTTTATATTCTTGATCTTTTTACCTGCTTGCCTTTTGTAACCTGGGCTGCATTAAATTTACTCCTACTTGTGAATAAATGTGAACCCGAACAATGAATTTAGTTTATCCCCAGAACCTTCAGTAGCAAGCATCCCTATTTCTACATTATTCGTATGTGTCTACTTAAATTACCTTTCAATTTCTGCCTCTTAAAGAAGAGAGGGGTTTTGTGTTTTGTTAATTTACCACCCTTCACCCCTTGCATTCCAAATCCCTCATTGATCAGACATTTAACTTGGTGCTGGGATCTTTCACTCTGCCCACCCCATTTTCTTTTGTGTTTTTTATCTTTAGGCTTCCAGAAGGCTTGTTTCAAGTTAGCAATTCCTGATAAGGACAGCCCTTTTGTGGGCTGTGAGCTCCCTGCATCACTTACTTCCCACTCTCTTCATCCTGCACCTCAGGCCCCTGCCGCAGCCGTCCTTTTAGCAAGGTTTGTAGGCAGAGTCTGTGGCTATTCTAAGACTGATGATTCTAGAAGATTCTCCTTGCCTTCTTCATTCAGTTTTCAGAACGTGGAAGTCCTCATGGAGGTGATGGGCTGTGAAACCGTTCCCCAAATTCTCCACCCTAGAACTTGGGGTGTTCCTCAGAGTCTCATGTCCATTTGTCACCATAGAAGAACGCAGTTTTTCTCCCCGGCTTAGTAACTGTGTAGGATTTCTTTTCTACTTTTTTCTGTATCCAGTCTCATCCATTACTGCGTAGGACTCTCTGAAGAAAGTTTTTTCCCAGCCTGCCTGTTAGACAAAGCCCAAGGTGGAGTCCCCACCGTGGGAGGGTTTGGAGGGTTCAGGCACCCGAAGGGAAGGGGGCAGGAGAGAGAAGGATCGCCCAGGTGTGGGGCCTGGAGGTGAATCCCCCGGACGATGCAAAGAAAATGGGAGTGGTGGTGCTCGAGAACTGTTTGGGTATAGGCCAGGCAGGCAGGCTGGGGAGGCAACTGTGGAGATTCTGAGTTGGGAGAGAAGAAGAGCCAGAGCCAACCTGGAAGGAGGCTCTGAGGCACCTTGTGCCTCTTTCCGGTGAGAGAGAAGCAGGTGAGGGAGTGAAGGCACAGGCTTTGGGATCCCTCTTCGGCCCTGTCTTCCTTCCTGACACCTCAAGCAAGGGACTACCCCTCTCCAAACCTTGAGGTTCTCATCTGTGAAATGGGGGCTTGTCCTGGCTCTTGGGGTGTTAGGGGCAACTCACAGGACTAGTTAGCTCTGGGCATTCCTAAGGACTTAGAGAGGAAGAGCCCACCTGCCCCATAGTGGGGTCAGCGCCTGGAACTGTCCACAGTGCCCCTCTTCCAGCCAGGGCTTAACAGGCCTGAGCCATTCTAGGCTCACAATTCCCTCCTCCTAATAGACAGCATTGAATAGTCTCAATGGTGTCCCAGAGCACCTCCTGTCTGTCCCGGGTTAACCCTCTGCTTCTCTCCTGGCCACCCCTTGGGTGGCCCCAGCAGCCTCTGGGGATTCCTTCCTGCTCCCGCTCTGGCCTGTCTCCAAAACAGCCCTGGGCCGGCCTCCTGCATCTTGGCCCTTCTCTTTCCTCCCCTGAACGCTGCTAGAGCCCCAGCAGGTGTCCCTCCTACCATCTGGTCACCACATCCAGGCTCACAGACCTCGTGGCTTCACTCCCTCACCTCAGAGCCCTGCTGGCTGCTCGGGACCCGCGATCAGGCTGAACCCCCTCACCTGCCTCAGTGCCTGGCCTCAGCATCCCTGTGCAGCTCGTCTCTGGCCATGCTGGCCACCCTCTGCCAGGAGCAGTCTTCCTCCTCTTGTCACTCCTCCTTGACATCGTCCACCCAGCTGCTGCTCCTAGCACCATCTCCTGAGACCAGATCTCTGGATGCCCACAAGTCCCCATCTGGATTCATGTCAGGACAGCGGCCAGGGTTGTCCCTCCACTTACTAGTGGCCCTGAAATGTGAGGCCATGTACCTGCTACGTGGTGCTTGCAGTTGGGCACCTTTATTGCTGGTGCTGTGGCCCCTTGATTCTGCTGACTCTGACATTTCTCCCCAGGGTGAAGCCTGGAGACCCTCTTGCCCTGGCCCAGCTGCAGGCCCCCGGGATGCTCTGGGCATGTCCTCTGGAGCCCCACAGAAGAGCAGCCAGATGGCCAGTGGAGCTGAGGAGACCCCAGGCTTCCTGGACATGCTCCTTCAAGACTTCCCAGCCCCACTGAACCCAGAGGACCCTCTGCCATGGAAGGCCCCGGGAATGGTGCTCAGCCAGGAGGAGGTGGAGGGCGAGGTGGCTGAGCTGGCCATGGGCTTTCTGGGCAGCAGGTAAGCCTGTGCAACCCCAAAGGGGACAGGGAGCGAGGGCGCGGCGCCAGGGCCTACCAGGGATGTGGTTGCTGTTCCCCCATACGTCTAGCTCCACATGGGGATCTGCAGCCCCAGATCCCTATGGCAGCACTGTGTGGACTTCCTGTGGCTGCTGTGGCAAAGCACCACACACTGGGCACTCAAAGCAGCCAAAGCTCATTCTTTCACAGGGCCGGAGGCCAGAGTCCAAGATCAAGGTAGTGACTGTGCCATGCTCTCTCAAAGACTGTAGGGAAGAGTCTGCTCCAGGCCTTTCTGTTAGTGCCCGGCCTTGACTTCCTGGAGGTCCTTGGCTTGTAGACTCATTCCTCCTAGCTGGCCTTCTTGCACGCAGCATCTCCCTATGTGTCTTCACACCTCCCCACCTGCTGTGTGTCTGTGGCTCCTCCTCTTGTAAGGACATGGGCATTTTGGACCAGGGGCTGCCCTCTTACAGTGTGACCTCATCTGTATTTCTTTTCGTGGAGAACGGGGTCTCGCTATATTGCCCAGGCTGGTCTCGAACTTCTGGGCTCCATGGATTCTCATGTTTTTTTTTGCCTCCCTAAATGCTGGGATTACAGGCATGAGAGAGTGCTGTGCCCAGCCAATGTGACCTCATATGGGCATAACTAATTACATTTGCAAAGACTTTAACTCCAAATAAGATCATATTCTGAGCCACAGGGGGCTGGGACTTCAACATACCTTTTTGGGGAACAATTTAATGCATAACAGGTGATAAGCAGTAAGTCCTGTTTCTGGTGCATATGATGGATGAGGAGGCAGAGGTGGGTAGATGAAGAGGCTGGCCTGAGGCCTTATAGTCAAGGAGTGGCTGGGCCACATGGCACCCCGACCACCATGATCTGAGAGGTAGTTGGCACTGTCCCGCTTCCACAAGTGAGGAAGCCGAGGCACAGAGAGGTAGCACAACCAGCTTAGCAGATTTTGGGGAAGATAGAGAGTTATGTGTCCACCAGCAGACAGTGTAGCTGTCTCCTAGGCTGACCTCAGAGGTCCCTTCCTTGGAAGACCGTTGCCCTCCCCTTCCATTTATTCATTCATTCTGGAAGTATTTGTTCCAGGAAAGATGGTGAAGGACAAGGTCTCTTCTCGAACCCTCTCTGCTCAGATAGGGTCTTGGAGTCAGGCTGTCTGTCTGGCACAGGGGACAGCTCATGGAGGTGAGCAGGCTGGTGGGCCACATGCTGTTTCTGTGAATCTAGTCCCTTGCTGAGGGGATGTGCCCATGGTCCCCAGTCCCAGCATTACCCAGATCACCTGAAATATCACCTGAAGCCAGGACAGGCCCTCAGCTATAGCTCCCTCTGACAGAGCCTCTGTCCTCAGTGCTGCCTCAGTATCCCCCAAGTGTGCACTTCCTTGGCCCCTTCCAGCAAATCAACTCTGTTCCTGACACCGACCAAGGGCCTATTTTCCTTGACCACAGGCCCCAGCAGTCAGTGACTTGTGCTCTCCTTGTGCGGCATGGGTGCAAACGTTGCTAAGTGTCAGCCACATGCAAGGGCCATGCCACCCAGCATTCCTCACAGCCGCCTAGAGCTCAGGAGGAAAGGCCCAGTGACGACGCTCCATGAGGTTGTGGCATGTGCGAAGGGTGTTATTGGCTTGTTTTGAGGAAATATTTTAGAGATGTGGTACAAAGTGAATCGGCCCCCAGTGGTGGAGTAGAGTGGGCCCAGTGGGGGTGCCGCGCACGGGAGGTGAGGGAAGGCCCCACGTTCTGCCTTCTTGAGAGGAGCAGGTGGCACTCTACAGGGAGCAGGGGAGTCCAGACCAGGGAGTTCTGCAGCCACTGGGTCTTCGTGGAGGTGGCATGGGGCCATCGCTGCCCTGAGGCGAAAAGCCAGGCCCAGGACAGAAGAGTTGATGCACCTTGGCCCAAGCGTGAGGTGACCAGGCAGAGCCAAGTGGTGCCAGCTCCAAACTGGGAATCAGGTGGAAAAGCCGTCCCAGGGAACGACAGAGCCCAGGGGTTTGCTGGGCCTGCGTGGGGCACAGGTGCCGAAGACAGACAGGCCACAGCACCGGGGTGACACATCAGCCTTCTGTTCCTGGGCAGGGGGAGAGGGGCGCGGAGCAGGACCCCAGGGAAGGATCCAAGGTGGGAGGGCCTGGAGGGCTCAGGAGTGAGTAGGCAGTGCAGGTGACCTGCCCAAGAGGGCCCTGAACCAAAGTTGGGGTCAGTGCTGGGGACGCAGGGGAGGGCAGTGGGTTTTGGTTTTGATGCGGGAGCAGCCGGACTTGTTGAGCAGCTGCTGTGTGAGCCACCTAGTGATGGGTGTGACCAGGAGGGGCGAAGAGCTCACAAGCCTCCTCAGCCCCCGGGAACCCACCTTACATGGTGGACAAAAATGGAGTATTTGAAGGTGTTATTTGTTCCAGCCATCGTATTGGATTTATTTTTTAAGTTAGTTTTGTTCTTTTCTAGCACGTTCTTTCACATGCAGGTGTGGATGTGCATATGTGTAGTCAGCACTTGGGGTCTCAGTCTCACATGTTGTGTACACTAAGTCCAGCTGTTCACACATACGCACTCACATGTGCTCATACATAGTCACGAGTTCCACCTCCCAGCTCTGCTTCTTGTGTCCCAGCCTAAGGATGGGCTCTTGGGCATGAAGGGCTTTGAGCATCTTGGTCCCTGAGCTCTTTCACAGATTGCAAAAGGCATCCTTCTGGAGGCTATCCAGGAGTCACAACACCTGGTCTGTAGGGGGCTGTTTATGCCTTGTCTCCCCTCTTGTTTGTAGCCTCCTGTCACATACTTGAGTCCCTGAGCAGTGCATACCATACACTAATGATTTGAGTGTGGTTTTCATCTCTGCCACTAGATTATAAACCCCTTGTAACAGCCCCTGCCCCAAAGTTGGTGAGACAAGTGTTTCTCAGGCACCTGGGCCTTGCACACAACTTGGCTTGTCCCTGGAGTATCTTCTTGCCTTGTGCAGGAGCCTGCTCTGCAGGGACCAGAATCAGGGTGGATCTGCATGGTGCAGTGACTCAGGGCTGAGGGCCTCTAGGGTGTGTCCCAGGCCAGACCCTGGGATGAGGCAGGAGCTGTGTCCAGGAAGGGGACGATGGTAGCCCTTGGCCAGGCATTGTCTGGGTCCCCACAGCCGGAAGTTGCCTCCCTGCCCCCAGCAGCAGTGGCGGGTGGGCAGGAAGCTAAGGCCTGGCCTCACCGGGACCAAGGGGAACAGGCGTCCCTCCTCTCTGCTGTGCAAAAGGAAAACCCAGCAGTTGGCAGGAAACCCCCAAATGGCAGAGGAACTCATTTCTCATGTCTTGGCTGGTTGTTTTTCAAAGGCAGTTCCAGAGGCTTCTCCCATGAGTCACCCTTTCATTTTAAAAAATCAGGAATCCGCTGAGCATGGTGGCTTACGCCTGTAATCCCAGCTACTCGGGAGGCTGAGGCAGGAGAATCACTTTCTGAACCCGAGAGACAGAGGTTGTGGTGAGCCAAGATCACGCCATTGCACTCCAGCCTGGGCAACAAGAGCGAAACTCTGTCTCAAAAAAAAAAAAAAAAAATCAGGAATCCATCCCTGTCGATTCCTCAGACCATCAGTAGATGCCTGGGGTGCGCAGCCCCCATGGAACAAGACCTGCCAGCCTGTGCCATTAGAAGGTCCTCGCCTTCCAGTGAAAGCCGGGAGTGTCAGCCCAGTGCAGAATTACCTCGTCACCCCAGGCATGCCCCCCAGCCCCCACTCTCAGGGACAGGCACACAGGGGTGAATGTGTGTCATCCAACTTCCAGGGCCCCCACTGGGTGGGAAGGCAGATTCCAGGGGTCAAAATGCATGCTAGAGGCCATAGGGCCACTGAGGGAGTGACCCCTTCTGCCCAGAAGAGCCAGGGGTGGCTCAGAATTTTAGACACTTCTCCCCACAGCCCTCCTCAGCCACAGCTGGCTTCAGTGTCCCTACCTCCAAATTTCTTCCCCTGATCTGCCCCGTAGCTGTCTTTTGCCCTGCCTACCTGCTGAAAGATGCTAACCCAAGGTTAGCATTTCCTCCCGTCGGTTTGCTTTCAGCTTGCTGCGACCTCCCTTTTTACCCACTACACCTCCTCGACTGCTCAGCTCTGTTCTCTGACATTGAAAGCAGTGACCCAGTCTCACTTCTTAAAATGTTTCCTTCGTGGCACCCAGAAGGCCACCCTTGGGGTCATCCCCACTTTGCTAGCCATACTCTGGCCCTGTTGGACTCAGCCCCCTATCCTCATTCATTCTGAAGCTCCATCTCCGGCCTAGACCATGTTCTTGCAGGCCCTCAGGCCTCTTGACCACTGTGGAAATGGAGCCCATTGCCCATCCCCTGCCTGATCCTGTTCCATCCCCATCAGGGTAATTAACTGCACCACGAGCCTCCTAGTTGCTCAGAACAGAAACTTCAACACTGTCCCTGCCCTTCCATCTATACTGCCCGACTCTGTCTGCTCCTGTTTGTCTCCACGGCCCTGCCCAGCCTAGGTCTTGGACTCTCTCCTCTAGACAGTCATCCCCTCCCTGCCAGCCCACCCTCCACACCAGGGTCAGAGAGGCATAAAAGCCTCATCTGATCATGCCATGTCCCTCTTCAAACAGACCAAAGGCGTCCAGGCACGGTGGCTCATGCCATTATCCTAGGACTTTGGGAGGCTGAGATGGGAGGATCACTTGAGGGCAGGAGTTCAAGACCAGCCTGGACAACATAGCGAAACCCCACCTGTACAAAATTTTACAAATTAGCTGGACATGGTGATGTCTGTAGCCCCAACTACTGCCTGTAGCCCTAACTACTCTGGAGTCTGAGGTGAGAGGATCTCTTGAGCCCAGGGGTTTGAGGCTGCAGTGAGCCATGATTGCACAACTGCGCTCCAGCCTGGGAGACAGAGCAAGACCCTGTCTCTAAAAATAAATAAATAAAACCCAGACCAATGGCAGTGCTTCCCTGTTAGCATAAAGCTTGGCCTGCCCTGTTCCCACAGCCCCTCACCCTGACAGCCCCTCACCCCGGCAGCCCCTATGGCCCCGTCCCCTCAGGGACCTCATGGACCACGCACAGCCGCTTCCTCTGCTGACAGCCCCTCACCCTGGCAGCCCCTATGGCCCCATCTGCTCAGGGACCTCATGGACCACGCACAGCCACTTGCTCTGCTGAGTGTGCCCGTGGGTCCCACAGCCCAGGATCAGTTTCCTGGAGCTGCTGTACAGATGACCACAGACCCAGCAGCTTAAACAACGGAAGTGTGCCTGATGGTGCTGGAGGCTGTCGTCTGAGATCAGGATGTTGACAGAACTGGCTCCTTCTGGTGGTTTGTGGGCAACCCTTGGCATTACCTGGCTTGTAGGCTCATCCCCCAGGTCTCTGCCTCATGTTCCCATGGCATTCTCCCTGTATGTGTGTCTGTGTCCAAATTCCTCCCTCAACTCAGAGCGTCTCGCTCTGTCGCCCAGGCTGGAGTGCAGTGGCACAATCTTCGCTCACTGCAACCTCCACCTCCTG
>NW_012115822.1:1029101-1029427 GCF_000951035.1 Colobus angolensis palliatus | reverse complement strand
CCCAAGGACAGGGGCTGCCCTGCTGGCCGTCCTGACCCCTCAGCATGTGGGCTGACAGTTGGGGAAGGGGTGCTAGGTGTGGTCTCCTCCTGGGTGCTGCCCCTCACTTCCCCCTCCTCATCCCTAGGAAGGCCCCGCCACCTCTTGCCGCTGCTCTGACTCACGAAGCAGTTTCACAGCTTCTACAGACAGACCTTTCCGAATTCAGGAAGTTGCCTAGGGAGGAAGAAGAGGAGGAGGAGGATGACCACGACGAGGAAAAGGCCCCTGTGACCTGTGAGTTCTCTTTCTTCTTAGGTGGCCCCAGGGTTGCTTAGTAGGCAACA
>NW_012115822.1:1023900-1027706 GCF_000951035.1 Colobus angolensis palliatus | reverse complement strand
CGCCCCGCCCCGCCCCGCCTGACCGGCCTCTTGTCTGTCCACGCGGGAGACAGCGCCACCTGCCAGTGAGAAGGAGTGTTGCCACGCCGGCAGCAGCCCAGTCCTACCCCCGGGGCTCCTGCAGGCCTGAGAAGGAGGGAGGGCGCAGCCAGAAGGAAGTCTCGCCTGCCGCTGCTTCCCTGTCAGAGCGCCTCGCATGCAGGCCTGCCTAGCGGCCTTGATCATGCGCTCCCTGTCACGGAAGTAGAATGTAGTAAAGTTTTTGGACTCCAAGCCATTCTAACAAAATTGCGTCAGAGTGGGGATTGTATTATTAGAATCGCCGCTCAAGGCGGCAAGTGGCTGAAACGTCTGTGTAGCTGCCAGTCAGCCCCTCCCCGGTGACTGGATCAGAGCGATTCCCGAGGTTGCAGGGCTGCAGCCCTTGGCATGGGGAGTCTGTGGGCCGGGCAGCACTGCCTCAGCCGCTGGCCTTTGCCTGAGTAGAGTCTAGGCTAAGCGGGCTGTTGGAAATAGCAGTAGCACCCGGGGCGAGACCGTGAGCTGCAGCGGCAACCGGAGTCTCCCCCACCCTGAGCTCAGGCCTGGTAAGCACTAGGAGCCCACAGTTTCCAGAGGGAGTGAGGAGGATCCCATGGCATTTAGGGGCAGTTTTTTGGGCACAGCGGCCCTCAGATGAGAGGAAGAGGAGGAGCGCTGCAAGGACTGGCGGGACGAGGGGGTTTTCCTGCTGGTTTGCAGGGGATCCACTGGCCAAACTTGTGTGGAGCTGCCTTCCCTGAGCTGGGCCTGCCCGAATGAGTTCTCAGGCCCCTCCTGCACCCACAGCTTTGCCAGTCCCCAGTTCTTGCCAAATGCTTGAATAGGCCCCTGTGTTGGCTGTGGCAGCAGCAGCTGACTCTGGATGCCCCCACTCCTGCCTTGATGCATGAACTCCCAAGGACCTGTTTTCTGTGACCTGCTTGCATAAGCCCTCCTGTTCATGGTTATTCCTCGATGGCCCCTTCTGGCATCACCCCTTCTCCTTTTCTTCCACAGCCTCCGCTTTTGGGCAGGAGCTCTTTCTTTCTCTCAGTTCCCCATGTCCTTGGCGTGTAGCCTGTGACACTCGGCTTCTGCCCTGTTTTCTACTACTTGGCTTGGAACTCCTGCCGTCGGCTGTCTGGCCCTGGCTCACCATGCTTGCCACATGCACCTGGGCTGGCAGGAGTTCCAGGAGAGTTTGTGCATTGAAGTGATTTGAGTTCCTGAAGCCAAAGCCCCCATGGTCTCCTTTGGGCCTGTTACTGGTTGATCTTTTCTTAAGAAGTCAGGCTTAGGTAGGATTTGGGTATTTTTCCTTTTCAAATGAATATTGTAGCTTGTATCATTTGTTGCTACATAACAAATTGCCCAAAATGTAGTGGCTTAAAACAGCAGACATTTATTCTCCCAGTTTCTGTGGGTCTGGAATCTGGGAGCAGCTTAGCTGGTTCTGGTCCAGGGTCTCTCACTGGGTTGTGGTCACACGGATGCCGGCTGGGCTGGAGGGCCTGCTTCCAAGGTGGTTCCAACACACGGCCATTGGCAGGAGGCCTTGGTCCCGTCCCATGTAGACTCACCATGACGCTGCTTGAGTATCCTCACAGCTCAGATTGAGTGATGAGAGGGAGGGAGGAAGAGAGAACACACAAGGCCGGAGGTGCAGGGCCTCTTTGTTTCGTAGCAGCTGAAGAACACGCAGTCACTGCCACTCTCTTCATCAGAAACAGCCAAGTCCTACACTCAGCAGTGAAAAGTGAGCTCCACCTCGTGAAAGGAGAAGTCAAAGAATCTGTGGACATGCTTTAAAGCCACTGTCATACGAGACTAACACTTGTAATGAAACATTGGGGAAGTATTAAGAAAGTGTACTTCAGGAAAAAGTTGTCCATGGAACTGCCACCTGCAGACTCACTCTGACTCCTTGATTGTGTGCTGTTCCTGCCTTTTTTTCTGGCCCTGGTGGTTTTCATGGACTTGTGGTTAAACTGCATATGTAATTTCCCTCCTGTTTTCACTTAGTATCATGACATAAACATTTTACATGCTTTTAAACTCTATAAAAATCCATTTTTTAGTTTTCTGTTTTAAGAGACCAGGTCTCCCTCTGTCATCCAGACTGGGATGCAGTGGTGTAATCAGGGATCCCTGTAACCTCGACCTCCTAGGCTCAAGGGATCCTCCTGCCCCAGCCTCCAGAATAGCTGGGATTACATATACCACCACACGCACGCAGCTTATTTAGTTAGTTAGTTAGTTAGTTAATTTTTTTTGGTTTGGTGGTGTGTGTTTGAGACAGAGTCTCACTCTGTTGTCCAGCCTGGAGTGTAGTGGTGCAATCTTGGCTCACTGCAACCTCTGCCTCCTAGGTTCAAGCGATTCTCCTACCTCAGCCTCCCAAGTAGCTGGGACTACAGGCACATGCCAACACAACCAGCTAATTTTTGTATTTTTAGTTGAGATGGAGTTTCTCTTTGTTGATCAGGCTAGTCTCGAATTCTGGACCTCAGGTGATCTGCCTGCCTTGACCTCCCAAAGTGCTGGGACTACAGGCATGAGCCACCGCGCCCTGCCTGTTTGTTTTTAAGAGACAAGGTCTCTTTATGTTATCCAGGCTGGTCTTGAAGCTGGTCCTGACCTCAAGCAGTCCTCCCACCTCAGCCTCTCAAAGTGCTGGGATTACAGGCATGAGCCACTATGCCTGGGCTAGTTTTTCTTAACTTAACTTTTTGTTCTGAGATAATCATAGTTGCACATGGAGTTGTAAGAAATAATACAAAGAGATTCCATGTACACTTTACCCAGTTTCCCCCAGTGGTAACATTTTGCAAAACTATAATAAAATATCACCACCAGAATCCTAACATGGTCAAAATACAGAGCAGTTCCATCACCAGGATCCCTCCTGTCACACTTTTAAAGCCATCCTTATGCCCCCACCCCCACAGACCCCATCCCTAACCACTGGCAACTACTAATCTTCTTGGCTTCTACCATTTTATTTCAAGAACACATACAAATGGAAGCATATGATGTGTAACTTTGGGAGACTGGTTTAATTCTCTGGAGATTAGCCCAGGTTGTTTGATGCATCAGGAGTTCATTCTTTGCCATTGTTGAGTGGTATTCGAAGGTATGGGTCGACCACGGTTTGTTTAACCATTTCCACATTGAAGGACATCTAGGCTGACTCCAGATTTTGGCTGTTCCAGATAAAGCTGCTATGAACATTTATGTTCAAGCTTTTACGTGAACAGTCTTCATTGTTCTGGGATAAGTCCGCAGGAGTGCCACAGTGGGATCATATGGATATTTCATTATGAAAACCATATTTAATAGCAGCTTAATTCTTCATCAAGAGACTCGCTCATTATTATTATTATTTTTTTTTAAACGGAATCTTGCTCTGTCGCCCAGGGAGGAGTGCAATGAAATGATCTCGGCTTACTACAACCTACGCCACCCAGGTTCAAGCGATTCTCCTACCTCAGCCTCCTGAGTAGCTGAGATTATAGGCGACCGCCACCATGCCCGGCTAATTTGTGTATTTTTAGTATAGACGGGGTTTCACCATGTTGGCTAGGCTGGTCTCGAACTCCTGACCTCAGGTGATCTGCCCGCCTCGGCCTCCCAAAGTGCTGAGATTGCAGGTGTGAGCCACCACACCCGGCCTAGACTAGATATATAGTATTTCTAATTAATGGGCAATTATAAGTGATTCTGTACTTTGCCTTTAAATTATTTTTGTGTTTCTGATGATTTCTTTTTTTTTTTTTTTTTTTTTT
>NW_012115822.1:1010201-1023636 GCF_000951035.1 Colobus angolensis palliatus | reverse complement strand
CCCAAAGTGCAGGGATTACAGGCACGAGCCACTGCACCTGGCCTCTAATGATTTCTTTAGGGTGGGTTCCCATGAGTAGAATTGCTCCATGGCGGGATGGGAGACTTCAAGGGACAAGCTACCAAAGTAGACATTTCTAATTCTGACAACAGGCTGCCATGTGCACACTATTGAGTTGATGTGCTCACAATGCCCTGGGAGGTGATGGGGGCTGTGCGGGCCCAGGTGGGAGCTGTCAGGGAGCCAGCGAGGCCTCAGCTGATTTGGTTGGCACTTACCTGACAATCCCTCCATTGTGTCCATCAGTGCTGGATGCCCAAAGCCTGGCACGGAGTTTCTTTAACCGGCTCTGGGAAGTCGCCGGCCAGTGGCAGAAGCAGGTCCCATTGGCTGCCCGGGCCTCACAGCGGCAGTGGCTGGTCTCCATCCACGCCATCCGCAACACTCGCCGCAAGATGGAGGACCGGCACGTGTCCCTCCCTTCCTTCAACCAGCTCTTCGGCTTGTCTGTGAGTGCTCCCGTCCAGACCCTGGGGACAGCTTCAGAGGACCGGGGCAAGGGTGGGGGCTCCCCAGGTACCGAGAAGAGCTGCCCACCAAGGCTGAGACAGGAGAGACACCTGTCAGCCTCTGAGCTTGCCCAGCAAGAGACTAAGAAGGGCAACAGTGTGAGTCTGTTATGAGGGAGGCCTGGGTGCCGTGTTCCCCTGACTCCAGCACCAGGAGTCACCTGGGGCAGCCCCTCATTTCATGCTTGTAGCAACTCAGAACAGATGGTGAAACCGAGGGTCCCGCGAGCTGTCCTTTTCCAAACCTCCCAGCTCATACACACATAAGCCGGACAAAGGCCATACTGATTCTCTCAGACTCTACCCCATCAGTGCCTGGCGCCACGCCCCCTTGGGAGCAGCCTGGGTCCTGCGGGTCTGTGACTCCCACCGCATTCCCACCAGGACCCTGTGGACCGTGCCTACTTTGCTGTGTTTGATGGTCACGGAGGCGTGGATGCTGCGAGGTACGCTGCTGTCCACGTGCACACCAACGCTGCCCGCCAGCCAGAGCTGCCCACAGACCCTGCAGGAGCCCTCAGAGAAGCCTTCCGGCGTACCGACCAGATGTTTCTCAGGAAAGCCAAGCGAGAGGTGAGGACTGGCAGCTGGGCCTCGGGTGCAGTTTGGAGGCCAGTGAGAGTCCTGGGCCTCTGCAGCGGGAAAAACGCCAAAGGAGCTGGTGGTGCCAGAAGGTCCTCACTAAACACTGCCGGTGGTCCTGCCATTTCTTCTTACAGTATAGGGGTAAAGGGGCTTGGTTCTCACCTGCCCCGATCCAGCATGCTAGGCCTCCAGGCCACACAGACCTGCCTGATGTAGAGGGTCTGCTGGCCTCAGGGAAGACAGCCTATGGTCAAGTGTTCCTGGGATTTTGTTTTAATGAGATATGGCAAGGTGACAGACACAGACTGGTACCTTAACAAAGAGTTTACTACTCACAGTTCCCGAGAGGAGGGGCCACGCCTCACAGGGCCATGCATGGGAAGCACTGAGGTATTCGGGACACAGAGGGAAGAGAGGGAAGCTGGGTTGGAGCCGTCTCTGCATCCTCCCCAGGTGTTTGCTGTCTCGAGGAATCAGCTGGCCTGGGAAGGGGCAGCCCCTCCAGGACCAGCAAGGCCCCAAGATGTCAAAGCATCGTAAAAGGGGGAATATGTAAAACATGGTTAATCTACTGCCTGCCTCCCCTTCCTCCTCTAGGCAGGGTCTCAGCAGACTACCGATGTCCTCTGGGAACACTCCTTCCTCAGGAGTTACAGCCACGTGTAGGGATGAGGCATTTGTTTCTGAAAGAAGAAAGAACACAAATGCATCAGGTCCCTCCTCTGTGAACTTATGCGCTCTGAACCTCACCAGCAGAATTTCTCTAGGTCCTCCTTGTAGCCCTGTGAGGTGAATACTAACATTGTACCCGTTGTAGACATCGGGAAACTGAAGCTCAGATTGCCCTAGTGAGAAGACACCAGGGGAAAGATGCACTTTTGTCACACGTGCTTGAGTACAGACCTTCATGGAAATTAGCAGAGCTGGGCTTTGCATCTCAATAGAAAACCGCGTAGTCTCTGCAGCTGCAAGGACCCCAGTGAAAAGCAGTCAGGCCTCCACTCCTGGCCCCTCACCTCACCCCACCCCCCAGGAAGTGACAAAGGCCTCTGAGCTCAAGGCTGCCTCTCAGAGTAGAAAAGGGATTCTCTGAAGCAGGCATAACCGCTTTTATTGAGGCTGAGCACAGTGGCTCATGCCTGTAATCCCAGCACTTTGGGAGGCAGAGACTGGTGGATCACTTCAGGTTAGGAGTTTGAGACCAGCCTGGCCAATGTGGTGAAACCTCATCTCTACTAAAAATACAAAACTCGGGTGTTGGCTCACACCTGTAATACCAGAACTTTGGGAGACTGAGGTCGGTGGATCACTTGAGGTCAGGAGTTTGAGACCAGCCTGGCGAAAATGGTGAAACTCTGCCACTACTAAAAATAATTTTAAAAATTAGCCAGGTGTGGTGGCACGTGCCTGTAGTCCCAGCTACTCGGGAGGCTGAGGCATGAGAATCACTTGAGCCCAGGAGGTGGAGGTTGCAGTGAGCCAAGACTGTGCCACTGCACTCCAGCCTGGGCAACAGAGCGAGACTTTGTCTCTAAATAAATAAATAGCCGGGCACAGTGACTCACGCCTGTAATTCTAGCACTTTAGGAGGCCAAGGCAGGCAGATTGCCTGAGCTCAGGAATTCAAGACCAGCCCGGCAAAACCCCATCTCTACTAAAAACACAAAAAAATTAGCCAGGCGTGGGGGTGTATGCCTGTAATCTCAGCTAGTTGGGAGGCTGAGGCAGGAGAATCACTTGAACCTGGGAGGTGGAGGTTGCAGTGAGCCGAGATTGTGCCATTGCACTCCAGCCTGGTTGACAGAGCGAGACTCTGTCTCAAAAAAATAAATAAATAAACATCTTTATTGAGATACAATTGACACGTAGTAACTGGTGCATATTTAAAGTCCACAATTTGGCAAGTTTTGGCTTATACGCGTATACACCTGTGGATTCCTCACCACAGTAACGGGCGTGTTTATCACCCCCGGAAGCTTCATCCTGCCCTGTGTCATCCTCTGCCCTTCCCTGCCCACTCCCCAGACAGCCCCTCATCTCCTTTCTGACACTGCAGACAGTTTGCATTTTCCAGAGGTGGATGTGAACGGGGAGCTGCAGGATGCGCTCTCCTGTCCCTCAGTGTGAAGTTCAGTACGAGCCATTGCGTGGCTCAGCGGTTCCACCCATTTCTGGCTAAGGTTCAGCCTGCACCGCATGTGCCTGCAGTGCAGACCTGTCCCTACCTCCTCTCAACTCTCATGGGCCCTCTCTCCCTGCAGCGGCTGCAGAGCGGCACCACAGGTGTGTGTGCGCTCATTGCAGGAGCGACCCTGCACGTCGCCTGGCTCGGGGACTCCCAGGTCATTTTGGTACAGCAGGGACAGGTGGTGAAGCTGATGGAGCCACACAGACCAGAACGGCAGGTAAGGGGATCCCTCTGCCCAGGCCCAGGATATTCCCGGCCCCCATCATGCTGGACCCACAGGGGAACCCCAGCCTGGGAACCTCAGGAAGTACTAATCCTGGCACCTTTCAAGAGGGAGGGCTCCCCACCTGACTTGAGTCCCAAGGGGTCCCACGTGAGCCCTTCCTGAGAGCTCTGTGGGTCACAGCTCTATGGAGCCCAGAGCTCCAGGGGAGAGCAGAGACCTCCGCACTGACAGGCATCCCAGTGCAGTCGGCGCAGCCCAGTGCAGACCAGAGCCCGTCATACGCACGGACAAGGAGGCCACAGGCTGTGGATGAGGGGCCTCGGGGAAGTGACGCTGCCCGGGGACTGGAGGGAACCTGGCTTGGGGCTGTACTAAGTAGAGGCTACCTGGGACCCTGGCACTCAGGTCATTACCTGGACGTGAAGATGAAAGTCCCACTCAGACCTCTTCTCACAAGACCGTCTCGTCCGTGTGTCTCCTGAGGTCAGATTGCGAGCATTTAGATACCATGGAATGACTGTTTATCCCTCAAACCCCACTTTTCCCACATGCTGCTCTCCACTAGTTATGTTGGATTAACCATGCACATGGGGGATAATTCTACATCAGCACATAGGAGCACCCATCCTTTCTTGGGGCTGTGGACATTGCATGCATCATGCAGTCCCTTGTGGGTGAACATGAAGATCTTTTCAGTCTTTCGGTGTTGAAAACAATGCATCTGTACCTACTTTGTGCAGCATTAATTGCTCAGAGTCAAGTGTATCTGTATCTGTAGGACACATCCCCAGAAGTGGGATGGCTGGGCTGGAACTGATGCATGTACAGTCTGGGTAGATTTGTCAAGCTGCCCACCTCAGGCACTACATGCCCAAGAAGGTCCATTTCCCCACAGTCCCACCAGCCTGCAGGATTCTTCCTGTCAGGTAAGAAGGCTGTCTTGGGGCAATTGTTAAGTTTGCTTTTCTGTTACAGAGTGAGTTTGAGCATCTTTTCAAAAGCTGAAGATCATTTACACAACCTTTCCTGCAAACACTGTTTTTTTCCTTTGCCTGTTTTTCTTACCAGTTTATAGGTTCCTTATCTGTGATTTGCAAATATTTTTCCATGCATCTTTTCTCTTTTATTTTTGTGTATGGGCTTTTGCTACATGGAAGTTTTGTTTTTCTGTAGTTGAGTTGAGTAGTCTTTCTTTTTGTGGCTTCTGGGTTTAGAAAGCACGGCAGAGACCACCAGGACTCGATGATTGTAACAGTCAGGGGCAGCTGCATTCCTTGGCCTTTCACCGCGGCTTACGGTCTGGGCTGGGCCCCTGTACGTCCTCTCCCCATTGTACAGAGGAGAAAACTGAGGCTCAGTCAGTTGCCCAGAGCACACTGCCAAAGTCACAGATAGTCTCTGCCGCTCCCCTGCCTCCGTTGTCGGCGAATTTGGCACCTGCTCCCTAGTGGGCTTTCCTCCCCAGGACATGCAGTCAGATAAAATGTGGCCAAGTCAGGATTCGTGCTGGGCCCACTCCCACCTGCTGCTTGCACACCTGCAGGCTCAGCATTCAGCACCCCCTTAAAGCCCAGTGGGGACTTTGTTCAAACACTGCCTGAGCCCTGCAGTATGGCGCCATGGCAGAGGATGGACAGATGGCCTTGCCTGGTCCCGATTCCACTGTTTCCAAGTCCATCACACGGGGGTCCCTGGAGGTTTGGGCTAAGGATTGTGTGGCCCAGTGCATGTGGAGTGCAGAGATCAGAGCCTGCATAAGAGAAGCACACACAAGTGTCTGTGTTCTTGGCTGCAGCCCACATGGGCCAAGGAGGTCAGATCCAGGGCCCCCCACCTCCCCTTCCCTGCCACCATGCTCTGTAGGCTTGGCCCCTCCTGCTGTGATGCTGATCACAGCCCTCCACCCTAGAGAATTAATCACAGATCCAGGCCAAGGTTCTGCCACAAAAACAAGTGTCCTGTCGGTTACAAGGGCAAGAAACTGGCCTCAACCTGGTGAGCTTCAACAGGGGTCCAGCAGCAGCCCAGAGCAGCTTCGAGGAGTATGTGGGGGAGTTCATGGTGCTCTGCCTTGTTCTGTGGCTGTCTGAACAGTCTCCTGCCTCTGCACTCAGTTCAGCCTCCAAGCACTGAGTACCCACTCTGCACAGGATACTTTGTAGAGGCAGTGAGATAACACAGGACCCACTTCCTGCCTCTGAGTCTAATGGGGGAGCAAGAGGAGGGCAAGGACCTGGGTAGGATGTAGCAGAGAGACGAATGGAATGGAGTCGTATCTCAGGCAACTCCTGCAGGCCAGGGGAGAGACCAGGAGGAAAGGGCAGGTTATGCTAGAATCGGGACCAGGTATGGTGGTGTGCCTCAAGTGATCCTCCCACCTCTCAAGCCTTAGGAGACAGGAGGATGGCTAGAGCCCTAGACGTCGAGGCTGCAGTGAGCTATGTTCATGACACTGCACTCCAGCCTTGGCAACAGAGCGAGACTCTGTCTCCAAAAACAACCAACCAACCAAAATCAGTGAGTAGGAGACTCATGGGGAAGTCTGGGAGAAGACCCCTTAGCTGGGGATGTGTTAGTCCTGGACCAGGCTGAGCCTGGCTAGTGTTTGATGGAGGCGGGAGCCACTGGAGGGGAGGAGGACCCAGGTGCAGGGCCAGGGTTAGAGGGGTGAGCCCGGGGAACCTGCGCAGCCAGGGTTGGCGCAGTCCGTCCAGCACGGGATGGGGCATGGTGGGAGAGGGGATCACAGGCTTCAGGTAGGAAGGTTGTCAGCTGAGAAAGCCTGCATGGCCCCCTGCTGGGGAGAGCCCACCTCCAGAGGGCATGGGGAGCAGATTGCAGTTCATCCTCCATCACCCGCCCACGTGCCTGCCTCTAGGACATTGAGGGGCTGGAGTGGGCTGGAATGTGTGGGAGACAGAAGCAGAGAAAGGCTCCTGATTCTCCCTGGAGCCTCCCACACTCACAGCCCCTCCCCAGGGAATGCCTCTGAGGCAAGGGGAGGAGGCGCTGCTTCCTCTGCAGCTCCTCGCTGTCTGCAGGCGTCTTCACGCGTGTGTGGGCACATATGTGTGTGAACATTCATGCGTACTGTGTGTTCGTCCACCTGCCTCCCCACGCCCTTTCTCCTCCCCTCCTCTTGGCTCTCTCCTGCTCTTCCCTCCTTCTTGGTCCTCCTTGCTTTTCCCTTGCCCTGCTCAGACCCGAGAGGTGGCAGATCTTAGACCCAGAGAGAGCCCTGAGGTCCCTGTTTCTGCCTCCTTCATGGCTTGATGCCCCAGCTCAGCTGGGACAGGAGCACCCAGCCCACCAGGCTGGTCCAGTTGCCACACAGGCTCATGGCTACGGCATCCAGGAAGGCCAGGACTCCTGCAAACCCACATCATTCCCACCACGATGCCCTCTGCAGGGGAGCCACACAAGGAGGCCTCCTCCTTGGTGCAGGTGTCTGGAGAGGGCTCCCTCCCCCAGGCCTCCCGCAGTGCATGTCCATCTGCTCTGGGGAGGAGATTGACTGATACCCCAATCTGTCTAGGGGACACCATCACCTGGGGCATCAGAGTTCTCATGCCCAGCTGGTGCTGTGCCTGGGGACTAGAAGGGCTGGTACTGCATGGGGTCAGGAGGTTTACCTGATAAGGGAAACTGGTAAAGGATGCCCTCTTTCCCCAGTAGACTTGGGAGGTACCTCACTCCCAGGGTGCCTCCGTCACTCTGTCAGGGATGCTGCTGTGCAGCCTTCAGCCAGCAGGCTGTCATCAGGGCAGCCTCTCCCTCGGGCAGAGGCTGGTAGGACCAAAGAGGTTTCTAGAGGACTTGTGGCTGGACCAAGCCTCTGTCCTGTCCCTGGAGGAACCCAGGCCTGGAGTGTTGTGGTTCCCAGGTGAGTGGAGACTGTGCCTGGGCTGAGCTTGGGTAGAGGAGGATAAGAACTAGGCGGGGCACAGTGGCTCACACCTAAATCCCAACACTTTGGGAGGCCGAGGAGGGCGGATCTTGAGGTCAGGAGTTCGAGACCAGTCTGGCCAACTTGGCGAAACCCCGTCTGTAATAAAAACAAAAAAAAATTAGCCAGGCATGGTGGCGGGCCCCTGTAGTCCCAGCTACTTGGGAGGCTGAGGCAGGAGAATCACTTGAACCCAGGAGGCAGAGGTTGCAGTGAGCCAAGATTGTGCCACTGCACTCCAGCCTGGGCGACAGAGCGAGACTCTGTCTCAAAAAAACAAAAAAAAGAACTGGGTGGGTGGGCACAGGCTGCTGTCAGGGCCTGGCTCAGGCTTCCCTGCTGTGTGACCACTCATGTCACATGCTCTATCTTGGCCCAGCAGCTTTCAGGGCAGGGACAGCGTCCCCGAGCTAGAGACAGGGAAGCAGAGGGATTTGCTGTCTGTGTCAGGCTCACAAGCCTCGTGAGTGCCTCCCTGACCCAGAATGCTGCACAGGGGCGCAGGCACCGCTAGGTGGCCTCAGGTGGTCCACTCATTTCACCATTTGTGCAACTAAAGGACTGTGGGTTGTGTATAATTTCTCACTGTTTTTAATGACCCTAGTTTGGGTGCATCTCTGAGCCTCCTGGCTTTGTTCAAGTGCTGCGGCTTTGAATGCCGTCTTAGAAGCAGCTCTGCCTCTGCTCAGGTAGTAGCAGGGAGCTCCACACCCTATCCCCCGGCCCTGGCCCCCGACTCTGGCTGTGTTTCTGCAGGATGAGAAGGCACGCATTGAAGCATTGGGTGGCTTTGTGTCTCACATGGACTGCTGGAGAGTCAACGGGACCCTGGCCGTCTCCAGAGCCATCGGTGAGAGCCAAAGAAGCCGACCCAAGTGGGAGAAGGTCTCTCGGAAGCCCAGGCCTCTGGAGTGTGGCCCGCAGCTCACCAGGGGTTCGGGGAGGCAGTGCGGTGGGCAGAGGGGATTTGTCATGCACTGGGGTGATATCCTCCTAGTGTGAAGGGAACAGGGCAGATTCAGAGACTGCAGCACGAGTGATTGAGTGTAAGTTACACTATATGTTATTATCTCACCTAAAACAGCTCCTACAAATCTCGTAGAAACCTGTGGCTCGCTATCCTGTGGGCTGGAAGTAAAGGTTCCAGTATTCCGGAAATGAGGTTTATCCTCCTCCCACATTCATGCTGACGATCCTTTTTTCTCTTTTGGGAAAAATGTGGGTTTGCTGGCCAGGGTGGCTCATGCCTGTAATTCCAGCACTTTGAGAGGCCGAGGTGGGTGGATTACCTGAGGTCAGGAGTTCGAGACTAGCCTGTCCAACATGATGAAACCCCATCTGTACTAAAAAATGTATATAAACAAAAAATTAGCCAGGCGTGGTAGTGAGCCCCTGTAATCCCAGCTACTCGGCAGGCTGAGGCAGGAGAATCGCTTGAACCCAGGAGGTGGAGGTTGCAGTGAGCTGAGATCACACCACTGCACTCCAGCCTGGGTAACAAGGAAAACTCCGTCTCAAAAAACAATAATAATAATAAATAAAAATTTTGAAAAGTAATGGATCTGGCTGGGGGTGGTAGCTCACACCTCTAATCCCAGCACTTTGGGAGGCCAAGGCAGGCGGATCACCTGAGGTCAGAGTTCGAGACCAGCCTGGCCAACATGGTGAAACCCCTTCTCTACAAAAAATACAAAATTAGCTGGGTGTGGTGGCACGCGCCTGTAATCCCAGTTACTTGGGAGGCTGAGGCAGGAGAAGCACTTGAACCTGGAGGCAGAGGTTACAGTGAGCCGACATCGTGCCACTATACTCCAGCCTGGGCAACAGAGCCAGACTACGTCTCAAAAGAAAAAAAAAGTAGCCAGGCGTAGTGGCTCATGCCTGTAATCCCAGCACTTTAGGGAGCCGAGGCAGGCAGATCACCTGACGTCAGGAGTTCAAGACCAGCCTGACCGACATGGTGAACTCCCATCTCTACTAAAAATACAAAAACAAATGAGCCGGGCATGGTGGTGCATGCCTGTAATCGCAGCTACTCGGGAGACTGAGGCAGGAGAATCACTTGAACCCAGGAGGCAGAGGTTGCAGTGAGCCGAGATTGTGCCACTGCACTCCAGCCTGGGCGACAAGAGCGAAACTCCATCTCAAAAAAAAAAAAGTAGTGGGTCCAGTCTGCATCTCATTGTCTCAGCATGCATTCACTGCCAGGTCTCAGGCTGTGCGCCCCGTGACCACACCTGCTCCTTCCTGGTACTTAAAAAATCTCTCCCTCCCCAGCTGATTGCCAGGGATTTGGCACCTATCCCTCTGACCCCTCTGAAACATTCTGTCTTTTTGGCAAATGTGGCACCTTCTTGACAGCCCCTCTTCAGGCTGTGTCTTTCCTTGTGTCTCTGGACACTCCAGGAAGCGAGGCCAGGATGGGGCAGCTAGGGCAGAGAAAGGGGGAGCTCACAGGCCAAGGTCAGGGGGTTCCATTCCCAGGCAAGCGGGAAGCACTGGGCAGTTTGCATAAAGGAGCGATAGACCCCGTGAGAGCAGGTTAGTCTCTGTCCCCACAGGACATGAGGTCTGGGCATGGGTGGGTGGGGAGGAAGCTGCGGACACTGTGGTCCTCTGACCCGGGCTCTTCTCTGCCTGTCCAGGGGATGTCTTCCAGAAGCCCTACGTGTCTGGGGAGGCCGATGCAGCTTCCCGGGCACTGACAGGCTCCGAGGACTACCTGCTGCTTGCCTGCGATGGCTTCTTTGACGTCGTACCCCACCAGGAAGTTGTTGGCCTCGTCCAGAGCCACCTGATGAGGCAGCAGGGCAGCGGGCTCCATGTTGCTGAGGAGCTGGTGTCTGCGGCCCGGGAGCGGGGCTCCCACGACAACATCACGGTCATGGTGGTCTTCCTCAGGGACCCCCAAGAGCTGCTGGAGGGCGGGAACCAGGGAGCAGGGGACCCCCAGGCAGGTGGGAGGAGCCAGGACTTGCCCTCCAGCCTTCCAGAACCTGAGACCCAGGCTCCACCAAGAAGCTAGGTGGTCCAGGCCCCTGCCCTCCCCTTCCTCCCACCCTTGTCCTTCTCTCCCTCAGAGGCCTCAGGACCCAACAGGTGGCAGGCAGTGGACAGGGCGCCCGCCCCACCGTGCTTTCCCCAGCACTCCAGAGCCACTCGGGATGCCCCCCGCAGCCCGTCCTGGTGGCTGTGGAACTGCACTGGGTGGCGGGCAGATGGTAGAAGGCAGCCTAGGAGACCACACCAAAGAGAAGATGGACCGGCTCTTGCTCCCAGCTCCCATGGGGCCCGGGGTGGGACCAGAGGTCATAGGTGCCCAACGGCAGCCAAACCAAAGACACTGGTGTGCGTGGAGCAGCACGGTCGTGCATGTGGGACCCTGGGGCAGCCCCAGGAGCCAAACTCTTGAAGCGCCCCCTGGGTCAGGCCCAGCAGCGGGGTGGCCAGCCCCAGTTTCCCATTGCTCCTCTCTGCGGCCGGGGCCGGGTGGGTTCATATTTACAGATACGCCCAGCCAGTCCTGGTCGGCCACACCAGTGTCCCAAAGAGGAGAGCGCAGCAGGGCCAGGGTCTGTTTTGTAGCAGCCACCCCCCCTGCCCCTGCTCCAGGGCAGCCGTGATGTGCTTGGGCCCACCAGGGCCTTCCGGGCTGCTCTCTTCCCTGAGCTCAGAACCGGCGATGTACATGTGTCTTTTGTTGGTGTGTTTGTTTTTGTTTTTTTTTTTCCAGGGAAGTCTAATTCAGAAGCAGTATTCAAGGTTTTCTCTTTATCAGTGCCAAGATGACCTGTTGTGTCATATAATTTAAGCAGAGCTTAGCATTTATTTTATTCTTTAGAAAACTTAAGTATTTACTTTTTTAAAGCTATTTTTCAAGGAACGTTTTTTTGCAGTATTATTGAATTTATTTTCTAAATCAGGATTGAAACAGGAATTTTTCCAGGTGGTGTTAATAAGCCATTCAAGTGCCTTACACAGCTTTGAAGAAACTAGGACTGCACTGGGCTCGGATAGGCCCATTGAGGTTTTTAGAAAAGCAGAATTTGTTTTGTTAGGGAGGCATGATTTTGGTGAGATATTTCTGGAACAGTTTTCCGCCTCTTTGTGATGCCGAGCACCCAAGGTTCACCCCCACCCCAGGTGACTGGCAGGAGCTGCGACTGCCGTGTGGTGGTGCCTGGGCCCGACAGCGGGGCTCTGGGCATCCCAGGTGACTTTGGCCCATCTGCCTGCATTCCCACCCCCTTGGGCCTGGCTGGATCCCAGGCAGAGGGACCTTGCTGCTGTGTGATTGGAACATTCCCAAATGTCTTGTGAATTTGTAATCAAATTGGTCTCATTGGGAAAGATGGTTAATTAAGAGACTCAGGCAAGCACAGAGGCAGCCCGTGGGTCTCTGGCTTAGTCTGGAGGCAGCGGGGATGCTGCTGGGAGTCCATGGCACAGGCCACAGCCCCTCACCTTGCCACGGTGGCTGGCAGCACACCTGTCTTGCTCTGCCCCATGCCCTGAGCAGGCATGAGAGCTCCATGTCCCCTAGTGCACCCTGAGATGGGGCTCACAAGCGACGGTCCTGGGTGTCTCAGGGAGCTCACTGAGGGTGTGCGAAGTTGAAAGTGGCAAGGCTGTCAGGTAGAGGGAAGAGATCAGGTGGCTAGGGGAGGACTCAGAGGCCTCCTGCAGGGCCAAGCACTGCAGAAAGGGCTGAGCTGGAGGTTGGCAGGGCTGCTCCAGGCAGGTCAGAGCAGCGCAGGGGGAGGAGAGGAGAAAGGGAGGACGCTGGGCTGTGTGGTCCCCATGGAGGCATTCAGAGTCTACCTGCAGACAGCGGGAGCCCCAGGAAGGTCTGCACAACTGTACCCCAAGCGCCTCGGCCTCCTCTCAGCTTGCTGAGGAGGCACGCTAGAGCCGCCTTCCTGATGGGAGCGCTCTGTCCCGTAAGGAGCGGGGAGCCAGCCTTGCTGGGGCCCCACCTGCACACCCAGCCTTACCCTGCATTCTCACAGCACAGATGAGGTTGAGACCATGCAGTTGATGCATTGCTTAAGGTCTCTTACTTACAAAAAAAAAAAAACCTTAAACATAGTCACTGTCATTCAGACATTCAGAGAATGGTTGGCCACCAACAATGACCAAATATTGCTTGGCTTAACTTGAAGGCCTGCTGTCTCCTTCTGGGGGTCAGCAGCCAGAGCCCCGGTGCCCTCTCAGCACAGGCCCAGTCAGACACAGGGACGCAGCTCCACCCTCACCACCAGCCCACCCTGCCTGTGGGCATAACCTTGACGAAGGAAGAGAAGGATTGGCATCTGCTTTTCTCTTTTCTTTGCTAATAATTATGTTCCTGGCTGCCAAGAGTAGAGTTTCACCCTGTGGAGGTTTGGCTCATATCACCTGGTAGTCTGATTCATACCTTAGCCTGAGGCTTCACCAGAAGATCTTGCAGCCTCAGTGTATGGGAAACCCTTTCCCCAGGCTTGTCCCAGCGCCACCGCTCCCCACCCCTGAGCCAGGACCCCAGAGGATGGCCATGCCCCATGCCTGGCAGAGGTTTGGTGCCAGCACTGGCTCTGTCCTTGCCTTGGGGCTGAGGGAGCCCTCATCCACCCCTGCACAGCAGCTGGGCACAGAGGAGCGCTCTTCCATCTTGACCAGGACTGCACCGAGAAGCACCGAGAAGCACCAGGCGTCTTCAGCCTCCAACCTCCTGGGCGACCTTCTCTTCCAGCCACAGTCCCTTGAGGGCCCCTAGCCAGGGACACTGGTCTGTAAATTGTAATCCTTTCTCCAGCCCAGCTCTCCACTTGCTCCTTGTGTGAGCTGAGCAGGCAGTGCACCTCTGAGTGTCCCTTTTGTAAAGCCCCGGGGTTGCACTGAGTCTGCAGAGGCCGCAACCTCCTGGAACGCTGTGGGTGCAG
>NW_012115822.1:999630-1003761 GCF_000951035.1 Colobus angolensis palliatus | reverse complement strand
CTTAAGTTTGAGGAGCTTGAGGCTGCAGTGAGCTAGGATTGCACCACTGCACTCCATCCTGGGTGACAGAGCGAGACCCTGTCTCAAAGAACAGCACTGAGCCTTTCTTCTGCCTGCCCTGCTCCCGCCACCCCACTCCCCAATCCTCGAAGCCTGCATGGCACTTGTCCCACGTGGGAGTTCGGCTGCTGCCCGGAAGCAAGTCCACTGCAGGTCCACTGCTGGTGCTTCCCAAGGGTCAGGATTACAGGGGATTCTTTTTTCCTCCTTGCTTTAGGTTTTCTTCTAAATCCTATTTTTTTTTAGTACAGTAAACATGCTTTAAAAATGCTTTTGTGTAATCTGTCATGGGAATTTTAAGGAAAAAAATAAAATAAAAATGCCTTAACAAAAGACCTGGAGAGATCCACCAGCAGTAGCGGGGGGAAGTGCTAAGCCCTGAGGACCTGGTAGAGAACTAGGAATGGCCATGGTGGCTGCACTAGGTGGAGGAGTGAGCCTGAGGGGGTGGGGGGGCAGCGCTTCAGTAGTGGGCAAGCCTCACTGTTGCTGGTGAAAGGGACTGGCCCCTGATGGCTGCTTGGACAGATATTAGGAACCCACCTCAGGACCACCACATCTGATGGAGTTTAGGGAACCCCCCACAAGGCCCGCCCACCTGCCTCCCTTTGCTCTAGACCTGTGGCCCCCAACCACAACCTCCAGTCCAGACCTCTATAGCCTCACCCACCCAAGGGCGGCCGGCAGCAGAGTGCAGGGCCTTGGCCCGAGCAGTGCTGCTGGTCGCTTAGCAGACTGGAGGGCTGGTTCCCCCTGAACCCACAGGACGGCATGCACGGGCCCAGTCCCATGTGGCTGCAGCTCCTAGCACATGTGAAACTGCTCTTGGAGACGACTTCAGAGCCTTCTCAGTGCCCTCAGGGGGTCAGTATTGAAACAGCCAGTCGTGGGACTCTGTCGTCCAGTCCTTCAGCGCATGTTGGCCAAGTGTTTGTCATGCTGCTGCAGGTGCTGGGACAAGGGATGACGAAGCAGCCCACGAGCCAGCCACCAAGTCACCACCTAAGACAAAGAGGATTTGGCCAATCACACAGGGGTCAAGTGCCCCAGGCTGCAAAGCTGCTAAGGGGTCCACGGCTTGGAAAGTCACCCTTTTCAGAGTCCCCAATTCTTCACTGCCTTTTGATCTTTGGTTCCTTTCTCAATCAAGAGAAAGCAAGGCAGCAGGGGCGGGGAGACTCGCCCTTGTGCTCCTGGCTAGCTCAGGCTTCAAGGGCACACAAAATATCAGAAATGCCTCCCCACAGACGCTGCCCAGCCACGGCCCAAAGTGCTGCCCTGAACTTCTCCCTAAAATGTGGGGAAGGCCCTCGTGCTTGTGTGCACATGGGAGGGGCTGGCCCAGGGCTGCCTGAACCCAATGCCTTCCCTACTCCCGCTTTACCTGCATACCCCCTCTCTCCTGTCTGTAGCCTTATCTGTGCATTTTCTCCTAGTCCTTCCCAAGCCACCTGGGAGAGCTCTCAGTCCCCTCCCCCTGCTCCCCGCAGTGCCTGCTGTCCAGGGCTGCAGCCTCCAACTCTCCAGGACCAGTGCCAGAAAGGCAGCTTTTTTTTTTTTTTTTTTTTTTTGAGAGGTGTCTCGCTCTGTTGCCAGGCTGGAGTGCAGTGGCGCGATCTTGGCTCACTACAACCTCTGCCTCCCAGGTTCAAGCAATTCCCCTGCCTCAGCCTCCCGAGTAGCTGGGACTACGGGTTTGCACCACCACGCCCAGCTAATTTTTGTGTAGAGATGGGGTTTCACCATGTTGGCTAGGATGGTCTTGATTTCTTGACCTTGTGATCCACCTGCCTCGGCCTCCCAAAGTGCTGGGATTACAGGTGTGAACCACCGTTCCCGGCCAAAAGAAAGCTTTATGTGTCCATTGTGTCACAGAGCGGGCATCCTTAGGGAAGCAGGGGAACTAGCCCCAGATGCAAGAACTGGGACCAGGCCCTGGGCACCCCAACACACCTATTCAATCATCCATGTCCTCCTCTCCCCACCCCTGCTCCTCTGAAACTCCCAGCAGGACCTTCTTCCTAAATACCTCCTGTCTTGACTGTTCCCTAGTGAACTGGCTTATGTGTCTGAAACTCATCTTCACAGCCAGATGGTGGCTGGGTGCTCTCCCTCAGCCCCGCGCTTTCACAGAGCTTGGATCCCGGAGAGCACCCTCTCTCAGGATCGCAGAGTAGAGGTGAGGGAAGCCCAAGGGACTGAGGGTGCACAGGCAGGCAGAGGGGCTGGAGCTGCCCGGCACCTACAGGGGGTTCACCCTTCACCCATGGGAGCAGGCCACAGTGTGGCAGGTGGGGGTGGGGGTGGAGGTGAAAGGGGTGTGAGCCAACCCCTTAGTCAGGAGGGGAAAAAACCTGGAGCTAAGTCCAGCACAGACAGCTAAGGCCATGGAGTCTGCCTGGGGGAAGGGGTGGGGAGCCGGGACGTTGAGACTGGGCCTCAAACCCACCAAGTGGGGGCTTCAGCTGGTGGAAGGGAGCCCAAAACCAAGGTCTCCCACGCAAGAGGTGATGTGAGGCCGAGCCGGGGAAACAGGCAAGAATCCTGGCTGGGAGGGCTGATGCCTGGCCTGCCCCAGAGTTCCCTCAGAAGGTCCCAGGATCCCAGCTGCCTTCTGGTCCTGCAGATCCCTCCTATTCTCACCTGGCTGGTCTTGGGTGGAGCCAGGCTCTGAACCAGTTGAGGACAGGACCTCAGCTGGTGTGCTCCATACACAAAACTGTCTTGAATCTGCTTCCTGGGACTTGGACATCCGTGTTCTGGACATCTGGACCTCCCACAGCCAAGCAGTGGGCACAAGCCCTTGAGAACCAGCCCTGAGGATTTGTCCTACCCCCATAGAGGGTCCCGGCCAGGTGTGTTAGCTCCAGGAGCAGCGCAGGGGGCCGTGGTGGCACCAGAGCCCCATCACAGGTAGGCCTCTCCTTGGACCACTGGCCTAGGCAGTCACTCTGGCCATAGTCAGGGGACCTCTTCCTCAGTCACTGCCCAGCCCCAGGAGGCTTAAAAGGCCCGCCTCTGGGATCCACTTCCTCCCTCTTCCCAGACCTTATCTACAAAAGGAGTGCCAGCTCACTTCTACTCAGATTTTATTTTTTTAAGCGATACGGTCTCTGTCACCAGGCTGGAATGCAAGTGGCGTGAACACGGCTCCCTGTACCTTCAATGTCCTGGGCTCAGGTGATCCTCCCACCTCAGCCTCCCAAGCAGCTGGGACAATAGGTGTGCACCACCACGGCCGGCTAATTTTTTCTTTCTCTTTTTTCTTCAGAGATGAGGTCTTGCTATGTTGCCCAGACTGGCCTAGTCAGGTTCTTTTTTATTATGATGATGATTTGAAACAGAGTCTCACTCTGTCGCCCAGGCTGGAGTGCAGTGGCGCCATCTCGGTTCACTGCAACCTCTGCCTCCCGGGTTCAAGCGATTCTTCTGCCTCAGCCACCAGAGTAGCTGGGATTATAGGCACATGCCACCATGCCCAGCTAATTTTTGTATTTTTAGTAGAGATGGGGTTTCACCATGTTGGCCAGACTGGTCTCAAATTCCTGACCTCAGGTGATCTGCCCACCTCAGCATCCCACAGTGCTGGAATTATGGGCGTGAGCCACTGTACCCATCCATTGTCAGGTTTTGGATGGCCTCTGTCCACACTCAATTTTATGAAAGCCACATGCACTCCAGCACAATGTGGCATTCCTTCAAACTATTATCTAAACAATTACCATTACATGCATATTTCCAGGTAAAATGTTAAATGGATATAGAAACTTTAAAGGATATAAAGAGTGATTAAAATGTATTCTGCATTTCTTAAATTATAAAAGTAACAACATGACAAAACTTGGAAAACAGAGAAAAAGAAAAACAAGATTTAGTTTCAAGCATGGAACAGAATAATTGAGATGTTTTAAAATGCAATTTAAGGCCAGATGCGATGACTTACACCTGTAATCCCAGCACTTTGGAAGGCTGAGGTAGGCAGATCATTTGAGGTCAGGAGTTCGAGACCAGCCTGGCCAACATGCGGAAACCTGTCTCTACTAAAAATACAAAAATTAGCCAGGCGTGGTG
>NW_012115822.1:996911-998441 GCF_000951035.1 Colobus angolensis palliatus | reverse complement strand
TGGTGCGGTCTCAGCTCACTGCAACCTCTGCCTCCCAGGTTCAAGTGATTCTCTCGCCTCAGCCTCCTGAGTAGCTGGGACTACAGGTGTGGACCACCATGCCTGGCTAATATTTTGTACTTTAGTAGAGATGGGTTTTTACCACGTTGCTTAAGCTGGTCTCAAACTCCTGAGCTCAGGCAATCTGCCCACCTTGGCCTTCCAAAGTGCTGGGATTACAGGCGTGAGCCACCACGCCTGGCTTTCTTCCATTTTTAAAACATGAAGTCTTTGACATCAACGCCTTGAGAATTGATGTTACAGATTAGCTCCAAAGCCTAACAGTGAAACAGACCCACCAGCCAACATGAATACAACTTTGACCATAATAATAAGATCCTTTTAGACTTCGCCCTCGGCTGCCCCCACCACTCACCCTCTAACCAGTATCCTAACTGTTAGAATCATCCTCATAGATTTACCACTATATCTATACCCCTACACACTGCTTTGTAGTTTTGCTTGTCTTTTAACTTTCTGAAAACGACATTTTACTATCTGCTTTCTTATACTTCATGTTTGTGTCACTTAGCATATGTTTCTTGAATTCATACATGCTGTGTGGGTTTCTGGTTCTTTGCAGAAACAGAGCTGCCATAAACATTCTTGTCAGGTCTCCTGGTTTCCATGCACAGGAGTTTCTCTAGGGTATATACCAAAAAGTGAAAATGCTAGGCAAAGTAGGCTATACAATTTATAAATTAAAATTAAATTAATCGCATTAAAATTAAATTAATTAAATTTTACATTTTTATTCTAATTTTTCCTTTTTTTGTTGTTTTTTTGTTTGTTTTTTTGAGATAGAGTCTCACTCTGTATCCCAGGCTGAAGTGCAATGGCATGTTCTCAGTTCACTGCAACCTCTGCCTCCTGGATTCAAGAGATTCTCTTGCCTCAGCCTCCCAAGTAGCTGGGATTACAGGAGCCTGCCACCATGCCCCACTAATTTTTGTGTTTTTAGTAGAGATGGCATTTTACCATGTTGGCCAGACTGGTCTCAAACTCCTGACCTCAAGTGATCCATCTTCCTCAGCCTCCCAAAGTGCTGGGATTATAGGCATGAGCCACTGCACCTGGTCTTTTGTTTGTTTGTTTTACAAGCGGGATCTGACTCTCTTGCCCAGGTTGGAGTCCAATTGGCTCACTGGAGCCTCGACCTCCTAGGTTCAATCTGTCCTCCCACCTAAGCCGCCCAAGTAACTGGGACTACAGGTGCATACCGCTATGCATGGCTAATTTTTTTTTACTTTTTTGTCGAGATGAGGTTTCACTGTGTTGCCCAGGCTAGTCTTGAACTCCTGGCCTCAAGTGATCCACCTGCCTCAGCCTCCCAAAGTGTTGGGATTACAGGCATGAGAACCACTGTGCCTGGCCTAAACATTTTTGTTCAATTTGTTTATTTTTTTGAGACAAAGTCTTATTCTGTCACCTAGGCTGGAGTGCAGTGGCGCGATCTCAGCTCACTGCAACCTCCGCCTCCCAGGTTCAAGC
>NW_012115822.1:989344-995725 GCF_000951035.1 Colobus angolensis palliatus | reverse complement strand
GTCTTGCTCTGTCACCCAGGCTGGAGTGCAGTGGTGAGATCTTGGCTCACTGCAACCTCCGCCTCCTGAGTTCAAGTGATTCTCCTGCCTTGGCCTCCCAAGTAGCTGGGACTATAGGCGCCTACCACCTTGCCTGGCTAGTTTTTGTATTTTTAATTGAGATGGGTTTTCACCATGTTGGCTAGGCTGGTCTTGAACTCCTGATCTCAAGTGACCTTCCTGTCTTGCCCTCCCAAAGTGCTGGGATTATAGGTGTGAGCCACCATGCCTGGCCCTGACTTTTATTTTTTAAGATCAGAGGACAGAGTTGTCTCTAGGTCTGTTCCTGCCCCTAAAAAACCACATGGGTATGGGTGGGTCACCCTCCTCCTGGGGCCTCATTTTTCTCATCTGAACAATAGAGATACGCCGTTTTCTTTCTTTCTCTCTGTCTCTCTCTCTCTCTCTCTCTCTCTCTCTCTCGTTTTTTCTCTTTCTTCATCTTTTTTTGAGAGAGTCTCAAACTTAATCTTAAATTGTCTGTCACCCAGGCTGGAATGCAGTGGCTCGACCATGGTTTACTGCAGCCTCGACCTTCTGGGCTTAGGTGATCCTCCCACCTCAACCTCCCAGGTAGCTGAGACTACAAGCACACACCATCACACCCAGCTAATTTTTTTTGTTTTTGTTTTTGTTTTTTAATAGAGATGGGGTTTTGCCATGTTGCCCAGGCTGGTCTCAAATTCCTGGTGAAATCGCTTTACAAATTTATGACTGAGATAGTGAGATAGATCTAACTTAACCGACTCCATCTTGCTTCTAACCTCCAAGCTGTCCTTGATCATTCTGGCTGAACTAACTTTGGGAGAAACTTAGTTTATAGTTTATAATTTAAACAAAGATGGTAAAGACAGTAACAGCCCTTTCCCAAAGCAGACCTCCTTCTTGCCTGGTGACTAGATTACCTTTGTAGGACTCACATTAGCCACAGATTAGAAATTATGGTTTAGGAGTCATGCAGCTGGAGGTTACAAGATTCTAACCCCTCCCTAAACTGCTTCTAAAATCAGTGCTTGAGATATTTTGCAGACTGTGCACTTGATAAATCAGCTAGTACCACCCAGATCAATAAACTGGCTCATCTGATCTTGTGGCCCCTACCCAGGAACTGACTCAGCGCAAGAAGACAGCTTCAACTCCCTATGATGTCATCTCTGACCAATCAGCAGTCCGGGCTCACTGGCTTCCCCCAACCCACCAAGTTATCCTTAAAAACTCTGCTCCGCGAATGCTCAGGGAGACTGATTTGAGTTATAATAAAACTCCGGTCTCCCGCACAGCCAGCCCTGCATGAATTACCCTTTCTCTATTGCAATTCCCCTGTCTTGATGAATCGGCTCTGTCTAGGCAGTGGGCAAGGTTAACCCCTTGGACGGTTACCCAAGGCGATCCTCCTGCCTTGGCCTTGTTTTTTTATTTATTTATGTACCTGTCTACCATTGGATTATAATCCCTTCAGGTCAGGGGCCATGTTCTCATCATCTTCGGTATCTTTAGCACAGGGCCGGGTCCCCGAGTTGATGTCTACATGACTCTGTTGTGTCTATTGAATGAAGGATGTAATTCACTAAGTTGATCTGTCAGCATCAACAATGGCAGGATGGGGAGGAAGCTCCCATGTGGAAGGCAGGGCAGGCAGAGGGGCAGAAAGGAAAGACCTGGCCCAAAGCTCGGCTCTGCCAACTTCAGCAACCTTGGGCAAGGGACCTTCCCCTCATCTGCAGGTGGGGATGCTGACATCGAATAGATGCAGACATGGTGGCTGTTCTTTCCACTTGTTGATGAAAAGAGTTGAACTCTGCAAAATATTTGAAAAGATTTATTCTGAGCCAAATATGAGTGACCTTGGCCCATGACACAGCCCTCAGGAGGTTTTGAGAACATGTGCCCAAGGTGGTCGGAGCGCAGCTTGGTTTTATACATTTTAGAGAGGCATGAGGCATCAATCAAATACATTTAAGAAATACATTGGTTTGGTCCAGAAAAGTGAGACAACACAAAGATGGGGGCGGGGGGCTCTTCTGAGCAATAGGTGAATTAAAAAAATTTCTGATTGACAATTGGTTGAGTTTGTCTAAAAACCTGGGATTCATAGAAAGGGAATGTTCAGGCCGAGCGTGGTGGTTCACGCCTGAAATCCCAGCACTTTGGCAGGCCAAGGCGGGCAGATCACGAAGTCAGGAGATCGAGACTATCCTGGCTCACATGGTGAAACCCCGTCTCTACTAAAAATAAAAAAATTAGCCAGGCATGGTGGTAGGCACCTGTAGTCCCAGCTACTCAGGAGGCTGAGGCAGGAGAATGGCGTGAACCTGGGAGGCGGAGCTTGCAGTGAGCTCAGATTGCGTCACTACACTCCAGCCTGGGCGACAGAGCGAGACTCCGTCTCAAAAGAAAAAAAAAAAAAAAGAAAGGGAATGTTCGGGTTAAGATAAAGATTGTGGAGACCAAAGTTCTTTTGAAGTCTTATAGTGGCTGCCCTTAGAGACAACAGATGACAAATGTTTCCTATTCAGATCTTAATTTTGAGACGGAGTCTTGCTCTTTTCCCCCGGGCTGGAGTGCAATGGCACAATCTCAGCTCACTGCAACCTCTGCTTCTCCAGTTCAAGCAATTCTCCTGCCTCAGCCTCCCGAGTATCTGAGATTACAGGTGCGTACCACCATGCCTGGCTAATTTTTTTGTATTTTAAATAGAGACGGAGTTTCACCACGTTGGCCAGGCTGATCTCGAACTCCTGACCTCAGGTGATCTGCCCGCCTCAACCTCCCAAAGTGCTGGGATTACAGGTGTAAGCCACCAGACCTGGCCTCAGATCTTAGTTCTTAGTTAATCTCTTTAGGATTGGGAGGGTCTGGAAGAAAAAGATCTAGGTATATTGATAAATATTTTTTTTTTTTTGGAGACGGAATTTTGCTCTTGTTCCCCAGGTTGGAGTGCAATGGCGTGATCACGGCTCCCTGCAACCTCCACCTCCTGGGTTCAAGTGATTCTTCTGCTTCAGCCTCCTGAGTAGCTGGGATTATAGGCATGTGCCACCATGCCTGGCTAATTTTTGTATTTTTAGTAGAGATGGGGTTTTACCACATTGATCAGGCAGGTCTGGAACTCCCAACCTCAGGTGATCCACTTGCCTTGGCCTCCCAAAGTGCTGGGATTACAGGTGTGAGCCACCACGCCAGACCAAGATTCTTTACAGATGCAAATTTTCTACCTCAAAGAACAGCTTTGCAGGGTCGTTTCAAAATATGGCAAAGATACATGTTTTGGGGTAAAATATTTTTATTTGCTTCCTTGTCTCATAATCCTATGCCAGAGTCAGGCTGGAAATAAGTCATGATACACAGGGTTAAATAAAACCCCTCTGATGAGAATTTGTGGTATGTAGGGCTTGACTCCCCAGACCCCTTAGATAGGAGATTGGGCAAGATAAAAAAAATCAGAGTTTAGTCCTCACACTCAACCTCTGAAGTTCTCAGGTGCATTGCACAGGCCCAACCTTGAGGGTCACACCTCTCTGAGCCCCAGGTCTTTTCTTTGTCTACGAGGCAGGGTGACCCCCAGCAACTCCCTACCAATGGGCCACAGAGTTGCCAGGTGGGAGGGTCACAGGAAGAAAAGGTAAATCCCATCAAGCTAGAGCTCTGGCTGAGATGGTCCACATATTTTTCCCCACTGTTTTTCTTTTCTTTCTTTTCTTTTTTTTTTTTTTAACTAAGATACAATTTACAGGACATTGTATTTTAAGGTTGAGCATCTGAGACCTGTGTGTGATAAGCTCAGGGACACGAACATGACAAATGATTAGAAATTGCCATGTTCCTTCCCCTTCTCCCTAACTCACCAATGCCCTAACACAGGCATTGCTGAGATACTTGATACTTCAACTGTGCTGCTGAGTGACCCTCGTAAAGCAAGAGCCAGGGGTTGCCAGCCCCAGTAACCTTTGGTGGGTGAGGACCGCATCTCCAGCTGCCTCCTGGACAATGTCCTTTGAAAATCACATAGATACGGCCAGGTGTGGTGGCTCATCACCTATAATTTCAGCACTTTGGGAGGCCAAGGCAGGGGGATCACTTGAGCCCAGGAGGCTGAGGCTGCAGTAGACTGTGATTGTAAGACCGTGACTCAAAACAAAACAAAAAACATGTATTTGAGGTCCGGTTGCAGAGGCTCATGCCTGTAATCCCAGGTGGTGATTATGTAATCGCAGGTGGATCACCTGAGGTCAGGAGTTTGAGACCAGCCTGGCCAACATGGTGAAACCCTGTCTCTACCAAAAAATACAAAAATTAGCTGGGCGTGGTGGCGTATGCCACCCAGTCCTAGACGCTGGGGAGGCTGAGGTGGGAGAAATACTTGAACTTGGGAGGCGGAGGTTGCAGTGAGCCAAAATCGCACCACTGCATTTCAGCCTGGGCGACAGAGCGAGGCCCTGTCTCAAAATAAATAAATAAATACATACATACATAAATACATAAATAAATAAAGTGACATTTGTGTTTTTTTTTTTTTTAAAGACAGGATCTCTCTCTGTTTCCCAGGCTTGAGTGCAGTGACTCACTCATAGCTCAGTGCAGCCTCCAAATCCTAGGCACAAGCAGTGGGGGCATTCTTGGGCACACAGGGAAGAACTCTGGCTGGCTCTTGGAGGTGGCATGGAAAGGGTGGCTGAGGACGTTCATGCTGTGCTTTATGTGCCTTGCATTACTGAATTTGTAAAAATGAGCATGAAATGTTTTTGTAGTTAAAAAAAATCGTAAAGTAGAAAGAAAGGAAACCTTTTTGGAAACCAGATGGAGACAGTGAGCTGAGGAAGAGGCTAAGGGCTACTTGCCACAGACAGGCCAGGTGAGCAGCAGGCAAGGCAGAATAGATGGGGACAGAGTGGAGGGCTGGGTTGCTAAGTGTTTAAGACACTCCTCGCCTGGCGTGGTCCCTCAAACCTATAATCCCAGCACTTTGGAAGGCCGAGGAGGGGGGATCACCTAAGGTCAGGAGCTGAAGACCAGCCTGGCCAACATGGCAAAACCCTGTCTCTACTAAAAAATGCAAAAATTAGCCTGGCATGGTGGCGGCCAACTGTAGTCCCAGCTACTAGGAAGGCTGAGGTAGAGATTGCTTGAACCCAGGAGGTGGAGGTTGCAGTGAGCCAAGATCACACCACTGCACTTCAGGCTAGGTGAGAGAGGCAGACACTGTCTCAAAAAAAAAAAAAAAAGACCCTCTTCCTCCACGTTTGTCTCCTCTCTTCCTCCCCCATCCCTTTCCTTGGAGATGGCAACGTGGCTGGAAGCCAAGGAGGCAGCTGGTGTGGATAAAAAATCAAGCAAATATATTGAGGATAATGGGAGCCAGGTTTCTCACTGCTGGAGATGAGAATTACTAATATGGAAAGAGGGAAGGCTGAAAAGAGCCCTGAGGCATTGGAGATGTCAGTGTGGACTCTTCACACGTGAGTATATAAAGATGTGAGAGCCAGCCTGAAGGGGCTCTCATTGGCCAAGTCTAGGACAATTGGAGCATCCAAATAAAAATGACCAGATGGCCAGGTGCAGTGGCTCACACCTGTGCTCCCAGTACTCTGGGAGGCCAAGACAGGAGGATCATCTGGGCCAGGAGTTCAAGACCAGCCTGGGCAACATAGGGAGATCCTGTCTCTACAATAAATATATATTTTTTAAATTAGACAGATGTGGTGGCATGTGCTTGTAGTCCCAGTTACTCAGGAGACTGAGGCACGAAAATCACCTGAGCCCAGGAGATAGAGGTTGCAATAGAGCAAGACTCTGTCTCAAAACACAAAAAAGAGAGAGAGAGAGACTACAAACTACTACATAATATAGGCGTCCATGAGTCTGTGCTGATTGAAGTGAAGGGAAGGCTTTCCCTTACAGGACAGTGCCAATCCATGAATGGAGAGGGGTGATGTAAATAGAGAAACCACCACTTGGTAAGTATCATTCTGATAGGCTGATTCAAGCAGGAGGATTACAGTCCTAGGGAGGCTCAGGCTGGTGGGTGCAGAGTGGATGAGGTACAGAATATTGCAAAATATGGCTGGGCGCAGTGGCTCACGCCTATAATCTCAGCACTTTAGGAGGCCAAGGTGGGTGAATCACTTGGGGTTAGAAGTTCAAGACCAGCCTGGCCAACATGGTAAAATCCCGTCTCTATTAAAAACACAAAAATTAGCCAGGTGTGGTGGTGGGCGCCTATAATCTCAGCTACTTGGGAGGCTGAGGCAGGAGAACCACTTGAACCCAGGAGGCAGAGGTTGCAGTGAGCCAAGATCGAGCCACTGCATTCCAGCCTGGGTGACAAATGCGAGACTCTGTCTC
>NW_012115822.1:986168-986764 GCF_000951035.1 Colobus angolensis palliatus | reverse complement strand
GAAAGAAAGAAGAAGGAAAGAGAAAGAAAGAAACTAACCCTGTCTCTACAAAAATTAGCCGTGGATGGTGGTTCGTGCCTGTAGTCCCAGCTACTCAGGAGGCTGAGGCAGGAAAATTGCTTGAACCCGGGAGGCAGAGGTTGCAGTGAGCCAAGATTGTACCACTGCACTCCAGCCTGGGCGACAGAGCAAGACTCTGTCTAAATAAAATAAATAAATAGACACCCAGAGAGAGCTACCTCACAATTTGTGTCATGTGAGGACACAGCAAGAGGAAGGCCATCTACAAACCAGGAAACAGGCATGCATCAGACACTAAAGCTTCCAGCACCTTAATCTTGGACTTACAACCTCCAAACTGTGAGAAATAACTTTCCGTTGTTTATAAGCCACCCAGCCTATGATATTTTTGTTATAGCAACCCAAACAGAACAAGACATAATCCAGTACATATCTAACAATGAGAGCGTATTCTCTTTTTTGGGGGGGGGGAGATGGAGTTTCGCTCTTGTTGCCCAGGCTGGAATGCAGTGGTGCAATCTCGGCTCACTGCAACCTCCGCCTCCCGGGTTCAAGCAGTTCTCCTGCCTCAGTCT
>NW_012115822.1:981418-986118 GCF_000951035.1 Colobus angolensis palliatus | reverse complement strand
CTTGAGCCCAGGAGGCAAAGGTTGCAGTGATCTGAGATTGCACCATTGCCCTCCAGCCTGGGCGACAGAGTGAGACCCCTTTGCAAATAAAATAAACATCATACCATAGGCTTTGAGAACTGAATTATGGGACTGACCATGCCTAAGTGCCATACTGGCCACTGGGTGGTGCACCTAGGGGATAGAGCTGAATAGCTCTACAAAGGCTTTGAAAACACAGCTGACATTGAAACCATAACTCACAGAGGAGTGGTCAAATCTTGCAGCATGAAACCAACCCAGTCAATTGCCTGCTTAAACAAAAATTTCCACATTCTTATAGGATTTAAACAGAACCCAGAATCCCATGATATAATATTTTAAGTGTCCGGGATAAAATCTGCTATAGACTGTTTGTGTCTCCTCAAAATTCATGTGTTGTAACCTAATCTACAACGTGAGGGTATCTGGAGGTGGAGACTTTGGGAAGTGATTAGATCATGAAGATGGATCCCTCATGAATGGGATTAGTGCCCTTATAAAAGACACCCCGGCCAGGCACAGTGGTTCATGCCTGTAATCCCTGCACTTTGGGAGGCCGAGGTGGGTGGATCACCTGAGGTCAGGAGTTCAAGACCAGCCTAGCCAACATAGTGTAACCCTGAATCTACTAAAAATACAAAACCTTAGCTCGACATGGTGGTGTGCACCTGTAGTCCCAGCTACTCAGGAGGCTGAGGCAGGAAAATTGCTTGAACCCGGGAGGCAGAGGTTGCAGTGAGCCGAGATCACGCCACTGCACTCCAGCCTGGCAACAGAGTGAGACTCCGTCTAAAAAAAAAAAAAAAAAAAATCTCCTCCTACACACAGGTCTCCTGCCACACTCCCATCAGGAGAAGGGTCTAGTTTCCCTCCCCTTGAATCTAAGCAGACGGCAGGGACTTGGCCATAACCAATACAACATGGCGAAAGTGACACTGTGTGACTTCCAAGGCCAGGTCAGAAGACTTTGCAGCTTTGGCCTTTGTCTCTTGGAGCTCTTCTCTCTTGACAGGTTCCCTCTCAGAGCCCTGTCACCATGCTGTGCACATCCCAAGTCACAAGGAGAGGCCACATGATGGTGGCTCCAGCAAATAATCCCTGCTGAGCCTTTCCTTCCACCACCCCACCCAGGAGCCATCGGGGAAATGGATGCCCCATCCACCACCCATGGGAGCCACTTCTGGCAGTTGAAGTCACTTCAGTGGAGGGCCAGGCATCATGGAGCAGAGAGAAGCTGGACCTGCTGTGGCTTGCCTAAAGTCCTAGCCCACAGAGCTCACAGGCACAATAAAATGGTTTTGGTAATGTTGCTAAATTTGGGAGTAGTTAATTAGGCAAAAATAGGCAACTGGAGTATTGGTATAGTCTCCAATATCTCTCCACAAAATACTTATCCAATGCAAAGGACACAAAGAGAGCTGCATGGTGGAGAGACCCGGTGGACGCCGACTTCGCCATGTAACCAAGGTCACCGTGATGCCCAAGTCATTGTCGTGTGCCTCCTAACACGAATCACTGGGGAAATGTGGCATTGTTTCTGCAGGATTATAACCAGCAATGCAGGGCCGGGATGAGTCACGAGGATACACCGAACAGACCCAGACTGAGACAGGGCCAACTCATCCTGGAGACTTTCACAGGCACACAAAAAATGCTTTAGTTGTTTTTGGTTTTGGATTTTTTTTTTTTTTTTGAGATAGAGTCTCGCTCTGTTACCCTGGCTGAAGTGCAGTGGCGCGATCTCAGCTCACTGCAATCTCCGCCTCTGGGGTTCAAGTGATTCTTATACCTCAGCCTCCCGAGTAGCTGGGATTACAGGCGCCCGCCACCATGCCTGGCTAATTTTTGTATTTTTAGTAGAGATGGGGTTTCACCATATTGGCCAGGCTGCTTTCAAACTCCTGACCTCAAGTGATCCGCCCACCTCGGCCTCCCAAAGTGCTGGCGTAAGCCACTGTGCCAGGCTGCTTTGGTTTTAATTTATTTTGAAATCAGAAAAAAAAAGCATAACAATAATGAATCCAATCTTGATTATATTTATCTTCATACCAATGCAATATGAAATGTATTGAAATTGTTTCTTTTGTGTGTGTGTGTAAGAAGGGACTGAAAAGTGCAAAAATGCATACAGCCTAGAGCCATCATGCATCTCTGGGTTGGCGACATCCTGCAGAATAAAATATGCCAGGGAAGGTGGAGTCAGCACACTTCCCTGTGTCTCTCCCATCGAATGCAAGCAGAAAACCTGGACAGCTGCAAGGGCATCCTGCTAAGAACTTGAAATGGCAAATGATATGGGCACAGTGAGGAAGAATACTGAATTCTAAGCCTTACTGACCTGATAGTGAGTTCCCTCCCACTTTTCTTCCTTCAGTCCAGACTTAATGCAGCCTGAAACCCGCAGTATGTATCGTTGTGGACCGAGAGAGCTTCAGGAGAAGCCCACTAGCTCTGGCTAGAGGGATGAGGAAGGAGCCTCCTAACATGCAGAGCTAATAGGCAAATATCCCATTTGTCTGTTTTCCTTTTTTTTCCACAGTATTTCTTGTATCATCCTGTAGGCAACTTTGTGTTGGTGGCAGCCACAGTGATAGCAGTGGCATTGGGGGAGTTTGGGAGCCTAAACTTCTGAAAGAAGGAAACCTCATCTTTGATCAGAAGAGATTATTTCCAAGATGATGGGGCTTTTTTTCTCTGTCCTCCACTGCTTGGCTCCCAGTATGGATCTAGTCATGGGGTGTATGTGGCGAAATTGAGGAAATAAAGCCACACCTTTCTGGACAGAGGACTGGAAAAGGGAACCCCAACAAACTGGAAAGGACCAGGAGGATTGAAAGTTGTTTATGAACTCCTAGACTCACCCCAAAGATGTGTATGTATGGACCTGACTCTAAACCAGGCTGGGCACGGTGGCTCACACCTGTAATCCCAGCACTTTGGGAGGCCGAGATAAGGGGGGCAGATCACCAGAGGTTGGGAGTTCAAGACCAGCCTGACCAACATGGAGAAACCCTGTCTCTACTAAAAATACAAAATTAGCCGAGCATGGTGGCACATGTCTGTAATCCCAGCTACTCAGGAGCCTGAGGCAGAAGAGTCACTTGAACCCTGGAGGTGGAGGTTGCAGTGAGCCGAGATCATGCCATTGCACTCCAGCCTGGACAAAGAGTGAAACTTCATGTCAGAAAAATTAAAAACAGGAATGTTTGCAGCTGAACGTGGTGGCTCACACCTGTAATCCCAGCACTTCGGGAGGCCAAGACAGGTGGACCACCTGAGGACAGGAGTTCAAGACCGGCTTGGCCAACATGGTAAAACCCTGTCTCTACTCAAAATACAAATATTAGCCGGGCGTGGTGGCGAGTGCCTGTAATCCCAGCTACTCGGGAGGCTGAGGCAGGAGACTCGCTTAAAACCTGGGAGGCGGAGGTTGCAGTGAGTCAAGACTGCACCACTCCACTCCAGCCTGGGCAACAGAGTGAGACTTTGTCAAAAGAAAAAAATAAAAATAAAAAAATGCCTTAACAAATATGAATAGAAATCATACAAAGTATGTTTCCTGATCATTATAAAATTAGTCTTGATATCAGTAAGTGAAATAGAACAAAAAACCTTCCAAACTATTAGAAATTAAATAATATATTGCCTAGACTGGAGTGCAGTGATGTGATCCTGGCTTACTGCAGCCTCAACTTCCCAGGCTCAAGTGATCCTCTCACTTCAGCCTCCCAAGTAGCTGGTACTACAGGTGTGCACCACCATGCCCAGCTTATACTTATTAAATAATCCATGAGTAGTCAAAGAGGGAGTCTCAAATGAAATATCAAACTGAATAAAAAAGTACAGCATATCAAAATGTATGGGAGCTAAAGAGTGCTTAAAAAATTATAGCACTAAATCTTACATTAGAAAAAAAGAAAAGTCTCAAATCAATAATCTTAAGTTCCTACTTCAAGAAATGACAAAAGAAGAGCAAAAGAAGCCCAAAGCAAGCAGGATGTATGAAACAAAAATAAATCCAAAAATCAATGAAACTGAAAACAGAAAAACAACAGAGAAAAATCAATGAAACCAGAAACTGGTTCTTTGAGGAAATCAATGAATGGTACCTCTAGTGAGATGAACCAAAAAAAAAAAAAAAGAGAGAGAGAGAGAGAGAAGACACAAAATTACCAATTTCCAACATGAGGAATGAAAGAGAAGATATCATCACAAACCTTAAAGATATTAAAAGGATAATAAGGGAATACCACAAACAACTCTACACACACAAATAATTCAACAAATTAAATCAAATGGTTCGATTCCCCAAGGCCCACAAAGTACCAAACTCACCCAAGATGAAACAGATAAGCTGAGTAGTTCTAGAGCTATTAAAGAAATTAACAGTTTAAACCTTCCTGAAAAAGAAATGTCCAGGCCCCAATGGTTTCACTGGAGAATTCTATCAAACTAGGAACTATTTTTTCTTTAAATGTTTGATAGAGGCCAGGTGCGCTGGCTCACGTCTGTAATCCTAGCACTTTGGGAGGCCAAGGTGGGCAGATCACCTGAGGTCAGGAGTTCAAGACCAACCTGGCCAATATGGTGAAACCCCATCTCTACAAAAAATAAAAAACTTAGCTGAGCATGGTGCACATGCCTGTAGTTCCAGCTACTCGGGAGGCGAAGATGGGAGG
>NW_012115822.1:980612-981368 GCF_000951035.1 Colobus angolensis palliatus | reverse complement strand
GGCCAAGAACATAATCTTTAGTTTACAAAAGGCCAGGAAAATCTCAACTTGCCTGGGAAAAGAAAATCAACAGACATCAGTGCTGACATGACACAGACAATGGAATTATCTGACAAAGGCTTTAAAGCGGCTACTATTTTTTAAAATGCTCCAATAAGTAAGGGCAAACATTACTGAAACAATTGGAAAGATGTTTCGGCAAAGAAATAGAAGATATAATGAAGAACCAAGTGAAAACTAGAACTGAAAAATACAATAACTGAAAAAAAGAACCTCACTGAATGATCTCAGTAATAGAATGGAGATGACAGGGAAAGAGCCAGTGAACTTCAGGATAGACAAAAAGAAATTATACAATCAGAACAACGAGAGAAAAATGAACTGAAAAAAAAAAACAGTGTCAGGGACATGTTCAAAGCTGAAAAGTCTAGTATTTGTGTTATTTAAATTACAGAAGGAGAAGAGAAAGCATGTAGTGCAGAAAAAAGAATTTTAAAACTACTGGTTGAAAACTTCCTGAATTTTGCCAGGCACGGTGACTCACACCTGTAATTGCAGCACTTTGGGAGGCCGAGGCCGACGGATCACCTGAGGTCGGGAGTTCACGACCAGCCTGGCCAACAGAGTGAAACCTACTCTCTACTAACAATACAAAAATTAGCCAGGCAGGGTGGCATGCACCTGTAATCCCAGCTACTCAGAAGGCTGAGGCAGGAGGATCACTTGAGCCCAGGAGGCAAAGGTTGCAGTGATCTG
>NW_012115822.1:975961-977432 GCF_000951035.1 Colobus angolensis palliatus | reverse complement strand
TCCTGGGTTTACGCCATTCTCCTGCCTCAGCCTCCCAAGTAGCTGGGACTACAGGCACCCGCCACGACCCCCAGCTAATTTTTTATATTTTAGTAGAGATGGGGTTTCACCGTGTTAGCCAGGATGGTCTCGCCCTCCTGACCTCGTGATCCGCCCGTCTCGGCCTCCCAAAGTGCTGGGATTACAGGCTTGAGCCACCGCGCCCGGCCTTAATTTTTTTGTAATTTGTATTTTGTTGCCCAGGCTGGTCTCAAATTCCTGAGCTCAAGCAATCGGCCCACCTTGGCCTCCCAAAGTGCTGGGATTACAGGTGTTAGCCACCTTGCCCAGCCATAGACGAGCTGATTCTAAAATTCATATGGGAAGGCAAAGGAATGAAGAGTCAAAATGATTTAGGAAAAGAAGAATAAAGGTTGAGAACTGACACTACCTGATTTTAATTCTTACCATACAGCTGCTATAATCAAGACAATGTGGTACTGCCACAAGGTAGACACAGATCAATGGAACTGAAAAGAGTTCAAAACTAGACTCCCACTACTATAGCTAATTGATTTGTTTGTGTTAAAATATATACTGTAGGCCAGGCACAGTGGCTCACGCCTGTAATCCCAGTACTTTGGGAGGCCAAGATGGTAGGATCAAATGAGGCCAGGAGTTCAAGACCAGCCTGGCCGACATGATGAAACCCCATCTCTACTAAAAATACAAAACTTAGCCAGTCGTGGTGGTACACATCTGTAATCCCAGCTACTTGGTACAGCGAGACTGTCTCAAAACAACAACAACAAAAAACTATGAAATAGAATAAAAAATAAAATATACACTACAACATACTTTCCCATTGTAATCAGTTTTTAGTATTTTTTTGTGGCAAAATATACATAACGTAAAACTTACCACTTACCATTTGTTTCTTTTTTTTTGAGACGGAGTCTCACTTTATCCCCCAGGCTGGAGTGCAGTGATATAATCTCAGCTCACTGCAACCTCCACCTCCCGGGTTCAAGTGATTCTCCTGCCTCAGTCTCCCAAGTAGCTAGGATTACAGATGTGCTCCACCATGCCTAGCTAATTTTTGTATTTTTTTAGTAGAGACGTGCTTTCACCATGTTGGCCAGGCTGGTCTTGAACTCCTGACCTCAGGTGATCTGCCCACCTCGGCCTCCCAAAGTGTTGGGATTACAGGCATGAGCCACCGCGCCTGGCCCACTTAACCATTCCTAAGTGTAGAGTTCAGTGATATTAAATACATTCACAATGTTGTGCAAACTGTCTATGGTTCAAAACTTTTTTCATCATCCCAAACAGAAAGTTTACCCATTAGACAGTAACTCCCTTCTATCCCCTGCCCTCAACACTTGTAACCTCTAATTGACTGTCTCCAGAATTTTCTTTCCTATTCTAGATACCTCATATAAGTGGAATCGTAAACTGTTCTTTTGTGACTAGCTTATTTCTGTTTTTTTTT
>NW_012115822.1:974513-975556 GCF_000951035.1 Colobus angolensis palliatus | reverse complement strand
AAAAAAAAAAAAAAATTATAACAATTCATTCCTTTTCTAGATGAATAATATTCCACTGTATCTGTATGCATACTTTGTTTATCCATTCATTTGTTGATCAGCATTTGAGTTGTTTGCATCTTTTGGCTATTATGAATACTGTGCTATGAACATTGAGTCCCTTTTATCAAATATTTGGGGTATACAAATAGGAGTGAAATTGCTGAGCCATATGGTAATTCTATGTTTAACTTTTTAAGGAACCATTAAAACTGTTTTCCGTAGTGGCTGCATAATTTTGTATTCCCACCAGCAATGTATCAAGGTTCCAATATATCTCCATATAATTTTATGTGTTTATTTGCCATTCATATGTCTTCTTTGGAGAAATGTCTTTTGTCCATTTGTTTTGCTTTTTTTTTTTTTTTTTTTTTGATACAGAATCTCGCTCTGTTGCCGAAGCTGGAGTGCAGTAGCAGGATCTCAGCTCACTGCAGTCTCTGCCTACCGGCTTCAAGTGATTCTTGTGCCTCAGCCTCCTGAGTAGCTGGGACTACAGGTGCGTGCCACCACACCAGGCAAATTTTTTGTCCGTTTTTAAATTGGGTTGTTTGTTCTGTTGTCATTCAGTTGTAGGAATTCTCTCTATATATTCTATACATTAACCCCTTTTCAGATATATGATTTGCAAACATTTTCTCCCATTCTGTGGGTTGCCTTTTTACTCTCTTAATAGTATCCTTTGGTACACAAAGGATTCTAATTTTGCTCAAGTCCAATCTATTTGTTTATTTTTCTTGCTTATGCTTTTGGTGTGTCATGAAGCCTCTCTTCTATGCTTTCTCCTAAAAGTTTTATAGTTCTAACTCATATTCAGGTTTTTAATTCATTTTGAACTAATATTTGTACATGCTGTGAGGCAGGAGTCCAATCTTATTCTTTTGACTATGGCTGTCCAGTTTTCCCAGTGACATTTGTTATAGAGACTGTCCTTTCCATTTAATGGTCTTGTCATATTTGTCAAAAATCATTTAATCATATATGAGAGAGTTTATTTCCAGGCT
>NW_012115822.1:971227-973183 GCF_000951035.1 Colobus angolensis palliatus | reverse complement strand
GGGGGTGGGGCGCAGTGGATCATGCCTGTAATCAGAGCATTTTGGGAGACCAAGGCGGGCAGATCACGAAATCAAGAGATCAAGACCACCCTGGCAAACATGGTGAAACCCTGTCTCTACTAAAAATACAAAAAAATTAGCTGGGCGTGGTGGCGTGTGCCTGTAGTCCCAGCTACTCGGGAGGCTGAGAAAGGAGAATTGCTTGAACCCAGGATGCAAAGGTTGCAGTGAGCCAAGATCACGCCACTGCACTCCAGCCTGGCGACAGGCAGAGACTCCATCTCAAAAAAAAAAACAAACAAAAAAAGCTATTTATTATTCTTTAGATGTTGATAAAATTTACCAGGGAGGCTATCTGGTCCAAGAGTTTTCTTTGTTGGGATGTTTTGGTTGATGATTCAGTCTCTTGACATGCTATAGACTTGCTGAGATTTTCTATTTCTTCTTGTGTTGGTTTAGATAACATGTGTGTTTCAAGGTTCATTTCTTCTACGTTATCTAATTTGTTGGCATACAACTTCATAGTATTCTTTCATAATCCTTTTTATCTCTTTAAGGATGGTAGCAATTTCTGGTTGATTTGCGTCTTCTCTCTTTTTTTATTTTTCTTTTCTTTTTTTGAGGCAGAGTCTCGCTCTGTCGCCCAGGCCGGAGTGCAGTGGTGCGATCTTGACTCACTGCAACCTCTGCCTCCCAGATTCAAGTGATTCTCCTGCCTCAGCCTCCCGAGAAGCTGGGATTAAAGACACGTGCCACCACACCCGACTAATTTTTGTATTTCTAGTAGAGACGGGGTTTCACCATGTTGGCCAGGCTGGTCTTGAACTCCTGACCTCAGGTGATCCGCCCGCCTCGGCCTCCCAGATTGCTGGGATTACAGGCATGAGCTACTGCACCCAACGAGGGCCAACTTTTCATACACAAGGGTTCCAGTGCTTTCTTAAGGCCAACCGCAGGACTTGAGTGTACTCAGATTTGGGTATATGCAGGGATCCTGGAACCAATCCCCCAAGTATACCAAGGGAAGACTGTATACTGAAACTTAAGGGATGTGGCAGTCCTCAGGAGACATATAGCTGTAAATGCCTACATTAAAAAAAAAAAAAAGGATCTGAAATAAGTAACCTAACTAGACGTCTTAATGAGCTAGAAAACCCAAAGCTTGTAGAAGTAAGTAAATAATAACTAGAGCCTGGGCGTGGTGGCTCACGCCTGTAGTCCCAGCACTTTGGGAGGCCAAGGCGGGAGGATCACCTGAGGTCAGGAGTTTGAGACCAGCCTGGCCAACACGGTGAAACCCTGTCTCTACTAAAGATGCAAAAATTAGCTGGGCATGGTGGTGCACGCCTGTAATCCCAGCTACTCTGGAGGCTGAGGCAGGAGAATCGCTTGAACCTGGGAGGCAGAGGTTGCCATGAGTGGAGACTGCACCACCAGCTTGGGCGACAGAGTGAGACCCCGTCTCAAGAATAATAATAATAGTAATAGTAACTAAAGTGCAAGTAAATGAAACAGGGAATAGAAAAACAGTAGAGAAAAACAATGAAACCTAAAGTTGGTTCTTTGGGGGAAAAAAGAGCTGAGATCTTGAAATAAATAAATAAATATAAAGAAAAGTTGACCCTCTGTATATGAAGGTTTTATATCCCCTTCAATATTGCATTTTTGATCCATGTTTGTTTGAAAAATATCCACACATGGGTGGACTTGTGCAGTTCAAACTTGTGTTGTTCAAGGGTCAACTGTATTGTATTTTCATTTTCATTCCTCTCAAGGTATTTTCTAATTTCCCTTGTGATTTCTTCATTGATCTGTTGCTTTTTTTTTAAAGTTGGTTGTTACATTTCCACATATTTGTGAGTTTTTTTGTGTTGCATGTTATTTATTTCTAGTTTCATGCCATTGTGGTTAGAAAATATGTTCTGAATGATTTCAATTTTTTTTTTTTTTTTTTTT
>NW_012115822.1:964830-966172 GCF_000951035.1 Colobus angolensis palliatus | reverse complement strand
AGGGTTTCACCACGTTGGCCAGGATGGTCTCGATCTCTTGACCTTGTGATCTGCCTACAACAGCCTCCCAAAGTGCTAGGATTACAGGCGTGAGTCACCGTGCCCAGCCTATTTTTTGAATATTTTTAGAGACAAGGTCTCACTATGTTACCCAGGCTGGTCTCAAACTCCTGGCCTCAGGCAATCTTCCCACCTCTGCTTCCCAAAGTGCTGAGATTGCAGGTGTTAGCCATCATGCTCCTGGCCTGTTACTGTATTATTTCCTTTCTGGTTGAAACCTTTTTTTTTTTTTGGGAGACAGAGTCTCACTCTGTTGCCCAAGATGGAGTGCAATGGCCCAGTCTCGGCTCACTGCAACCTCCGCCTCCTAGGCTCAAGCAATTCTCCTGCCTCAGCCTCCCAAGTAGCTGGGATTACAGGCACCTGCCACCATTCCCGGCTAATTTTTGTATTTTTAGTACAGACAGGGTTTCACCATGTTGGCCAGGCTAGTCTTGAACTGCTGACCTCAAGTGATCCACCTGCCTCAGCCTCCCAAAGTGCTGGGATTATAGGTGTCAGCCACCATGCCTGGCTTCCCGACTGAAACCTTTTTTTTTTTTAAATGGAGTCTCACCGTCGTCACCCAGGCTGGAGTGCAATGACATGATTTCAGCTCACTGCAACCTCTGCCTCCCAGGTTCAAGTGATTCTCCTTGCTCAGCCTCCCAAGTAGCTGGGATTACAGGGATGCACCACCATGCGCAGCTAATTTTTGTATTTTTAGTAGAGACAGGGTTTCACCATGTTGGCCAGGCTGGTCTTAAACTCCTGACTTCAGCTGATCCGCCCTCCTCGGCCTCCCAAAGTGCTGGGATTACAGGTGTAAGCCACCGTGTCCAGCCATCTGATTGAAATCTTAGTCAGTAGAATGTCTGCTAACGTTCCAATAAAGCACTTAGTAGGATGTTCGTTAATTTTAAACTTTGTATGACTATTCATTTGTTAAACTGTGCTGTGATCAGAGGATTTGACCTCAACAATTTTTGCTTATTTGGATTTATTAAAAAATTTTGTGGGCCGGGCATGGTGGCTCATGCCTATAATCCCAGCACTTTGGGAGGCCGAAGTGGGCAGATCACCTGAGGGCTGGAGTTCGAGACCAGCCTGCCCAACATGGTGAAACCTGGTCTCTACTAAAAATACAAAAATTAGCCAGGCGTGGCAGCGGGCACCTGTGATCACAGCTACTTGGGAGGCTGAGGCAGGAGAATTGCTTGAACCAGGGAGGTGGAGGTTGCAGTGAGCTGAGACCGTGCCACTGCACTCCAGCCTGGGTGAGAGAGTGAAATTCCATCTCAAA
>NW_012115822.1:959919-963506 GCF_000951035.1 Colobus angolensis palliatus | reverse complement strand
TTTTTAGTAGGGACGGGGTTTCACCGTGTTAGCCAGGATGGTCTTGATCTCCTGACCTCATGATCCGCCCGCCTTGGCCTCCCAAAGTGCTGGGATTACAGGCATGAGCCACTGTGCCCAGCCTTATTTTTATTTTTGTAGAGACAGAGTCTTGCTGTGTTGACCTGGCTGGTCTTGAACTCGTGGCCTCAAGTAATCCTCCCACCTTAGCCTCTCAAAGCACTGGGATTATAGGTGTGAGCCACCATGCCCAGTAACAAAGCCTTTTTATATTATATATATTATTAATATACATATACTATTATGTAATATGTGTATATATACATATACATACTATATACATATACACACACATAGGCATATCTTTCTAAACAACAGTATACATTCAGTTTGCTTTTTGATGTGATCTGAGGTTTTAATATTTTAAATAGTAATTTTAGAAATTTACATTTTTACTTGTTTACATCTGGCTTGTTATACCTAATTCAACCTTTGCTCAGCTAATTTTCTAATTTTCTGGTGTTTTGATATTCTTGTTTATAATTCCTTGCCATTTCTTTTTTAATTTACAAATGTGAGCAAAGTATCTAGTATACTTCCTAAGACTCTTGATTTTTGCTCTATGAATTATGTTGTTCCTTTCATCTCATGTAATGAATTATAAGGTATACATTAGGCTTTTTACATGGAAAAATTATATGAACTTAGATTTTTTTTAAATAACTTTTATCCTCATGTTACATAAAACAAAGACATAGTCTCCGGTTTTTCTACCCTCTTTCTTCTCCCCTGGTTTTCAGTGCATAATCTGAGGTTTAAAACCCTATCTTCGTTCTCAACTTTTTCTTTTGCATTTTGTTACCATAGCAACAACAATTATTTCAACTTATCAGTATCAGTCTCTACTGAGTGGTGTTTTTATTCAGTTATCGCTCTATCTTTAGCTAGTTTCAAGGCTCATTGCCAGTTCTTTTCTCTCATTTCATCATTCATGAGTTTGATTCATGTCTCAGTGATTTATTGCACAGTTCTGAGCAGTTTCTGCAGAAAAATGAGTTAATTGGGTAGTGCATTAGTCAGAACTCTTATGGTTTTAAGTAACAGAAACCTAAAGTTCAGGCTTAGCTATATACAGCCTCAAACTGTGGTATGAATTCATTGTCTTCATCTCCGTCTTCCTCTCGGAGTGTGTTTCTTGCATCATGGCATGTCTGGCCACAGACTCACACTCACTGTCCACCACCCCAGCAGAAAGGGAACACCTTTCTCCTAATAGTTTCTGCAAAAGTCTGAGCTGAATATCATTGGCTTGAATCAGGTCACGTGTCCATCCTTTGAGCCAATGTCTGTAATTCTGATTATGAAGCCCTGGGTTACATGGTTCTCTTGAACTTGGAGATGAGGCCAGCCCTTCAAACCACATAAGTGCAGAAGGGACAGGTCACCAAATAAAAACTGGGTTGGCTGGGCATGGTGGCTCATGCCTGTAATCCCAGCATTTTGGGAGGCCGAGGTGGGTGGATCAACTGAGGTCAGAAGTTCGAGACCAGCCTGGCCAGTGTGGCGAAATCCCATCTCTACAAAAAAAAATACAAAAATTAGCTGGGCATGGTGGCGAGTACCTGTAATCCCGCCTACTCTGGAGGCTGAGGCTGGAGAATCACTTGAACCTAGGAGGCAGAGGTTGCAGTGAGCCAAGATCGCACTATTGCATTTCAGCCTGGATGACAACAGCAAGACTGTTTCAAAAAAAAAAAAAAAAAAAAAAAAACTAGGTTGATGCTACCAGAAGGAGGAGTCAATGCTGGGTAGATGTCCATTATTTTCTGAGATTCTGCAGATCTGTGAGTTATTGCCACCATATTGAGTCAGTAAGAAAGACACTCAGGTAGTCAGCCTTATGTTTAGATGGTAGCTTAGCTACCGTCTCACCATGTTCCAGAGGCTGTTTCTCCACCGTGTTTCCAGAAACTTGTTGTCAGTGGAGCTAGATGACTGTTCCCTCTGGGCCTGGATCATGCTAACCTGACTCAACAGAGACTGATGAGATTAAACCCCATCTTAGAATGAACAGTCATTGCCATAGGACCCAAATGGGGCTGTCCTCTGGTCAGGGAACTTTCCCTATCAGAAAACCACAAGTGAACCCCAACTCTAATCACAAGGTTGCTTAGTGCCCATGGAACTAGGCAAGAGGTGCTGTCTGGAGAAAATTAGCAGTCAGATGCATCATCCCATGATAGCGTGGTGGTTTTAAATGTCCACCAATGCTGGAATAGTGGAGAGACAACATGTTAGAGGGAGAGAGACGGATACATGCTAAAACCAAAAGACACCAGAGAACTGAGGGTAGATTAGCATGGCTGGTGCATGGAAAGCAAGAGTCAGGGAGGGAAGAGGAGATTAGGGTGGAGAGGTGGCCAGCAAAGCTCTCACTCTGAGTGTGATGGGGAGCCACTTAAGAAGGAGAGGGACAGGCTGAGTGCAGTGGCTCACGCCTGTAATCCTAGTACTTTCGGAGGCCGAGGCGGGCGGATTGCCTGAGCTCAGGAGTGTGAGACCAGCCTGGGCAACACAGTGAAACCCTGTCTCTACTAAAATACAAAAATTAGCTGAGCGTGTCGGCGTGTGCCTGAAGTCCCAGCTACTTGGGAGGTTGAGGCAGGAGAATTGCTTGAACCTGGGAGGCAGAGGTTGCAGTGGGACAAGATTGTGCCACTGCACTCCAGCCTGGGCGACAGAGCAAGGCTCCATCTCAAAAAAAATAATAATAATAAGGGGAGGGACAGCCAGGCATGGTGGCTTATGCCTGTAATCCTAGAACTTTGGGAGGCCAAAATGGGAGGATCATTTGCGGCTAGGAGTTTGAAACCAGCCTGGGTAACACAGTGAGACCTTGTCTCTACAAAAAAATTTAAAAATTAGCCAGGCATGGTGGCACGTGCCTGTAGTCCTGGCTACTTGGGAGGCTATGGCAGCAGGATGGCTTGAGCCCAGGAGTTCAAGCCTGCAGTGAGCTATGATTACACCACTGCATTACAGCCTGGACAACAGAGCAAAATCCTATCTCCTAAAAAATTTTAAAAAAAAAGGAAGAGGAGGAGGAGGAGAGACAGATTTGTTGTGGAAAGATTTATCTGGGTTTAAGAGAAAGAAACAATTGGACTGGGGCACACTGAAAGCAGAAAACTTAATTAAGGATGTTGTGGTAGTCTTGGTTAGAGAGTTGACACAACACATGAACCAGAGGAGTGGCACTGGGGATGAAGTGGTGACATTTAAAAGTGATTCTCAGCCCGGCACGGTGGCTCATGCTGGTAATCCCAGCACTTTGGGAGGCCAAGGTGGGCAGATCACCTCAGGTCAGGAGTACAAGATCAGCCTGGTCAACATGGCAAAACCCTGTCTCTACCAAAAATACAAAAATTAGCTGGGTGTGGTGGCGAGCACCTGTAATCCCAACTACTCAGGAGGCTGAGGCAGGAGAATTGCTTGAACCGGGGAGCAAAGGTTGTAGTGAGTTGAGATTGTGCCACTGCACTCCAGCTTGGGTGACAGAGCGGAACTTCATCTCAAAAAAAAAAAAA
>NW_012115822.1:956549-958954 GCF_000951035.1 Colobus angolensis palliatus | reverse complement strand
CACCACGCCTGGCTAATTTTTTGTATTTTTAGTAGAGACGGTGTTTCATCTTGTTAGCCTGACCTTGTGATCCACCTGTCGATCGCCTGACCTTGTGATCCGCCTGTCTCGGCGTCCCAAAGTGTTGGGAATACAAGTGTATTTTTTTTTTTTTTTTTTTGAGACGGAGTTTCGCCCTTGTCACCGAGGCTGGAGTGCAATGGCGTGATCTTGGCTCATTGCAAACTCCGCCTCTCGGGTTCAAGCGATTCACCTGCCTCAGCCTCCTGAGTAGCTGGAATTACAGGTGCCCACCACCACACCCAGCTAATTTTTGTATTTTTAGTACAAGCAGGGCTTCACCATGTTGGCCAGGCTGGTCTCAAACTCCTGACCTCAAGCGAGCCACGTCACCTCAGCCTCCCAAAGTGCTGCGATTATAGATGTGAGCCACCATGCCCGGCCACACCTGGCTAGTTGTAAAATTTTATGTAGCGATGGGGTCTCCCTATGTTGCCCACTCTCAAACACCTGAGCTCAAACAATCCTTCTGCCTCAGCCTCCCAAAGTGCTCATGGGTTTACATGCATGAGCTACCACACCTGGCCTGGAGACCACACTTTAGGTAGCAAAGATTTCTTAACTATTAAAGAAACAGAATTTATAGTTCATAATTGATTGGATGGGGTATGGGGTAAGGCTTGAGGTAAAATGTGTTGTTAAAGACTATAGTAAAATCTCCAGCTTAAGTGTCTGGGTGAAGGTGATGCTATCCACAGATACAAGATAAAGAACAGGTTTAGGTGAGGTAGATAACAGATAACATTTAGTGGGTACATAACATAATATGTGTCAGGCTCTTCACATATGTTGTTTTATGTACTCTGTCCAACAGACTTATGTGAGGTAGGTAGGCACTACTGTGATCCCATTTTAAGTCTGAGGAAAATGAGGACAAGGTCACACAGCTAGTAAGTAGAGCAGCCAAGATTCAGTCTCAGCACAGAACTCATGCAGTTAACCAATGGCAGTTTAAATTTGTGGCGCTGAAACACCTGTGGGATGTCACATGGAGCCGTCCTGTGTGCAGGTGGACATGCTGACCTGGAATTCAGATCTTTTGAGCAATAAAGATCTGGGAGGTGCGGGACACGGTGGCTCATACCTGTATTCTTAGCACTTTGGGAGGCCAAGGCGGGCAGATCACGAGGTCAGGAGTTTGAGACCAACCTGGCTAATATGGTGAAACCCTGCCTCTACTAAAACTACAAAAAAAAATTAGCCAGGCGTGGTGTAGCATGCCTGTAATCCCAGTTACTCGGGAGGCTGAGGCAGAAAAATTGCTTGAACCTGGGAGGTGGAGGTTGCAATGAGCCAAGATCTTGCCATGGCACTCCAGCCTGAAAAAGAGAGTGAGATTCTGTCTCAAAAAAAGAAAAAAAAAAAAAAAAAGGATCTGGGAGGAAGGAGGTGCATACCAATAGTCCCAGTTACTTGGGAGGCTGAAGTAGAAGAATTGTTTGAGGCCAGGAGTTCAAAACCAGCCTGGGCAACAAGTAAGACCCCATCTCTCTCTCTCTTTTTTTATTTTATTTATTATTATTATTATTATTTTTTGAGATGGAGTCTCACTCTGTTACTCAGGCTGGAGTGCAGTGGTGCAATATTGGCTCACTGCAACCTCCACCTCCTGGGTTCAAGAGATTCTCCTGCCTCAGCCTCCTGAGTAGCTGGGATTACAGGTATGAGCCACCACGCCCAACTAATTTTTCTGTATTTTTAGTAGAAACAGGGTTTCGTCATGTTGGCCAGGCTGGTCTCAAACTCCTGACCTCAGGTGATCCGCATACCTTGGCCTCCCAGAGTGCTGAATCACAGGCATGGGCCACTGCGCCCGGCCCCCATCTCCTTATAATTTTTCAAAAAAAAAAAAAAAAGATCTGGGAGGAATTAAGGCACTGGAGTAAATGAAATCATCTATGAAGGATCAAAATCTACCCCTTCCAAGTGGTGTCAATCTTGTTCTATTTTCCTTTGTCTTTTAAGTGTTGCAGAGAAGAAATCCGAAGAAAGACAGTTTTTAGCATTTTTTGTATTTTTTTCCCTGAGATGGAGTCTCGTTCTTATCACCATCTATGAATCTATGAAGGGTCAAAACCTACCCTTTCAAAGTGTTATCAATCTTGTTCCATTTTCCTTTGGCTTTTAAGTGTTGCAGAGGAGAAATCTGAATAAAGCCAGTTTTTAGCTTTTTTTTTTTTTTGAAATGGAGTCTCGTTCTTGTTACCCAGGCTGGAGTGCAATGGCGCAATCTCAGCTCATTGCAACCTGTGCCTCCCGGGTTCAAGCGATTCTCCTGCTTCAGCCTCCCAAGTAGCTAGGATTACAGGTGCCAGTCACCATGCCTGGCTAATTTTTGTATTTTC
>NW_012115822.1:953602-955649 GCF_000951035.1 Colobus angolensis palliatus | reverse complement strand
GCTAATTTTTTTGTATTTCAGTAGAGACAGGTTTACACCGTGTTGCCCGGGTTGGTCCCCAACTCCTGAGCTCAGACAATCTGCCCTCCTCCGCCTCCCAAAGTGCTGGGATTACAGGCGTGAACCACCGCACCCGGCCGGTTATTGTGGTTTTAATTTCATGGTACTCCATTTATCTTGGCCTGTTTTTTAAAAAAATATGCAATGTCCTCTTCTGAGAGTAAGAATTAGGTATTTTCTAAAATTGGGTCCTGCTTCATGGGCTAAATATATTGTGAAGGAGTAAATTTTGGCTGCAGCAGTTTATTCCTTTTCTCATGTGTCACATCCTTTTTCCCCCACAGGATTTTTTGTTTGTTTGTTTCTCTGTTTTAGAGACAGGGTATTGCTCTGTTGCCCAGGCTAGCCTTGAATTCTTGGGTCCAAGTTGGGATTACAGGTGTGAGCCACCACACTAGCTTCCACCAGAGAGTTAAACAAACAAACAAAAAACTTTGTCTATTCTCCTTTGAGATTGACTGCTCTTTGTTGATGTCTAGAAGTCAAGAGTTGATGGTTTTAAACTTGGAAGTGAGGATATAGGGTCTGCCGCTCTTCCTTCTCCCTCCAAAGATGGCAGGGGAAATGGTTCAGAAGCAGTGGCTGGGTCATTGTCTTGTTGTCTTAGCTTTCCTTGGTATCCGCCTGCTTCAGGCCTCTAATTTTTATTTTTTCAACCTGTTGTTTGTGACTGTTTCTGGGTCTGGTGTGCCTGTCTCTTTATCTCTAAATCTAGATGTTTTGGTTTTAGTGACTTCATCTTTGCATTTCTATTTCAGTACCTGCTCCGTCAATATTTCTGCCCATCTGTACCAATCTGGGTCTGTTTCCGAACGCAAATGTATCTCTCATGTGTTTCGGCCCACTGACCCCTAACCCCTTACTCTCTGCTTTGTATTTCTTTTTTCTTTTCTTTCCTTTTTTTTGGAGACGGAGTCTTGCTCTGTTGTCCAGCCTGGAGTGCAGTGGCGCGGTTCACCGCAACCTCCTCCTCCCGGGTTCCAGCGATTCTCCTGCCTCAGCCTCCCGCGTAGCTGGGATTACAGGCACCCACCACCACACCAAGCTAATTTTTGTATTATTATTATTATGTTTTCGAGACGGAGTCTTGCTCTGTCGCCCAGGCTGAAGTGCAGTGAGGCGATCTCGGCTCACTGCAACCTCCGCCTCCCGGGTTCAAGCCATCCTCCTGCCTCAGCCTCCCAAGTAGCTGGGATAACAGGCGGCCGCCACCGCGCCCGGCTAAATTTTGTATTTTTAGTAGAGACGGGGTTTTACCATGTTGGCCAGGCTGGTTTTGAACTCCTGATCTCGTGATCCGCCCACCTCAGCTTCCCAAAGTGCTGTGATTACAGGCATGAGCCACCTCACCCGGACTTAATTTTTGTATTTTCAGTAGAGACCTGGTCTCGAACTCCTGATCTCAAGTGATCCGCCCGCCTTGGCCTCCCAACGTGACAGGCGTGAGACACCGCACCCTCCCTTCTGCTCTGTACTTCTTCATCGTACTTATCACAACTTGAGTATTACACGTATTTGTTTGTCTCCTCTCTCTAAAAAGTAACTCCCAGGAACATGGAGTGTGCTCAACAAACATCTGAACTAACCTGAATCGCGTATCCTCTCAGTGTCTCCTTTTAATCTCGACAATTGTGTTTCACACTTTCTCAGTATGCAAATATCTTTCTCGGTCTGGGGTCATGCCTTTCGGTTTCTGCCCCAGTGCCGAGGCCTCTTAAGTTTATCAGCGTGTGGACCACGGATTCGCAGAGGCCTGAGCTGTGGCGCGGCCGGGCCGTCGGGCCTCAAGCACAGCCCCTTGTCCCTCGCTGGCTCTGTTCTGAACCTCCTCGGGTGCTCGCCTGGGCTCCTGCCATCTATCACTTGAGCCCCGTGGGTTCTACCCCACGTCTGTCTCTCTGGGTGTCTGAAGAGACGAGTCCCGCGCCGACGCCCCCGCGAACGCACGTGACCGCGCCCGGTGGTGCCCCCTTAGTCAACGCCGCCG
>NW_012115822.1:950277-952797 GCF_000951035.1 Colobus angolensis palliatus | reverse complement strand
AAGTCTGGACCCTCGGGAAGGCAACGGAAGCGCCTCCACCCCCCAGTTTGCTAGTATCATGGTCTTCTTTTGGACTTTTGATTGTCAAACCGGGAATTCCATCAGATGCTTGTCGGTGTTGGCGGCGGTGGCTGTTGAGGTCCTGAGAGCGGTTCGCCTCCGTGTGTGTGCAGAACACCGAAATAATTTTTCTCTCCTCGCCTCTGTTTGCAGCCAGCGGCTTTCATTAACTATCCTCAGCGGTGCTAATGGTGGTCTCCGCGCAGGCCTTCTAAAATTTATTACTGACACCAGTGTTGGTGGAGTATTTCCGCCTTGAAGTTTGTACTTTTAAGTGGATTTTAATATCGTACTGCTGGCGTTTCAGGAAGGATAAACCAACATTACTCTCTTCATTTATTAAAGATCCATTTAGAGTTGGGCCTAATTTGACTTTTTTTTTAGCCCCCAAGTGAGCTCTTTTACCAGCATAAGTGCTCCCAGATGTTTTAGCCCAATTGCTATGGACTCCTGTTAATGATTTAGTGGTCATTATGTATGCAGCTTTAATGGAATTATTGCAGAATCACGTGTAGACTCCCTCATCTTGATTCAGGTTCCTTAGAAAAGTGAAATGATAGTGACAGTTTTTCTTTTTCTCTTTTTTTGAGACGGGGTCTCGCTCTGTTGCCCAGGCTGAAGTGCAGTGGCGTGATCTCTGTTCACTTCAACCTCCGCCTCCTAGGTTCAAGCGATTCTCTTGTCTCAGCCTCCCTAGTAGCTGAGACTACAGGCGCGCGCCACCACCCCTGGCTAATTTTTGTATTTTTTAGTAGAGATGGGGTTTCACCATGTTGACCCGGATAGTCTCCATCTATTGACCTAGTGATCCGCCCGCCTCGGCCTCCCAATGTGCTGGAATTACAGGCGTGAGCCACCGCGCCCCGCTGCCAGTATTGTTTTTATTAAAGCAAACTAGCGGTAGCATTTTGTGCTGGTGAGGACTTGTGGAAATAGATTTCCTTAAATCTGAATCTTGTGAATGTGTCTTTTGTGTTGACCGAAGGAAGTAAACTAATAATTTGTTGAGCACTTCGTGGCAGGTACTGTGCTACATATACTATTTCATTTTATTTGAACAGCCACATTGAGGGAGGAAAAGATGGTGTTATTCCTTTTTTCAGGTGAGAAAGTGTTTCGAGGTGAAGCCAATTCCTGAAGTCATAGAACTAGAGTTACTAAGATTGTAGACTGAGATTCTACTAGACACACTGCAGCTCTTTTCAGCTGTTTTTAGGAAAACACTCTGCGTTCCTTAGTGTAATTAATACTTGCAGAATTTTCTGTATCTTACTGTTACAAAGTAAATATAAGTCTGTTTCAGAAATGTATTCAGATTTCAATCATCATAATTTTAGAAATGCCATAGAAGGCACGTTTTACCAAGTATGGTAGCTAGATAGAAAGATTAGTTAAAATTCTTTTAAAAGAGACTTTAATTGAATCTTTAATGTTTTCACTTTCTTTAGGAGCAAAATGCTGAATACAACTGTGAAAATTAATGTGAACTCACAGGCTTAGGAGCCAAGAGAGAAGTTAAATTAGGTCGAGCCTAAAAGAAATAAGGCCCTGAAAAGTAATGAAGAGAAAGTATTGCCAGTAGCATTATTTCTCCACCATACATCTCATTGCTGTTGCACTCACTGGGAAGCGTGCCAGTGAACATGTCTCATTATGAGAGGCTCAGAATTTCCCATCACATCCTTTGGCCCTTTTAACAGGATTAGCTTATCTAAAATGTGGACTGAAAAAAGTCTTTTACGTCTAGGACATGTCAATTGAAAAGATACCCCCATCTGGTAAGATTTCTCCTGTATGATAAGGTTTTTACTAGTCTGAAGTTGTTTAGATGTGGGAACCACTTCTGTCACTGCTGTAGGCTTATTTGACCATCTGACTCTCCATTTGAAATGCCAAGTCCTTTTTTTGTGATTTTCCTTTCCTAAGTGAAATACAAATATAATTGGGATTTGAATCCTAGATCCAGATTATAGCCTTTTATCAGGTTGATGACATACCCTGCTATTAACCTTCTCCATTGCACGTTATTAGCATTTAATAAATGTTGGCTAACAGTGCTGGGTTTATGGAGGGCTTGTTGAAATATTCACTAATATTTGAATAGTGATCTTTTAAAAAATGTTTCCAGAAGGATTTATGGATTTTTAGCCATTTTTTAGATTTATCCTCCTCCATTTCCTTATCAATTCATTAGGAATTGTGAATATTTTGTTTAGAGCCCTTTCCTAATCATTATGTAGAGGATGTAAAGATGAAGAGTGGGGTTTGACTTGGGCCTTTAAGAGTGGGTGTGATTTTGATGTGCAGATAATAGGAGCAAGTGACAGCTTGAGCTGTGGAATCTAATCCTGGAAATGTACTTAGGTGGCAAACTGTAGAGGACTCCAAAGGCAAAAGTAAGTTTTACTGTATATTTGTTCAGTGGAGGAAGCATCTTTTTTTTAATTTATTTAATTTTTT
>NW_012115822.1:942221-950227 GCF_000951035.1 Colobus angolensis palliatus | reverse complement strand
TTGAGATGGAGCCTTGCCTTGTCGCCCAGGCTGGGGTGCAGTGGCATGATCTCGGCTCACTGCAACGTCTGCCTCCTAGGTTCAAGCGATTCTCCTGCTTCAGCCTCCTGAGTAGCTGGAACTACAGGCGCGTGCCACCACGCTCAGCTAATTTTTTTGTATTTTTGTAGAGACGGGGTTTTGCCATGTTGGCCAAGATGGTCTCGAACTCCTGACCTCAGGCTCCCAGAGTGCTGTGATTATAGGCGTGAGCCACCGCGCCTTGTTTTGAAAGAGGCAGTCATACATGGTCAAGTTTGAAATTTTTTGGGAAGACGAATCAACACTAGTGGGAATGAAGGAAGAAGAACTGGAGTGGGGAAATAAATTAGGAAAACGTAACCACCTAGAGGTGCAGTAATAAAGTGGCAGCGGAAGGTAGCAGGTGGAGGTGAAGAGCTTTGTGTTGACAGAAATAGTAACAGGGACCCTTGTGGGAAGAGTGGTAGAAGGACTTTTTTTTTCTTTTTTTTTTGAGACGGAGTCTCGCTCTGTGGCCCAGGCTGGAGTGCAGTGGCGGGATCTCAGCTCACTGCAAGCTCCGCCTCCTGGGTTTACGCCCTTCTCCTGTTTCAGCCTCCCGAGTAGCTGGGACTACAGGCGCCCGCCACCTCGCCCGGCTAGTTTTTTTTTTTTATTTTTTAGTAGAGACGGGGTTTCACCATGTTAGCCAGGATGGTCTCGATCTCCTGACCTCGTGATCCGCCCGTCTCGGCCTCCCAAAGTGCTGGGATTACAGGCTTGAGCCACCGTGCCCGGCCAGAAAGACTTTTAATCATGGCAAGTATGGGTGGAATCAAACGATGATGAGACCTTAAAGAGTAAGAGACCAAGAGAGGTGGGATTTGGATTGGAGGAATTTCTGAGATAGAGCAAGGCTTGCTGGTTGATTGGCTATGGGTGGTTGTTCATTGTGAGGCTTCTAGGTTGGGAGCCTGGGAGATGGTGGTGCCATTATCCAAGTAAAGGAATACTGTTAGGCAGAGCAGATTTATCAGGGAGAAATAGTTCTGGTTTGAACGTGTTAAGTTTGTAATGCCTGTAGGCCGTTCAGGCTATATCCAGAAGCTATCTTAAAATTTGTAAGAGGGGAGCAGGAACTGGAGATGAAAATTTGTGTAAATGGTAGTTAAAATCTTGAGTGGATGAGCACAGATTCTTACTTGGGTCATTGGTTAGGTGAGATTGCAATCATATGTTTTCTATATTTATCTTTTTGGTAAAAAATACATAGCATTTGATAGATTTTTTCAAAGGAGTCCATTATCCCAGAAACATTAAGAACCACTGAAGTAGAACACAAGGACCAACCAGGTAACTCTGGCAAAGGAAGAGGAAGCTGATGACTGGTCAGATGTATAAGAGAACAGTGTAGACGGGGAGGAAGGAGAGGAGAGATTGAAACACTCTTAGTATGCTTGGTCATCTTAGACTAATATAGCAAGTGTCTATTTTGGATAAATTGAGTTTGAAATACTGTTTCTGAATGCGACAAGAGAGCTCATGGGGTCATCTCCACAGAGATGTTAATTGAAACCTTGGGAGTAGATAAAACATCTGAGAACTAAGCCAAAGGAGTGCCTGCCTTTACTGTGTCAATAAAGGGCAAGTTATGGAAGAGGACAGAGGAAATGTGGCCAGAGAGACCAAAGAACTGGGAGTGCACATTATCAAAGTAGCCAAGGGAGATGGTACTCATTGAGGGATTGGTATTGAATACTATAGAAGGGAAACAATGCAGCTGACAAGTCATATTTGTTGACTTTCAGCCCTTTTTTTTTTGAGACAGAGTCTTGTTCTGTCTCCCAGACTGGAGTGCAGTGGCATAATCTTGGCTCACTGCAACCTCCGCGTCCTGGGTTCAAGTGATTCTCTTGTCTCAGCCTCCCGAGTAGCTGGGATTACAGTTGTGTGCCACCACACCCGGCTAATTTTTGTATTTTTAGTAGAGACGGGGTATCGCCATGTTGGCCAGGCTGGTCTCAAACTCCTGACCTCAGGTGATCACCCCGCCTCAGCCTCCCAAAGTGCTGGGATTACAGTGTGAGCCACTGCCTGGCCTCTGTTTTTTCTTTTTTTAAAAGCGATGATGTTCAACTTGGGAAAGCTGAATGAATAAAAGAAAAAAAGAGGGGGATGGTTTCAACTAAAATTTCACTGTGATCACATTCCTGATGGCACAATTTCCTGTCTTGTTAAGGTTATTGTGATTATAGCAGACTAGTAGAACTACCACTTATTCAGCACTCTCTTTTGTATTTTACGTACGTTAATGCTAAGCCATATAACCGTACAGCAGAAGTGGTAACTTACGTTTGTTTTTTACCCCACAAGTGAAGAAACTTGAGGCACACAGAGGTTAGTTAACTTGCCCAGTGACACACAGCTAGGAAGTGATGGAGCAACCCCAGTTTGTCTGGTTCCTAAGTAATGCTCCACCAAAGATCAGAGTTGAGAAAATAGATTATTTCAGTAACAAGAAGTATCTGTTGTCTGCTTTTGCTTGTATCACTTTTTAGCCTTTAAAACCTTTCATGCAGAGTTATTTACTCAGAAAATGTTTATTGAACTCTTCATTTGAATAATGGGATGGAATTAGGGAATAATACAGAAAAGATACCAGTGCTGTGCAGGAGTTTGTGAAGTGCTGAGAGAAAGAGAAGAGCAGAGTGACTTGGGGCTGTCTTTCTATGGCTTCCCAGACTTCTGACCTCAGTGTCGATGTGTGAGTAGGAGTTTGCCTTGAGAAGTGCATTCTAGGCAAAGCGAAGTGTGCATGTAAAGGCACAGAGCATGAACACAGTGCATCAAGTCAGGAAAGCCACAAATTTCTTGGGATGGCTGGAGTCTAGGGTGCCTTAGTAAGAAGGTGGGAGTTGAGACAGCTGAGGGTAGGCAGGGCCAAATCCTGAAGGGCATTATTTGCTAAGGACTTTGGACTTGATCTTGTAGGTGACAGAGTCATTAAAGGATGTCCCTCTTTCTGCCAGTTCCACCCCCACTTTGTCTCTTATGCTTTCTGCCCATTGTTCCTCCTTTTTTTTTTTTTTTTTGGAGATAGAGTTTTGCTTGGAGGCTCACTGTGTCCTCACCTCCTGGGTTCAAGCAATTCAGCCTCAGCCTCCTGAGTAGCTGGGATTTCAGGCATGTGCTACCACGCCGGGCTAATTTTTGTATTTTTAGTAGAGAGAGGATTTCCCCATGTCAGCCAGGCTGGTCTCAAACTTCTGACCTCAGGTGATCCACCCGCCTCAGCCTCCCAAAGTACTGGGATTACAGGCGTGAGCCATCGCACCTGGCTGCATTGTGCCTACTTTATGTCGTGGTATTCAGTGGGGGTGATTTTACCTCCCTGCTACAGAGGCATTTGGAAATATATTGGGGGGGGCTTTTTGTTGTGTTGTCACGTTGATTAGGGGGTGTTATTGGCCTTCAGTAGGCATGTCAGGGGCAGACATGCTAAATGATCTGAATTGCATGGTACACTCCCTCCACTGGAGAATCATCCTGCCAAGATGCCCATAGCACATCACCCCAGCCCGCCCCAAGAAACATCGGGCCCCATTTAAGTTCCGCTTTTCTCTAAAGCTCATCTCTATGAACTTTGCCTTGTTGCTTCTTGTTAATGCACTCTCTTCATGGATCTCTGCTGGGTGTTTGTACCACCTGTTTGAAAGGCAGGAACAGCAATAACATACATATAAAAGCTCTAGACCAGGAGACAGAGATCTTGATTGAGATTCTTAATTTTGCTTGCTCATTGTTTACTTGCCTTTTAATCAAGAAATCTCTTGTACACTTTTGGAGCTCAAAGATGCAAAGAGAGCAGCTTACATAAGTAACAGAAGAATCTAGTGTTTCTGAGCAGAGTTTAGAGTAAAAGGATAACTCAAAACAAAATTGATTTTTATATTAATAGTATCCCTAATGATGTATTCCTGGTAATTAGCTATAACTGTTACACCATTCCCATAATCTGATTTGTATAAATTCAAGTTGACTTTTCCCAAAAGCTATATGTAATTTATTCCTCACCTTGCTCATAATTTAAATACCTATTGATTGAAAAACACCTGTTTCCCCAACAAACATCCAGAGCTCCTTGCCTCCAGCCTACTCCACCCACCCTCTTGCCTAATCCTGAGATGCTTTGTGCTCCCCTTTAACTTTGCTTTTTTTCTTTCACTTCTTGAGGCTTCCACACTGAGAGGTGCCTAGCAGCTCATCCAGTAGCTGCACTGCCTCTGCTCCCTCTAGGAAAGGCCACCCACCTGAGCTTTGAAATGACCCACACCATACCAGAAGGAGGAAGGGAGATTCCGGGAGGATTCAGACCCTACCCAGGCTTTCTGGAAACTGAACAGAACCACAGGTGGAGAAAGCTATAGGCAGCTGGAACAAAATTTATGTGTTTCTATTTCTCCAGCTATAAAATGAAAGGATTGGGCTCTGTCTGTGGTTTTCAAACCTTCTCCTCTCTTAGGGGCTTCAGGCCTCACCCCAAGTAGGGAAACTTCACATACAGCATCCTCTCCCCTAATCTCTGTTTTCTTTTATCTGTCTCCTTCCCCTCCCCTTTCCCTTCTTTCTTCCTCTGTCCTTAGTCTTTTTTCTTTTTCTTAATTTCCTTTTAGTCATTATCATTTTCCTTTTTTTTTTTGAGACGTAGACTCGCTCTGTCACCCAGGCTGGGGTGCGGTGGCGCCATCTCAGCTCACTGCAACGTCTGCCTCCCGGATTCAAGTGATTTCTCCTGCCTCAGCCTCCTGAGTAGCTGAGACAACAGGCGTGTGCCACCACACCCGGCTAATTTTTTGTATTTTTAGTAGAGAAGGGGTTTCACAGTGTTAGCCAGGATGGTCTCAATCTCTTGACCTCGTGATCTGCCCGCCTCGGCCTCCCAGAGTGCTGGGATTACAGGCTTGAGCCACTGTGCCTGGCAGTCATTATCATTTTCAGTTCACATAGGTAGTAACTATTAGGGTTAGCAGGGTAAGATTCCGTTTGGAAAAATGATTTGATTGCTTTAAAAATTATGTTGGGCAACCCACAGGATAGATGCTCTCCAAGGTCCCTCCCAGATTCTCAGACTCAAGGCAGGCCCTGGGGTTTGAACCTATGGCCAGTAGGAGCTGGATAGCAGGTGTCTGCATGGTATATGCCATGACCAACTGACTAATGTTAGTTGCAAGCCTGCCTTGCTGGTTTCAGCTTCATTCTCATTCTTGTCTTTTTTCTTTTCTTTTTTTTTGAGACAGTCTCATTCTGTTGCCCAGGCTGGAGTGCAGTGGTGCAATCTTGGCTCACTGCAACCTCTGCCCCCAGGTTGAAGCAGTTCTCCTGCCTCAGCCTCTTTGAGTAGCTGGGATTACAGACACCTGCCACTGTGCCCGGCTAATTTTTTTTTTTTTTTTTTGTAGTTTTTAGTAGAGATGGGCTTTCACCATGTTGCCTAGGCTGGTCTTGAACTCCTGACCTCGTGATCCACTCGCCTCGGCTTCCCAAAGCGCTGAGATTATAGGTGTGAGCCACCGCACCTGACCATCATCCTTGTCTTTGAGGTATTATGTTTTTCACTTTACACATAAGGGAACTGGGTCTCAGGTAACTCGTTCCGGGTTCACAGCCAGTAAGTATATTGCAGAACTCAGATCTAAATTGAGATTTATGTAGACTCCAAATCCTGTGACTTTTTTTCTTTTAACTACTATAGGTTTTCTCTGTTATACCGAGTTACCTAGAAACGTACTTCCTACAGCCTGGGTTTCTGAATGGATTAGCCCTAAAGTATAAAATGATTATGTCATTGCAGACAGACCTGAAGAAGAGGCTAGAAAGGATTAAAGTGACTTTTTTTGTTGTTTTTGTTTTTTCTTTATCTCCAAAGGCTCTGTCATCTAGCAACTTAGTTTTTATCAGGAAGTAGTGTTGATTTCTTCCCATTCCTTCTAGTTACCTCTACTAGTTTCTTGATTTTCATTCATTTAATATTATTAAACATGTACCTGATTATGTGCTAGGCAGTAGAAACAAAGTAGTGAACAAAAGTTGTTCTTACACTTTGGTGTTTACAGTCCACCAGGGCAGTAATAACATTTACTGAGTGTGGTGAGGTGTGGGGTGCCACTGGATAATATAAAAGGTGAAGCTAAGATATGCTGAGTAGTCAGGAAGGGTTTCCTGGAGGAAGTGGTGTTTAAGCTGGGACCTGAAGGAAGACTTAGAGCTAGCTAGGTAAAAGGTAGGGTAGAGTGCTTTAGGCAGTACCTTGTAGAGACTGCAATATAGAAAATGAAAAGTTTATGATTAAGATCTGGGGGCCTTTGTCATGTTACTGCAAGGATAGAAAGTGCAGTTAAAGCTTCAGGTATAGTTGGAACGAGGAACTGGAAAGTAGACCAACGGAGCTACCTCCCTCCCTCTTTACTGTTACAAAATCTTCTTGCACCCTATGTCTCTGAACAGCTGGGTTTTTTCCCCCCTCTTTTCTCTTTTGTCACTTCCCCATGCACTCAGCAGAGGAGAGCTGACCCTAGCTCCCTGAAGGTGTGTGTCTTCAGGTTTTTAATGACCAGAGGCTGAGAACACTCTGAATCCAATTCCAAGTGGAACAGAATCTGTAAAAACACTGTTAGGGAGATCATTCTGCACAGAAGAGTTAACTCCACCTGGCCTTTCCAGCCTGGGAGAGTGTCTGCCTCTGGTCTAGTCAGCTGAGGCCCAAGGTGTGGTCATTTATTAAATAAAGCTGCCTATCTCGGAAGGTCTGAAGGGCAAGGTGGGAGTTGTCAAAAGGGGTCTCTCATTGATTTCTGGCTTGTTAGGTTAAAGTTCTTGGTGCTGTTTTCCCTGCCATTCTCCAGGGAGTGTGTATCACTCTCCAGTTTTTACGGGTGAGGAAAATGAAACAAAAGTTGGGTAACTTGCCAGTCACAAGTAAGGGGTCAAAGGATTGTCACAAGGATTAAATAAAACAGTATAGTTGAAGTGCTGGGCACTTGGTACCTAGTTAATTCTCTGTTACTCCTTTGAAGTAAACAGGGTTGGCAAGATGTGAATCCTCTTTTGCCTCAGTCTCTATATAAAGCAGAATGTGCAGAAGTACAGATATTCGGCTTGGTGGTCAGATGACTTTACAATGGTATGGAAGTGATACACATTCAGTGGACACCTTACTTCCAAGTACCCATGCAACTGTTCTGTTTTTCATTTTCAGTATAGTATTTCATACATCATGTGAGTTATTCTACACTTTTATTATAAAATGGACTTTGTGTTAGATGATTTTGCCTACCTGTAGGCTAGTGTAAATGTTCCGAACATGTTTAAGGTAGGCTAAGCTAAGCTGTGATGTTTGGTAGGTTAGGTGTATTAAATACATTTTCAGCTAAGCTGGGCACAGGACTCATGCCTATAATCCCAGGACTTTGGGAGGCCGAGGCGTGAGGATTCCTTGAGCTTAGGAGTTTGAGACCAATCCAGGCAACACAGTGAGGCCTCGTCTGTACTAAAGGTACTAAAAATTAAAAAAAAAAAAAAAAAATTAGCCAGGTGTGGTGGTACATGCCTATAGTCCCAGCTGTTTAGGAGCCTGAGGCTGAGGATCCCTTGAACCTGGGTGGTCAAGGCTACAGTGAGCTGTCGTTGTGCCACCACATTCCTGCCTGGCCACAGAGCAAGAAGTTTTCCCAAAAAATAGCATTTCACCTTATGAGGTTTTCCATTTATGATGGGTTTATTGGGATGTAAGCCCATAGTAAGTCAAGGAACATCTTTATATAGTTAGAATAGGGACAGTCAAGTGTTTCATGCATAATTCAGATCTTCAGGAGGCATCATCAGGGAAACCTGAGTTTAGGGATATTCTACAAAATAACTAGCCTGTAAACCTCAAAATTAAGTCAAGATCATGGAACCAAGAAAACACTGAGGAATTGTTCCACGTTAAAGAAGTGTACAAAAACGGC
>NW_012115822.1:938416-941331 GCF_000951035.1 Colobus angolensis palliatus | reverse complement strand
TTGTCTATGAGTGGTTTAGCACTGGGTCCCCTGTGAATGTGCATTGTGTTACGGGCGAAAGGGTGGCCGCCTTTCTACTGCGCCAAGTTTTCCAGCATGAGGGACTTTCCATATCTGGTTCTGAGGCTAACCGAGGCTCCACAGGTAGCTGCCCTATCATTTCGCCGGGGAGGGATTCTGACTTAGAGGCCTTTGGTCATAATCTTACAGATGAGTGTTGATGATTTCGATGGTTGCATTTTGATTTTGTGGGAGAATAGTCTTGTTTTGTTTGTAGGAAATAGTCACTAAAGTATTGGGGGATAATGGGAAAGAAATATTGACAAACTTACTCTCACATGCTTCGGAGACTAAAAGTTTAATAAGCTAGATGTAGAACTTTTCTATGGTTTGAGATATAGTTCCTTTTCTCTAAAGAGTTGTTGGTGAGTCCCTTTCAAAAAGATACTTGAGTGAGGATGTGTTGAAATTTGTGGGAAGCTGTGAAAGGCAACTTTTAGCCTACTGAAAGAGGACTGGCCTGGAAGGCAAGAGACCTGAGTCTTGGTCCCTGCTTCCGATGGCATGTCACATGGGCATGTGCTGGTCACTCTGTTTCTGCAGATTTTTGTTTTTCTCATCTGTGGAGTTAAGGGATTAGGATGGTTTCTAGGGTCTCTTACAGCTCTAATATTGTCGCCGCCCTCAGGAACATTACATGAAATTAGCGTGTATGCTGTATATTAAGAAGATTTGTGTGTAGATTGTTTCCCAGTTACTGAGCTGTCTTTAGTGTAATTTACCTCAGAAATCTCTGGATAATCATTATTGAGATATAATGAAATAGGAAAAAACTTGAGGTTAAAAATTAGTAAATTGGTTTACTTCAACATTAAAAGCTTACAATTAAACCCTTGAGGAAAATGACTTTTTTTTTTTTTTTTGCTCTGCAAGTGAGGTTGGAACTTTGTAATACTGTATGACAGTAGTCGTTTACCTCACAAATTAGATTATTCATGTGTATTTGACTGAAGAGAGTTTTTACCTAGTGGCTGGAATGAAGGTTAATGCTGCTATTTTGGCATTGGGAAAAAAAGGTGTAATGAAAAATGTCAAATTTGACAGATAGAGAAATACTTAAATGGAACAGATTTAAAAGCAGTTCTGAAAAAGAAAGAACTTGGTATAGCCTTTCTATGAAAGAAAAGACTTTACTACACAGCTAAAGAAAATAGAGCAAAAACAATGCGTTGCCCCAATTAATATTTGAATTCTCTGAACACAAGGCGGGCTAGCAAAGTAGAGACTAGTATCTTTTTTTTTGTGAGGCGGAGTCTCTCTCTGTTGCCCCGGGTGGAGTGCAGTGGCCGGATCTCAGCTCACTGCAAGCTCCGCCTGCCCGGGTTTACACCATTCTCCTGCCTCAGCCTCCCGAGTAGCTGGGACTACAGGCGCCCGCCACCTCGCCCAGCTAGTTTTTTTTTTATTTTTTAGTAGAGACGGGGTTTCACCATGTTAGCCAGGATGGTCTCGATCTCCTGACCTCGTGATCCGTCCGTCTCGGCCTCCCAAAGTGCTGGGATTACAGGCTTGAGCCACCGCGCCCGGCCGAGACTAGTATCTTTGCCTCACCTTGGCCTCAAGAAATTGTTTTGTTAGTAACCAAGTTCAGTGTACTGCTATTTAGCTTTTTCACTACAGATGTTAAAATGTTTCTTTTTGGGGTTTGTTTGAAATTTTCTTTCCCTTTTCAATTTAGCCATGCTGAACCTATCCTCAAATAAATTTACTTTTTTCCCGTTAAATCAACTTTGTTTCTGTTCCATGGTTGAAGCGAATACTTTATAAAGAAAAAAAATCAGTGTAGACCTTTCACACGTTAATTATTACTGCAGGGCTATATAGGCATATAAAAATATTAGATGTTATGTTTTGGACCAGTGAAAAAACAGTTGGTAGTAATGTTAGATTAAGACTTGCCAGAATGTTCATCCCCTTAGTGAGCCATTCTACCTGTGATAACATTTTGTAATGTTTTCAGGCATTCTTTTGGGACAGCCCTGATCACTTATCATTCAGAGGGATGATAAAAGTGACAATCTTTAGACGTGTTGTAAATTCTCTCTCTTTTGTCCAAAGGGAGCTAGAAAGAAAAGACATTTGTGATTCTCTGTGCACTTGAACACAGCTGCTAGAAAGAGCTATTTAATTATTGCCACCAAGGCAGTGTAAGAGTTTATAGTAACATTAAGAGTGTGTCCAGTTATCCCAGCAGGGCAAGATTCAGCATTCAAGAACTGGTAAATTTTGGCCACACGCGGTGGCTCATGCCTGTAATCCCAGCACTTTGGGAGGCTGAGGCAGGCGGATCACCGGAGGTCAGGAGTTCGAGACCAGCCTGACCAATATGGAGAAACCCCGTCTCTACTAGGCTGGTCTCAAGCTCCTGACCTCAGCCCGCCACCGCGCCCGTCCTATTCTTAAATAATACAGTACTTACTATTTCCTGGTTTAGAATTTCATATATGTGAAATCATACTGTATGTATTCTTCAGCTAGCTTTTTTCATTCATCATTATGTTTTTGAGTATAGTGTGGTTACTTGTTTTCACTGTTTTATATATCATTGTATAAATATACCACAATGTATCCATTCTAGTATTAATGGACATTTGGGTTGTTGTTATTACAGTGTTCCTGCAAGTAGGCTTGTACATTTCTCCTGATACACAAGAGTTTCACAGATCTTTAGACAGATCCGCTGTAGTGGAATTGCTAGATGGTAGGGCATATGTACATTCACTGGGTATTCCACATTGTTTTCCTAAGTTGTTTTCCCAGTAAGGTTTCGTGGTATTATTCTTGCACATCATGTGTTTAATTGATTCCTTGATTCTTTTTGTTTGTTGCTGCTATTCTAAGTGATTTTTTTTTTT
>NW_012115822.1:921004-930806 GCF_000951035.1 Colobus angolensis palliatus | reverse complement strand
CCCGGCCTTTTTTTTTTTTTTTTAAGTTTCATGTTACCCTAAAAGATTTTCTAATATTGAACCAACTTTGCATTTCTGGGATTAAACCCAACTTGGGCATGATGTATTATTATTATATATTGCTGGATTTGGTTTGCTAATAAATAATAGGGTTTTTCTCATGTGGTTTGGTATGAAAATTAGGCTACCCTTACAAAATGAATTAGGTAATGTTTCTTTTCCTATTCTTCTGTTTTTATTTCTGTAAAATTAGAATGATTCCTTCAAAGTTTGGTAGAACTTGCCTGTACAAGTCTGGACCTGGGTGGTTTTTTGGTTTTGGTATGTGTTTGGTTTTTTGTTGAAAGCATGTTAAACTGATTCAAAATTATTTTAAAAATGGTTATACGACTGTTCCTACTTTGAATTTCTTCTTGGTAATTATATTTTTCTTTTTATTTATCTCACTTATTTCTATATTTGCTAGAGTATTGTATTTTCTTACCTCGTTCAATCTTATTTTGAAATATCCGTTTAAACATATGTAAGATATAAGTACTGTTTGTGACTGGGCACGGTGGCTCATGCCTGTAATCCCAGTACTTTGGAAGGCCAAGGCAGGCAGATCACTTGAGGTCAGGAGTTCAAGACCAGCCTGGCCAACATGACAAAATCCTGTCTCTACTAAAAATAAAGAAATTAGCTGGACATGGTGGCGCCTGCCTGTAATCCTAGCTACTCCAGAGGCTGGAGCATGAGAATCATGTCAACCCAGGAGGCAGAGGCTGCAGTGAGCTGAGATCACGCCACTGCACTCCAGCCTGGGCGACAGAGCAAGACTGTGTCTCAGAAAAAAAAAAAGAAAAAAGTACTGTTTACAGAATAAGTTAAATATATGTAATCACTGTGCAAATTGCAAAAGGGAACGTTGCTAGTACCTTAGAAACGCCTTCTCAAGTTTCCTTAAGAGTTGAGTACATTCCGGCCGGGTGCGGTGGCTCACGCCTGTAATTCCACTTTGGGAGGCCAAGGCGGGCGGATCATGAGGTCAGAAGATCGAGACCATCCTGGTGAACACGGTGAAACCCCGTCTCTACTAAAAATACAAAAAATTAGCCGAGCGTGGTGGTGGGCACCTGTAGTCCCAGCTTCTCTGGAGGCTGAGGCAGGAGAATGGCGTGAACTGGCAGTGGAGCTTGCAGTGAGTGGAGATCGCGCCACTGCACTCCAGCCTGGGCGACAGAGCAAGACTCCGTCTCAGAAAAAGAAAAAAAGAGTTGAGTACGTTCCTTAATTTTTTGATAATTGTTCTTTTCAGACTCGTCTGCCTTTTTATTCTTTACTTTTATTGAAGTATACTATACATAAAGAAAAGTAGCAAGATGTGGTGGTTCATGCCTGTAATTCCAACACTTTAGGGGGCCAAGGTGAGAGGATCACTTAGCCCAGGAGTTCAAGACCAGTCTGGGCTGATTATAGACGTGAGCTACCTTGTCCTGCTGAGTATATACTTAGCAGAATGACTGTGTCAATCTGTGCATAGATTCCACTTTAGTGGATGTGCCAAACAGTTTTCCAAAGTGGTAAGATGTTTCCATTAGCAGTGTATTAGAGTTCAGACCAGTGTATATTCTCAAAAACACTTGGTATCATTTTTAGCCTCTCTAGTGGGTATGAAGTGGTATGCATTGTGGATTTTGTTTGCATTTCTCTGATATTTTAGCTCTTTTTTGTATGTTTATGAGGCATTTGGCTATCTCGTGAAGTATTTAAGGGTTATTTTGCAAATTTTTCTGTGGAGATTTTTGTTTCATTAAATTATAGGAGTTCTTTGTAGATTCTCATGAGTCTTTTTTAAGATTCATGTGCTGCAAGTATTTTCTCTCCATCCGAGTGTTACCTTTTCTTTCTTTTTTTTTTTGGAGACAATCTCAATTTGTCGCCCAGGCTGGAGTGCAGTGGCAGGATCTTGGGTCGCTATAACCTCTGCTTCCTGGGTTCAAGCGATTCTCCTGCCTCAGCCTCTCAAGTAGCTGGGATTACAGGCACGTGCCACCATGCCCAGCTAATTTTTGTATTTTTAGAGATGGGATTTCACCATGTTGGCTAGGCTGGTCTCGAACTCCTGACCTCAGGCGATCCACGCCCCACCCGGCCTCCCAAAGTGCTGGGATTATAGGCATGAACCACAGTGCCCGGCCCCTTTTCATAATCTTAATGGAATCTTTGATTCTGTTTTATAAATGTCAGTTCTTTGGTGGAATTCATCATTTTGTCATCTGATTTCTTGAGCATATTAATTACAGCTGTTATTTTATTTTTTATTTTTTGAGACAGTCTCGCTCTCTGCAGCTTCTGCCTCGCAGGTTCAAGCGATTGTCATGCCTCAGCCACCTGAGTAGCTGGGATTACAGGCAAGTGCCACTATGCCCAGCTAATTTTTGTATTTTTAGTAGAGATGAGGTTTCACCATGTTGGCCAGGCTGGTCTGGAACTCCTTACCTCAGGTAATCCACCTGCCTTGGCCTCCCAAAGTGCTGGGATTACAGGTGTGAGCCACTGCGCCCGGCTGAATTACAGCTATTTTAAAGACCATCTTCAGTAAGTAGTAACTGGGTCACTGTGGATATGTTTTTGTTGTCCATTTTTTCTCGTTTCTGTTTCCTTGTATGCTTGGTAACGTTCAAGCGAATCCTGGATACTGTGTATGAAAATTGTAGATGCTCTAGGTGACATTTTTCTCCAGAGACATCTCGCCCTACTCACTGATAGGCAGATACAGTGGTGACAGATAACCATAATTCAGTCAGAGAATGAGCTGATTTGAGGATTGGTTGCAGTTTTTATATGGCTTTGTCTACCTCTGATTTTTGCTCCCCTTTACTCCTGGAAGTGTAGCCTTCCATGGATTCTGAGAACCTGAGGTGTTTATGTTTACTAAGGTTCTTAAACTCCTGATTGATCTTAAGTTACTATTTTTGTCTCCTTAGCACCGTGAGACTGCAAGAAATTATCTTTCTCTTTTCAGTAGCTTTTTGCTTAAAGCCTTGCCTACGGTTTTCAGGTGTGCTGAATCTAGCAGGGTCTGTCTGAACTTCTAGGTTTCTAAATTACTGGAAACAAGTCAAGAGCATTTTCTTTATATTATTCTTACACTTATCTTCCTGGCCAGACTTACATTCTTTTAGTGAGTGTATTCTCTGAAACCTAGAATTTGGCAACTGACTTAACAGACTTTCTTCATGTAGTCCAGTGGTTCTCAAACATGGAGATACTATACAAACTGGAACATAGGAAGGGAAGTTGGACAGATAACTTCTGTTTTTCCTGTATGCCCTCAGAGTCATTTGTGTCCACACATTGCCCATTTCAGGTGATTGTGAATTTTCTCTAGTGCTATTCCTTTTAGATTTGGAATTTTCAAAGGTGAGAGAAAATCAGATTTCCAGGCATGAGTAGATATCTAGAAAATCATTTATGGGATTAATTCAGTGAATGCTTAATGGCCATCACAACATGAAGAACAGATACTATATTAATGGGGTGAGAGAATACAAGATTAGTAAGATGTGGTCCTGGTCTGTAGAGTTCTTACATCAGTTCCCCTGCATCTGGTCAGCAGTGGTCTCTGCAGATATTCTGTGTTTGTCGTATATTTGGAGCTGTAGTTGGATACTCTTCTTCTCTGGTAGGCTTCTTGAAAGCCTGGGTTTCTCTTTCAGGCCCCCCTTCATTGCTGTGGCTTCTTTGATTAGTTTCAGAAGGGCCCCAGATGCCACAATAGCCCTAAAGTCTACCAGTTCCAGATGAACATGAAATAAGGAAAAAGAAAATGGAGGTGTGTTTGGTGGAGGTGGGGGCACTCTATTTGTGTGGAAGGTAACAAACTTGCACTTTGCTTACATATACGAGAGTTAGAACTGTGTTTGGAGAAGTACTTTCAGATCAGTGGAATAAAGATAGCATGTGAAAACAGAATAATTATGAAAATGTCATCTTTTATACAGCACTTTGTACTTTTTAAATTGCTTTCACTGCTGTCACATCAAACCTCTTCACACTTCTGTAGGACAGATAAAGCACAATTATTTCTCTTATGCAGATAGGGAAACAGACCTAGGCAGGGGTAGTGACCTGCCCACAGGTCTAATAGCATTTGAGTGATAATTAGAACTAAAGTGGAAGAATTTTTATTTGAGAAGTTTAAGCAGTGAGAGTCAAAATCTTCTTAGGAGCTGTAGGTTTTTGTACCAATGGAAAGATCTGTTTTTCTGTTGGATATGATTGACAATGTTAGAAGAGATATTCACTGGAGGAAGGCCTCAGAGAAGGAGTGAGGAACAGATTTCCTGCCTGTATTGTGCCTCCATTGTCTCTGGTGTAGTTGTAGATATTGTGAGATTACAGATGGGAAAGAAAGAGATCTTCACCCTCAGCTCAAGAGAAGAAAGTAAGGATGCTGTAGGAACAGATGTTACAGCAAAAGCATGCCAATCTGAGTGTGCTTAAGGGATTTTATGCCAGGTGGCTTTAGGTTCTGGTAAGAGGTAAGGTGGGACATCTGCCAAGAGTGCATGGGGGATCAGGGGCTTGGAAAGTGTGAAGAAAGTATGAGACAGCTGTTGTGTGCTTAAAATTAAAGACGAATAAAAAGATTGGCCCCTTTCGTTGAGAGTAGGGACTTTGTTCTCTGCTGTATCCCCAGCACCTAGTATACACATCGCACGTAGTAGGTACTTAGTAAATATTTGTTGAATCAGGCAGATTCATGCCTAGGTCTGTTTCCCCATCTGCATAACAGAGAAATAAGGCTGGCTAACCCTGTGCCATCCCCGTAATAGTCTTCATCTTCTCTTCTCTTCACTTTTCCATTCATTTCTCTGCATTAGTTGAATACATGAATGAAGAAAGGAATAGCCTCACTGAAGTTACAAGCCTTTTTAAGAACAGCAGGTAACATATCTCATTTATCAAATTAGTAACTGCATTTGAAAATTAAATTCTGGCACTAATGCCTGGGTGACTTAGAGCATGTCCTGTAACTTCTCAGAGTCTCATTTTACTCTTTTACTCTAGTGAAACAAGGATCATGATCATGTCTTTTGAGTGTTGAAATGCCTATATTAACTAAGTCACTATGTAATCCTAAGAGCAATCTTTATGCATCCCAGGATGGGGTAGAGAATAAAGTATTGGAGTGAATGACTGTGGGATATAGGCTAGACACCTATGTACATGGATAACTTCATGGAGCCTTTTTTAAAAGTTATGGTAAGATACATATAACAAAATTTACCATCTTGGCTGAGTGCTCACACCAGTGATCCCAGCACTTTGGGAGGCCAAGGCAGGCAGGTCACCTGAGGTCGGCAGTTTGAGACCAGCCTGACAACATGGAGAAACCCCGTCTCTACTGAAAATACAAAATTAGCCGGGCATGGTGGTGCATGCCTGTAATCCCAGTTACTCAGGAGGCTGAGCCAGGAGAATCGCTTGAACCTGGGGGGCAGAGGTAGTGGTGAGCTGAGATTGCATCATTGCACTCCAGACTGGGCAGCAAGAACAAAACTTCGTCTCAAAAGAAAAAAAAAAAAATTACCATCTTAACTATTTTTAGGTGTACTGTTCAGTAGCGTTAAGTAGATTCACATTGTGCAACCAATTTCCAGAGCTCTTTACATCATGCAAAGCTGAAACTCTATACCCATTAAATAACAACTCTCCATTTTCCCTTCTCCTGAGCCCCGGCAGCCACCATTCTACTTTCTGTCTCTATGAAATCTGGCTACTCTCGTTACCTCATGTAAGTGGAATCATACAATATTTGTCTATTTTATGGTTGGCTTGTTTCACTTACTGTAATGGCCTTAAGGCCCATCCATGTTGTAGCCTGTGTCACAATTTCCTTTTTAAGGTGGAACAATACTCCATTGTAAATATACACACCCCTCATCTGTTGGTGAACACTTGGGTTGCTTTTGCCTCTTGTGAATAAGGCTGCTATGAATATAAGTGTACAACTATCTCTTTGGGACCTTGCTTTCATTTCTTTTGGGTAGGAACCCAGAAGGGCACTACTGGATCATATGGTAATTCTGTGTTTGATTTTGAGGAACCACAAACTCCTGAGCTCAAATGATCCTCACACCTCAGCCTCCCATACTGTTTCCAAAGCGGCTGTACCTTTTCACATTCCCACCAACAGGGCAAAAGGGTTCCAGTTTCTCCACAACCTTGCCAACATACTGCCCAGGAGGCAGAGGTTACAGTGAGCCAAGACTGCGCCACTGCACTCTAGCCTGGGTGACAGAGTGAGACTCCATCTCAGAAAAAAAAAAGACCTGATTTGGCCATGGGAGTTCTGCCCTCATGAATGTACTTAGCTTATTATCACAGAGTGGGTTGTTCTAAAAGCGAATTGGGCCCTCTCTGTCTCTTATGCTCCTGCCTTTGCTTGCCCTTCTGCCATGGGATGATGCAGCAAGAAGGCCTCTGCCAGATGCAGGCCCCCTTGACCTTGGACTTCCCAGCCTCTGGAACTATAAGAAATACTTTTCGTATCTTATAAATTACCCAGTCTGTGGTATTCTGTTATAGCAACACAAAACAGACTAAGACAAAAGGCCTGTTGGTGGGAATGTGAATGTAGACTACCTAGAGTGGATGCCACCTTGTTGGTTGTAGCAAAGCCATGTTAAAAGGTAAGCCTATTGCTACAATGTAAAGGTAGGTAATATTTTATTTACATACTGTATCGTAAGTGTCAACATTATAAAGGGGATAAGTACACTGGAGCTTAATGTTAAGTGTTCCTGTCTTCTATAACCATTTGATCACTATATCTACTCCTAATAAATCTCACGTGTTCTTTAAAAATATCCTAGTAATTCTTTGGGTTTTGAATCTTTACTCTCCAATATAAGTATGTATACATCTAAATTTTAAAAGTATGCATGCGGGCATTCTGACTAGATCTCCAAGGCTTGGCTGACCTGTTAAATGACATAACTTGAGTAAATTATCAGACATACCAAAAGTACAAACTTGATGGGCTTGGTTGAGATATAGTGATCCTCAGAGTGCTGCCTGATGACCCCTGCACTCTCCCCTCTGACAGGAGAGCTCAGCCTTACCCTTCGCTGAAGAAGTGAGTTCTCTTTGCCTCTTTTCTGCCTCTGATGTCTTCTCATCTCCAAATACGGTCTGTACCCCTCACACCACAAATAAAGTGTTCTTACTTCAGCAAAACCATAGGGAGGGGCCTGTCACCACTGGAATTGGTTCTGATGGTTGAAACTCATTCCTCATTCAGGATCCTTCCACAGATCCACAGGGCTTTATTTGCAGCTTAGTGTTTCAGACCTTTCTGGGTATCTTTTGTAAGCTCATTTGGGGCAAAACTTGACCTGGACTGCCATGAGGCTGTTCATAGTCTTTATTTTTCCCATCTAGTGTGATTATTTGTATGTTGGCTGCAGAAATATCAGTGCTGGATTGCTGGATACACACCAGACCTCACCAGGGATGTGTGCACATATGTATGCACTGTATTACCTTTCTAAAATCTGAAAAATACTGAATTCTGAAACAGCTTTGTTCTAAGGGCTAATGAATCTGTGCTTCTCCTGAACTTGCTACAATTTGTAATGCCTAAATAATATAGTTTGATGATCATCTCAGTTTTTTTCTTTAATTAGAGAAAATTTGGAAAATACAGAAAGGCACCTATATACAAAAAGCATTCACCTATAATGCTGCTACCCAGGGGTATCTGCTGTCAACATCCTGGCACGTTTTTTCCTAGTAAAATTTGGATTATATTTTATATACCTCATATCGTTTGGTATTCTTTTTTTTTTTTTTTTTTAAGACGTAGTCTCGCTCTGTCGCCCAGGCTGGAGTGCAGTGGCCGGATCTCAGCTCTCTGCAAGCTCCGCCTCCTGGGTTCCTGCCATTCTCCTGCCTCAGCCTCCTGAGTAGCTGGGACTACAGGCGCCCGCCACCTCGCCCGGCTAGTTTTTTGTATTTTTAGTAGAGACGGGGTTTCACCGTGTTAGCCAGGATGGTCTCGATCTCCTGACCTCGTGATCCGCCCATCTCGGCCTCCCAAAGTGCTGGGATTACAGGGTTGAGCCACCGCGCCCGGCCTCGTTTGGTATTCTGAATCTTTGACCCAACACAGTAGTATAAGCATTTTCCAGACTACTAAACAGTCTTTGAAAATAGTCAAAGTTTTATTTTTTTTTAGACAGGGTCTTACTCTGTCATCCAGGCTGGAGTATAGTGGCATGATCTTGGCTCACTGCAACCTCTGCCTCACAGGTTCAAGCGATTCTTCCACCTCAGCCTCCCTTAGTAGCTGGGACTACAGGCGCACCCCACAGCCCGCTAATTTTTGTAATTTTTGTAGACGAGGTTTCACCGTGTTGCCCAGGCTGCTCTCATACTCCTGGACTCAAGCGATCTACCCACGTCAGTCTCCCAAAGTGCTGGGTTTATAGGCATGAGCCACCACAACTGGCCAACAGTCAAAATTTTAAAACTGTCTGGGCATGGTGGGCTCATGCCTGTAATCCCAGCACTTTGGGAGGCTGAGGCAGGTGGATCACGAGGTCAAGAGATCGAGACCATCCTGGCCAACATGGTGAAACCCTGTCTCTACTAAAAATACAAAAATTAGTTGGGCATGGTGGCGCATGCCTGTAGTCCCAGCTACTTGGGAGGTTGAGGGAGGAGAATTGCTTGAACCCGGGAGGCGGAGGTTGCAGTGAGCTGAGATTACACCACTGCACTCCAGCCTGATGACAGAGACTCCGTCTCAAAAAAAAAAAACTTAAAACCTTATCATTATTCATACATTCTTTTACTTGTTAGCAATATTTTTAAATACTAAAACTAAAAGGGCTTAACTTTTTTTAAATAAATTTTTTATTTTATTTAAAAATTTTATCTTAGAGACAGGGTCTTACTCTGTCACCCAGGCTGGAGCATAGTGGCATAATCTTAGCTCACTGCAGCCTGAAGCTCCTATGCTCAAGTGATCTCTTGCCTCAGTCTCCCAAGTAACAGGGATTACCGGGCACAATCCACCATGCCCAGCTTTGTTTAATGTTCTTCTCATGATTAAAGTGGGGTTATGGGTTTGGGGGGGCAGGAAGACCACAAAGATAGTGCCATTCTCATCACGTCACACCAAGGGCATATACTGTCAACAGAACACTCTTGTTGTTGACCTTGATCACCTGGCTAAAGTGGTGTTTGCCAGGTGTCTCACTGTTTTCTCCTCTTTGCGTAATGTACTCACTGGAAGCAAGTCATTAAGTGTACCCCACACTGAAGGAGTAGGGAGTTACCTTCCACCTCGTTGATGGTGGAGTATCAACATAAATTATTTGGTATTCTTCTATTTGGGAGATTGTCTCTTCTCCCCATTTGTGTATATCACTATGGACTTGTGAATATTAATTTTATATTTTGGATTACAATCCCAGTGGCACTTCGATTTTGGTGCTTATGTTTTTCCAGCTTTGGGCATTGGGAGCTCTTTCAGTTGGCTTCTGTGTCTCTTTGACATACCTTAATTATTTACGTGTAAAAAAAATTTTGGGCACCTTCCTGGCACTACAATATGTTCCAAGTTCATCTAGTATATTTCTTGCCCCAGGGACTTAACTTCAAAAGAACCAAGGCTTTATTGAGATACTATTTGCTAACATTTCACCCGTTTAAAGTGTACAATTCAGCATGTTGTTTTTTGTTTGTTTGTTTTGTTTTGTTTTTCTCTTGAGATGGAGTCTGTGTCGCCAGGCTGGAGTGCAGTGGT
>NW_012115822.1:918312-920208 GCF_000951035.1 Colobus angolensis palliatus | reverse complement strand
TACAAACAACTAGCCGGGCAAGGTGGTGGCGCTTGTAGTCCCAGCTACTCGGGAGGCTGAGGCAGGAGAATGACGTAAACCCGGGAGGCAGAGCTTGCAGAGAGCTGAGATCCGGCCACTGCACTCCAGCCTGGGTGACAGAGCAAGACTCCGCCTCAAAAAAAAAAAAAATAACCATCAAAGTCAATTTTTAGAATAATCACCTCAACAAGAAACCCTTGACTGGATACAGTGGCTCACACCTATAATTTCAACACTTTGGTAGGCATAGTCAGGAGTATCGCTTGAGCCTAGGAGTTTGAGACCAGCCTGGGTAAAATAGTGAAAGCCAGTTTCTACAAAAAAAAAGTTAGCCAGGAATTGTAGCATGGCCCTGAGGTCCCAGCTACTTGGGAGGCTGAGACAGGAGAATTGCTTGAGCCTAGGTCCAGGCTATAGTAAGCTGTGACCATGCGACTGCACTCTATCCTGGGCAACAAAGCAAGACCCTGTGTCAAAAAAAGAAAGAAAGAAACCAATCCTGTACCCTTTAGCTATTTACTCTCTCTCTCTCCCCTTCTTTTTCAGTGTAAAGCAACTACCAATCTAATTTCTATCTGTATAGATTTGCCTATCTGGACATTTTGTATAAATAGCATCACATGTGGCTTATTTCACTTAGCGTAATGTTTCAAGGTTCATCAGTGTTGTAGCATTTATCAGTACTTCATTCCATTTTTATGGCTGAATAATAGTCCATTGTGTGGCTACACCACCTTTTGCTTGTCTGTTTATCAGTTGATGGAGCTTGGTTTGTTTCCATCTTTTGATTATTATGAATAATGCTGCTACGAACATTTGTGTTTTAAGTTTCTATGTGGTCATGGTTTTCATTTACCGGGTCCTATGGTAATTCTGTGCTTAACCATTTAAACATACATTGAAGTATTGATCTTTTTATTTTTTGTTAGAGACAGGGTCTCACTCTGTCATCCAGGCTGCAGTTCAGTGGTGTGATCACGGCTCGTTGCAGCCTTGAACTCCTGGGCTCAAGCAGTCCTCCTGCCTTAACCTCCCAAGTAACTGGGATCACAGGCATGCACCACCATATCTGGCTAATTTTTAATTTTTTTTAGAGACAGGGATTTGCCATGTTGCCCAAACTGGTCTCAAACTCCTGGACTCAAGCAGTCCTCCCACCTCGGCCTCTCCATGTGCTAGGATTACAGGCATGAGCCACCATGCTTGGCCTATTACTGAGTTTTTTTGTTTGTTTTGTTTTTATTTTTGAGACAGAGTCTCACTCTGTTGCCCAGGCTGGAGTGCAGTGGTGCGATCTCAGCTCACCACAACCTCTGCCTCCCCAGTTCAAGCGATTATCCTGCCTCAGCCTCGCGAGTAGCCGTGATTACAGGCACCCACCACCATGCCCAGCTAATTTTTGTGTATTTAGTAGAGATGGGGTTTCACCATGTTGGGCAGGCTGGTCTCAAACTCCTGACTTCAGGTGATCCGCCAACCTCGGCCTCACAAAGTGCTGAGATTACAGGTGTGAGCCACCATGCCTGGCTCCTATGATTGAGTTTTTAAAATTCTTTATACATTCTAGATACAAATTCCTTATCAAATACATGATATGCAAATATTTTTCTCCCATTCTGTGAGTTGTCTTCATTTTCTTTCTAGTGTCCTTTGAAGCACAAACTTCTTAAATTTTGGTCAAGTCCAATTTATCTATTTTTTTCTTTCATTGCTTATGCTTTTCATGTCATATATGTAAGAATCCGGCCGGGCGCAGTGGCTCAAGCCTGTAATCCCAGCACTTTGGGAGGCCGAGATGGGCAGATCACGAGGTCAGGAGATCGAGACCATCCTGGCTAACACGGTGAAACCCCGTCTCTACTAAAAATACAAAAA
>NW_012115822.1:912708-917676 GCF_000951035.1 Colobus angolensis palliatus | reverse complement strand
AATTTATTTTTTTGAGACTGAGTCTTGCTCTGTCGCCCAGGCTGGAGTGCAGTGGTGCCATCTCAGCTCACTGCAACCTCCACCTCCGGGTTCAAGCAATTCTCCTGTCTCCACCTCCCAAGTAGCTGGAATTACAGGCACACACCACCACGGCTCGGCTAATTTTTGTATTTTTAGTAGAGACGGGGTTTCATGATGTTGGCCAGACTGGTCTCAAACTCCTGACCCCAGGTGATCCACCCGCCTCAGCCTCCCAAAGTGCTGGAATTACAGGTGTGAGCCACCACGTCTGGCCGTATTAGCTAGTTTTATAGTGAAAGATTTTATTTTAATGTTGTATTTTTTGACCAGCATCTCTCCAGTCTCCCATGAAAGATTTTTAAAATCAATAAAAACAAGCCTTCTGCTGTACAACACTTACTGAAAAATCACTTTTTGTTACTCTATCCAGTACTTTTAAATTGATATATAGTCCTAAATTTAACTTCCTAGGCCCTGCCTCAGAGTCTGCAAGACAAGTGCCATTTGTTCTCTCCCCTTCATAACCAGGCTCTCTCCGGAATGGTTCGTCCTAGTCGCTCTGCTTTCTTTGCCTACCTCTTCTGCCCATGACAGCCAGACTTTACTGCCTACCCCCACTCTTGCATTCTGAACTGATGGTGTGCACACTGTATGTACAGTCTGTTTTGATTTTGATCTTTCTGGACTGGTTGCTTTTTCCTGAAGGCCTTCCTCACCAAAGATTCTTTTTCCCTTTTTTGCCATTCTCCCTGGAAAATCAAAAGATTTTAATTTTTTTCTGGAGCACTTGATGTTATAAGCCATTTCCTTTTTAAAAAGTTACATCTACTACTTTGCTGAGATACCTCTGGTTTTCCCAAGTCTTTGACTCTTTGTTCTTAGTTCTTGGGCCCTCTGTGTTCCATACACTCTCTCTGGATGATCTCATCCAAATTCCTAGGGGCTGATTACTCTCCTGTCCTAAAAATAAAACAAAGCCAAAACCTCTACTTCCCTTTGAAGCACTACCATCCTTCTTTCTTCCAGGGCCCTGCCCACTGTTTCACTTTCTCCCTCCCACTTCAGGTTAAAGCTCCCTTTGCTCTGCCGAACCAGTTCTCAGCAAGGATTGTTTTGTTTTTTAAACCTACTTAATGATTATCCCATACTATGTGTCCTATTTTTTCCTCTTTCTATATATCTCTCTCCAACATGTAACATCAACATAACGTTAAATTGTATTAAAAACAAGTTGTTTATATAACTGTTCCTCATTTGTTGGGCATTTGTATTGTTTCATTTTTTCATTTTTAAAAAATTGTTGAATTTTTTATTTTCAAGAGACAGGAGCTCACTATGTTGCCCAGGCTGGTCTCGAACTCTTGGACTCAAGCGATCCTCCCACCTTGGCCTCCCAAAGTGCTGGGATTACAGGTGTGAGCTACCACACCCGGCCCTCATTTTAGTTTTAATTTACTTTTAACTTTTTAGAGACAACCTCACTTTGTTGCCCAGGCTAGAGTGCAATAGCATGATCATGGCTCACTGCAGAACCTCCTGGGCTCAGGTGATTCTACCACCTCAGCCTCCCAAGTAGCTGGGACCACAGGCGCACACTATCACCCCAGAATTTTTTTTTTTTTTTTTTTTTAATTTTGAGACCGAGTCTTGCTCTGTCTTCCAGGCAGGAGTGCAGTGGCGCAATCTCGGCTTTCTGGGTTCAAGCAATTCTGCCTCAGCCTCCTGAGTGGCTGGGATTACAGGCACACGCCACCACACCCGGCTACAGATAATTGTTTTGTATTTTTTTGTAGAGGCTGGGTTTCTGCATATTGCCCAGGGCTGATCTCGAACTTCTAGGCTCAAGGAATCCACAGCCACAGCTTCCCAGAGTGCTGGGATTACAGGCATGAGCCACCACATCCAGCCCTACAGTTTTTTTCTCCCCCTAGATGTATACTTTTAAATTCTGTGTGTGTTTGTTTTTTAGAGTCTCACTGTGTCGCCCAGGCTGGAGTGCAGTGGCATGATCTCGGCTCACTGCAACCTCTGCCTCCTGGGTTCAAGTGATTATCCTGCCTCAGCCTCCCAAGCAGCTGGGACTACAAGCTTGCACCACTACCACATCTGGCTAATTTTTGTATTTTTAGTAGAGACTGGGTTTTTCTGTGTTGGCCAGGCTGGTCTTGAACTCCTGACCTCAAGTGATCTGCCCACCTCAGCCCCCCAAAGTGCTAGGATTACAGGTGCAAATTGCCACACCCAGCCTGTATGCTTTTAAATTTTTTACTCTAGGGACTCTGTCTTGAGTGCTTATCAACTTTTCTTCTCTGGTTAAGTGGGTTGGCCAGGATAAAAGTATCATCAAGATGCCATTTCTCTCCTCTTCCCCACCCCAACTCCCAGAGCTGATCTGTCTCCCTACTCCAGGCTTTCACGCCCTGTTTTGATTACTGTCAGCTTTCCAGAGTGAAGGGATCTCTCTTTTAAGTGTTAGCTCCTGAAATAATGATCTGAGAATAGGGATTTTTATTTTAAGAGACCTTTTTTTTTTTTTGACATAATTTACCTACCAGAGAAAAGATAAACTCCACCTTTAAAAAGTGTATAATTGCTGGGCGTGGTGGCTCAAGCCTGTAATCCCAGCACTTTGGGAGGCCGAGACGGACGGATCACGAGGTCAGGAGATCGAGACCATCCTGGCTAACACGGTGAAACCCCGTCTCTACTAAAAAATAAAAAAAAAAAAATACAAAAAACTAGCCGGGCGAGGTGGCGGGCGCCTGTAGTCCCAGCTACTTGGGAGGCTGAGGCAGGAGAATGGCGTGAACCCGGGAGGCGGAGCTTGCAGTGAGCTGAGATCCGGCCACTGCACTCCAGCCTGGGTGACAGAGCGAGACTCCGTCTCAACAACAACAAAAAAAAGTTAGTTGTTTTCAGTATATATTAACAAAGTTTTGGAACCACCACCACTGTCTAATTCCAGAACATTTTATTACCTCAAAAAGCAACCCCACTCCCATTAGCAGTCACTCTCCATTTCTTCCCTCCCCCAGCATGTAGCAACCAGCCTCTATCTCCTTTAACAATGTAGAACCAGCACTACTTGACTCTGAGTGTGCAAGTGTTCTTTTGCACTCTTCTTTGCTTACATTTCTGCATGCGTTTTACTATTTTGTATCAGGATTTATTTGTGTATTTGGCATTGATTTCATAACATCAATTTCGAGAGTAATCATTGTCAATTTCTAATTTTTTTTGGCTGGGTCCGGGTATGGGTCTTCTCATTCTCTTCCTACATTCTAGATCTTTCTTTTTTCTTCTTCCTGCTATTTATTTCTTTAGTTAGTTTTAGAGGCTGGGTCTCTGTTGCCCAGGCTAGACTGCAGTGATCATAGCTCACTGTAGCCTCCAACTCCTGGGCCCCTTCCTCCCTCAGTTCAGCCTCCCAAGTAACTGGGACTACAGACAGGAGCCATCATGCCCAGCTAATTTTTAAAATGTTTTGTGTTAATGGAGGCTACTTTCTGTGTTGCCCAGGCTGGTCTGAAACTCATAGGGGCAAGCCATCCACCTGCTTCAGCTTCCCCAAATGCTGGAATTACAGGCGTGAGCCCTCATGCCTGACTTTTTGTGGACTTCTGATTCTGTGAAGCCGTCTCCTTTTCTCTTGAGCCTTGATGGTTTGTACTTAACACTCCCAGCTCCTTCCTGGGCTGCCCTTTAAAATTTGCTTGCTGTGTTCCTTGCAGTTGAGTCTTATCTTTGTTCTTTGTTTATAATGTGTTTATTTTCTTGGGTTTTGAAGGCAGCATTCTGTACCATTTCTCAGCTTAGCTCTTCCCAGGGTTCTGTTGTGTAGGACTTTCTGGGCACGTTCTTGTATAATGGAAAGAACATAGAATTTAGAAGAATGAATAAGGGTTAATCCTAGCTCTGTTTTTGGGTGACTGGCTAAGTCACTTAGACTCTATGGTAGGACTTTTAACTATTTTAAAGTCCTATGTAGTTATCATGTTCTAGAAATTAGCATATATATGTGTGTGTGTGTATATATACATATATATATATTTTTTTTGTGATGGAGTTTTGCTCGATCTTGGCTCACTGCAGCTTTGCCTCCCTGGTTCAAGTGATTCTCCTGCCTCAGCCTCCCAAGTAACTGGGATTACAAGCATGCAGCACCATGCCTGGCTAATTTTGTATTTTTAGTAAAGGCAGGGTTTCACCATGTTGGTCAGGCTGGTCTCAAACTCCTGACCTCAAGTGATCCATCTGCCTCGGCCTCCCAAAGTGCTAGGATTACAGGCGTGAGCCACCGCTCCCAGCCTCATAATTTTTGTATCTAACGAAATATAAGAAAAACTGGCCAGGCCTGGTGACTCATGCCTGTAATCCCAGCACTTTGGGAGGCCAAAGCAGGTAGATCACCTGAGGGCAGGGATTCGAGACCAGCCTGGCCAACACGGCGAAACTCCATCTCTACTGAGGTGGCGGGCACCTGTAATCCCAGCTACTCGGGAGGCTGAGGTGGGAAAATCTCTTGAAACCGGGAGGCAGAGGTTGCAGTGAGCAAAGATGGCTCCACTGCACTCCAGTCAAGGCGAGATTCTGTATCCAAAAAAAAAAAAAAAAAAGGAAAAGAAATATAAGGAAAACTAATGCAGAGTTTACAATTATCAACAAAAAGAATAAGAATGATGATTATTAAATTTAATTATTTGAGGGCCAGGTGTGGTGACTCACCCCTATAATCCCAGCACTTTGGGTGGCCAAGGCAGGCAGATCACTTGAGACGAGGAGTTCAAGACCAGCCTGCCCAACGTGGTGAAACCCCGTCTCTACTAAAAATATGAAAAAATTACAGGATGCCTATAATCCCAGCTACTTGGGAGGCTGAAACAGGAGAATCGCTTGAACCTGGGAGGTGGAGGTTGCAGTGACCAGAGGTTGAGCCACTGCATTCCA
>NW_012115822.1:905873-912155 GCF_000951035.1 Colobus angolensis palliatus | reverse complement strand
ATCCGGCCACTGCACTCCAGCCTGGGCGACAGAGCGAGACTCCGTCTCAAAAAAAAAAAAGATAATTGCCCGAGGTTACAAGCACAGAACTATGACTGTACAAGAACTTGAATTCAGGTTTCAGGACTTCTAAGACCAAGGCTTTGTATCTTGACCCAAAATAAAAGTTGAATAGTTTTAAGGTGATTTCTTCAAATATACTCTATCACTTAAGTAGGTTTTCAGGAGTAAGTGAAGATGGCACAAGTTTGAACATGCGTCCTGGAGATCATCTGTTACTCTGAATGTATCGTGGGTTAGTGTTGTGGGCATAGCTGCTATCTGGGGGCAGGTTGAAAAGCTGCCACATTGCCACTGTCATCCTACGGAATACTAGTCAAGCAGAATTATGAGTTCTTGTGAAATTACTCAAATTTTGTATTTCTCAAGTTACAGTGGAAATCTTATTTCTGAAATAAGTTTCTTTTCTTCCCATATTGTCTCCTCACTTGCACTCTTGAGCAGTAAATACATCTGTTCCAAACACAAGCAAAGACCTAGACAGAGAAATAACTGCCAGAGTCAGTGGCAGTGTTGCAGCTTTTCAACCTGCCCCCAGATAACAGCCATGCCCACAGCACTAACCCACTGCATATTCAGAGTGACAGATGATCTGCAGGACGACTGCTGAAACTCCTGCTGCCTTCACTCACTCCAGAAAACAACTGAAGACCGAGGGATGGAGGACTAGATTGAAGAATTGGGAAGTCACTGGGAACCAAGGCAGTACTTCTGTCATTTTCTGTGGAGCAGCAGGCCTTGTTTCTGCAGTCCAGATCTGTCTACTACTTGGCTTCTCTTTCTGCAGAATGAAGTCTGGGTGCATGTGGTCCATCCCAGCATTCCCAGTTGTGCAACCAGATAGTCTTCTGCCAGCCAGCCTGGCCCATTGAAGTCTCTATGCTCCAGCTCCAGGCTCTCTGAGAAGAGCTAGTTGGCCCAGCTCTGCCTTAGAATGGATTCTTGTCTGGGCTGGGTGGTACCTCATCAGCTGTGGCCAGGAGCAGTACTCTCATCAGCACAGACAAAATGGGACAGATCCCTATTGGGTAAAGGTGATATGGGCTGGGGTAAGTACCCTGAAAGGTGTGTCTGTCACAGAAAACTGCCTGGGAGAACTCTGTCAAGTTCCAGGCTCCACTGTCCAGGGGTTTTGTTCAGTCAATAGGTACAAAATAGAAACTAAGTGTCCACATGTTTAAAAAGCTCCCTGGATGAGTCTGATGCCTCCTCATATTTAGAAATCACTTTACTATGTGTAAATAAATTAGTGTGTATTTGTGTTTGCATGAGGAAATAATGGAAAGATAAGCAACTAATAAAAATGGTAATGGGTGGAGATTGATGAGGCTGTTGAGGATGGGGGAGCAAGATCTCTCTTTCTTACACACACATACACACATATTTTAAACAACTTAAAAATTTAAAGAAACACTTCACCTTGACAATTAGAAATCAAAATCAAAACAATGATTTTAAAATTGAATATACTGAGGACCAGAAGGTGCTTTGTAATTCCAGTTTTTGGTATCAGTCACTTAAATGTAATTTGTTTTTCCTCATCACCATAATCCCATAGAAGTTCATACTGGTAGACAGGAGAAGGGAATAGACCCCAAAGGGAATTGGAAGAATTTGGGTTCTATTGTTTTGTCTTTGTTCTGTAGAGAAGGTACTTGCACGGTAGACCTAAAACCATGGGATATGGGCCCAGGATAAAGTGAGCTGAGAAGAAAAGGGTTGGTGCAGTGACTCTTAGTTGAGCTTTGGAATCACTTGGGGTCCTTTAAAAGATAAAATCCCAATTCATATATGCACATACACACAGTCCGGGACAGTTCTTCTTAGGGGTTTTTTTGTTGTTTGGAGACAGGGTCTTCCTCAAACTCCTGGGCTAAAGCAGTCCTGCTGCCTTAGCCTCCCAAATAGCTGGGATTACAGGTGTGAGCCACTGCATTTGGCTCGTCTGATTTTTTGTTTGTTTGTTTGTTTGAGACAGTGTTTTGCTCTTGTTGCCCAAGCTGGAGTGCAGTGGCGTGATCTTGGCTCACTGCAACCTCCATCTCCCAGGTTCAATCGATTCTCCTGCCTCAGCCTCCCAAATAGCTGGGATTACAGGCGCTCACCACTGTGCCTGGCTAGTTTTTTGTGTTTTTAATAGAGACAAAGTTTCATCACGTTGGCCAGGCTGGTCTCGAACTCCTGACCTCAGGTGATCCAACCGCCTTGGCCTCCCAAAGCGCTGGGATTACACACGTGAGCCACCACACCCGGCCTTGTCTGATTTTTTTCGTGATTAGAGTGAGGTTTTGCATTTTTAAGTGCTGTGCCCTTCTCAGCACATTGTATCTGAGAATTCATTATGTTGCCACGTCTTAGATGTTAATCATTTGGTTAAGGTGGTATCTGCCTGTTTGTCCTTTTACAACTATTGTCGTAGATATCTTAGGGGATGTACTCTGAGACTGTGATCAATTTTACTCACTAATTTTAGCATCCATCCATGGGTCTTATCTGAAATTATTATTGTGGTTTTTGCCTAAGTCTGATTTTTTCCCCCAATTTCCTTCATTCCTTCTGTATTAATTGGAGTGTATCTGTAAGGAAGAGCTATCCTCCTTCTCATATATTCACTTATTTATGTAGGTGTGGATACATGGATGCATGTTTTTTTCTATGGACTTAGTCTAATACTGTGATTTATTTTGTTGCTCAGATTGTTAGAAATTTCAGCTTTTGTTTGCTCTTTCAGATTGGCATCTAGGCCCTTTCAATAGCTCTGACCCCCAGGCTGGAGTGCAATGGCGTGATCTCGGCTCACTGCAACCTCCGCCTCCCGGGTTCAAGCAATTCTCCTACCTCAGCCTCCTGAGTAGCTACGATTACAGGTGCCCGCCACCATGCCGGACTAATTTTTTTATTTATTTAGTAAAGGAATGTATTTATTTAGTAAAGGAGGAGTTGCACCATGTTGGCCAGGCTGGTCTCAAACTCCTGACCTCAAATGATCCACCCACCTCGGCCTCCCAAAATGGGATTACAGCCCGGCTGTCAATGTGCTTTTAAATGTGCTCATTGCTACTGGGTGTCACTGCTTCTAAGTCTTCTCAGCAAACAGAACTAGGAAATAGGCTTATGTATACTCAGCTACATATTACACATGTATGTATCTATGTTTATTTCTGTGTATGTCTGTGTATATGTTACAAATGAGTTCATACTGATATCTCATTCTAATCCAACACTGTATGGTTTATTTTAGACTTCCCCCGTATTTGTAATTATTTTGCCAATTATTTTTAAAACTTACTTTTTCAGTACCACTGTCAATATGAATTAGTGTCAGAATTGCTAACCCATATCTTTGTGAGAAACAAATTTACTAACTAGGTAACAGGATTTGTGTTATAGTTTTTATGGCTTTATTTAGCTTTATGATATTCAGTCAAAATCAGTTTTCAAAGTTTCTTCCTCATGCCCTTCAGTGTGGTTATGTTATTCGTTTGTAATGCAGTTAGATTCGCTTGTTACGGTTTGTATTCTGAGTTTTTAAAAATTTTTTAGTATGTGCTACATTACTCTGGTTTTGAGTCATCTTTACACAGAGATATACTCAGAGAAGTATCACCCCTTCCTTATCCGTACCATCCATTCCCATTTCCTTGTATCCCTTTCCCACCTATCCCCTGTGGGTAGCTGATCTCTTTAGTTTCTGGTTTATCCTTCCTGTATTTCTTTTGTACAAATAAGCAGATATATGTATATGTTTTTATTCCCATTTCTTATATGAAGGATAGCATAGTCTAAATCTTTTTTTTACTTTACTTTTTTCACTTAACAATGTATCTTGGAATTAATTCATTCTGTGTTAGTTCTTAGACATCTTAGAATGATTTTCATTTACTTTTACTGCTGCATAATACTCCATGTGGATATACCATAGTGTCTTCAGTCTCCTCCAATGTGTGGGCATTTAGATTGTTCCCAGTATTTTGCAATTACAAAAAGTGCTGTAGTGGATAACCTTGTGCATATGTTTGTTTGTTTGTTTGTTTTCCCATATCTTTGGAGAGATGTACCTTCAGAGTAGATTTGTTTTATTGTGTTTTTTGAGACGGAGTCTCGCTCTGTCACCCAGGCTGGAATGCAGTGGCGCGATCTCGGCTCACTGCAAACTCCACCTCCCGGGTTCACATCATTCTCCTGCCTCAGCCTCTCGAGTAGCTGGGACTACAGGCTCCCGTCACCATGCCCAGCTAATTTTTTTTTTTTTTTTTTTTTTTTTTTTTTTGAGACGGAGTTTCGCTCTGTTGCCCAGGCTGGAGTGCAGTGGCCGGATCTCAGCTCACTGCAAGCTCCGCCTCCTGGGTTTACGCCATTCTCCTGCCTCAGCCTCCCGAGTAGCTGGGACTACAGGCGCCCGCCACCATGCCCAGCTAATTTTTTCTATTTTTTAGTAGAGACAGGGTTTCACCATGTTGGCCAGGATGGTCTCCATCTCCTGAGCTTGTAATCCGCCCGCCCTGTCCTCCCAAAGTGCTGGAATTACAAGCGTGAGCCACCGCGCCTGGCCAGAGTAGATTCTTAGAAGTAGGATTGCTGGGTTAAAAGATGTACACATATATAATTTTGTTAGGTATTGCCCAATTCCCCTCCAGAAGAGTTGTACAGTTTGCATTCCCACCAGCCATATATGAAAACTTCCTTGCATATATTTTAAAACACATACAGATGAATGATTATCAGTTTTGTTTAGGATCTTCCTTTCCTTCTGCAATTCCTCTTCTATCATGACAGGTTGCAAAAGAAACTAAATGCAACTTTTTCATGAAAAGAAGTAAAATTAGTTTTCCAGAGCTGACTGAAGATTTTCTTACTGGTATTTAGGAGTTATAATTATGTATTACATTTTTCCACTTTACCTAGTTTAGCATCTGTTATGTAACATCTCACCACCTGCTTAGTTGTGCAGGCAGTTCTTTTCAGTTTAGATAGTAATAATGAATACTGCAAGTTTAAACATTTTCCCCCTCTTAGAGAATCATTTTCCTCATTTCTGAGACCGGTATTTAATATTTCTGAAAGTAAGGCAGTTCAGAAAATATTTGCATTTCTTCACTCTTATGTTTCGGTGACGGAGGTGGTCGTCTGAGCCTCTCTTCCTTTGACTTGACTCGTTGGGGTACAGCTTACAAAAGCATGCCAGGGTCACCATGACAAAGTAGATCATCCTCTTTTCAGACTATGGCTCCCTATCCTGCCCTCTCTCCCTGAAGTTCCCTGGCTTGAGACCCTCACCTTTATGTTTTCCTGGTGTGCTGGTCCTCTCTGGCCTTGCTCTGGATTCTGTCTACTAACCTCCCCACTCTGACCAGATTCTCGGTTCTCCTGATCCCTCCCCCGCTGTACAGGAACCCTACTGTTTATTTTGTCTGATCTTGCTCAGACTGCTGATACATGCTGGAGAAAATCACTTTAATTGTCATGATTGGCAGCACTAAACATCTCTGGATTCTTTCTGCTGAGTCTTCAATGTGTTCTTTTAACTTGTCCCCATTCGGGTCCCTTTCTCACCTTCCCTGTGCCTGGTTTGCTTTCACATCTTTTGCCTTCCAGCCTGCTCTCCCATACTCCCACACCTCATTTACAACACATACTTGCCTTATTTCAGGAGAGACAGGTTTTGACTTATCCTGAGGAAATAGATCTACATAGCCAGAACTATAGGCTACTTTGGGAGGCAGTACATTTTCTATATCATGATCATTATTATTATTTTTCTTGTCCTTACTGCCTGCCTTCTTCAGCTTCTTTTCAATTGACCTGTTCGAATCTGGCTCAATGATGAACCTGAACTTGGTTGATCACCACAAGAGACTGTGGCCAAGGACTATTGGCCTATATAAGGTGTCATGGTTCAGAACATGGGTTTTGGGGGTCAGTACACCTGAATTTGAATCTCAGTTCTGTTAACTACTAGGTATGTAATCATGGACAAGTTAATTGACCCTCCATTCTGCCTCAGTTTCTTCATCTATAAAGTAGGGGTTATGCTTCATAGGGTTGTGGTGAAGATAGTATATAAGGATTTTTCAGGCCGGGCGCGGTGGCTCAAGCCTGTAATCCCAGCACTTTGGGAGGCCGAGACGGATCACGAGGTCAGGGGATCGAGACCATCCTGGCTAACACGGTGAAACCCCGTCTCTATTAAAAATACAAAAAAACTAGCCGGGCGAGGTGGCG
>NW_012115822.1:905050-905756 GCF_000951035.1 Colobus angolensis palliatus | reverse complement strand
GGCCACTGCACTCCAGCCTGGGTGACAGAGCGAGACTCCGTCTCAAAAAAAAAAAAAAAAAAGGATTTTTCTTAAGTTCTTAGCACTGTGCTAATGACTATGATCATTATGATTAAATGTGGTCCTTCCTCATTTTCTCACTCTACCTCAGGTCACTTAATGCTCTTGGTTTGTGTTGATATTACTTCTAATTGTTGTCATAACTCACCACCAGCTGGTCTCACCCAGACCATTGTAAAGTTCTTTTCCACTGAAAGTGGGAGGAAATAATTGAGGAGAAAGGAAATGTAGGGAAGTGATCAAGAAGTGGGTATCCCATCTATTTCATCAGGGTCTCCCTTTCTTTCTCATGGCAAGTTCAGAACACTTCTAAGTAGTAACTGCTTTGCGTTAGAGAGTGTCTGTTATCAAGTCTCACTTTGGGCTACCCTAGCATGCTTTAAGTAAAACAAAACTGCTTGGTTATGGATTTTTAAGATGATGGATAGTCACAATAGTAAATCCTAATAGTGTATCTTAGATCAAGTAAAATAGACTTATTTTTCCTATTCATGAAGAGAGAAATGTTTTTCATACTTCTTTAATAATTTGGGTACTACAGTTTACCAAAACTTTGTGGAACCTTTTCTGAGTATGTCACTACAAGCCTTCCTCTATGTCAGTGTCTGTGCATACACATGTATAACTGTGTGTGGTTTTTTTTTTT
>NW_012115822.1:901001-905000 GCF_000951035.1 Colobus angolensis palliatus | reverse complement strand
TTTTTTTTTTATTCTCTTTATCCATATTTTTTATGTCAGTGTCTGTGCATACACATGTATAACTGTGTGTGGTGTTTTTTTTTTATTCTCTTTATCCATATTTTTTGTTTTGTGCTGCTTATGTTTGGATGTAGCCTGAACATGAAATAATGGAATCTTCTTTTTGTAACTTGGCCAGCATTATCATAGCAGATATGTAGGAAATAGCTGAGTTAAGACTAAAACTCAGACCTCCTGATTTGAAGCCCAGTGTTCTTTTCTGATGTTACTTCCTTTTTAGGGTATCACATGATAAATGTAATGAATAATAAATAAAATAATTTTTTTTTTTTTTTTTTTTTTTGAGATGGAGTCTCGCTCTGTCACCCAGGCTGGAGTGCAGTGACATGATCTCAGCTCACTGCAACCTCCGCCTCTTGGGTTCACGCCATTCTCCTGCCTCAGCCTCCCGAGTAGCAAGGACCACAGGTGCCCGCCACCATGCCCGGCTAATTTTTTGTTCTTTTAGTAGAGACAAGGTTTCACCATGTCATCCAGGATGGTCTCGATCTCCTGATCTTGTGATCCTCCCACCTGGGCCTCCCAAAGTGCTGGGATTACAGGCGTGAGTCACCACGTCCGCCAAGTAAAATAATTTTTAAAAGACCTTACTACTTTTTTTTGAAGACCTACTTCTTTTAGGCTGCATCTGCTTTTTCTGTAATCTTCACAACCCCTGGGCTTTCCTCATTTTCTAGCCAAGCAAATGGTTGCTCAGAGATACTAGGTAACTCAACCAGTGTCTCTCAGCTAGTGAGGGATAGATAGGACGAGAATTGAAACCTTTTCTTGGTCTTTTAGCCTATTTTGTTACTGAAGAAATGGACAAATGCATATGTAACCAACAAAACTTGTCCAAGCTCTGGGCTCTCCAGAGCATCTTTTCTAGAGAAGTTGCACACTTGCTAATGACCAGATTTTAAGCCATGGTACCTATAGTACGTTGGAACATTAGCTCTTAAAATAATTATAAATGCAAAGCATTTACTATTACTGGTTTTATTGCTAAAATAACCTTAGGCTAGCTTTTAATTGTTCACTTAATGGTTTGCAGCATCTGAAAAAAAAAAAACCTTTGCACTGTTTTTCTTGGTTAGCGAATTGTCAGAGAACCAACCTAAAGTAATGAATACATTTTCCTTTTTTTTTTTTGGAATACATTTTCTTTTAAAGCAATCATTAGTATTATCTACCTATTTATTTTTGGAACATTAGTTTGGCTCAGTCTAACTTACTTAGCATCTGAAGACAAGTTAATTTTTATCTGTGAAACAAAGTACTGTAGTTTAGTGTTCAGATAATTAAAGTTCACCAAAATGGGTGGCTTAGAGAACAGCTTAATAGCTTTCCCTAAAAATAACCCATTAACAGTTGATAGGTAGCATTTTAGTTGCTACAGTATATGGTGCTTGTGCATGATAATAACGTTTGTCTAAATAAGGTGGATATATTATCTACAAATATTGAGCCTCTACTATGAGACATGACTATAATGACGTGGAGAGGATGGGAAGAAAACCTAAAAATATTAGAAATTTTATGTCAAAGCCTTTGAGATGATTGTGAAAGGCTGGGCATTTATTCTAATGATACTGTCATTACTCAAAACTTGTTTGGAGAGCATTTCCCTTGGAATTTCCTTGAGTACAAGCTTATGAACCATGAAAGAGAATCAACCCGCTAATTTTGTAGCACAGCTAAATTTTTTTAAAAATCACCTTTTGAGATATAATTTATATGCAATAAAATGTATCTTTTTATGTGTACTGTTCAGTGAAACCATTTTTTTTTTTTTTTTTGAGACGGAGTCTCGCTCTGTTGCCCGGGCGGGAGTGCAGTGGCCGGATCTCAGCTCACTGCAAGCTCCGCCTCCCGGGTTCACGCCATTCTCCTGCCTCAGCCTCCCGAGTAGCTGGGACTACAGGCGCCCGCCACTTCTCCCGGCTAGTTTTTTGTATTTTTTTAGTAGAGACGGGGTTTCACCGTGTTATTAGCCAGGATGGTCTCGATCTCCTGACCTCGTGATCCGCCCGTCTTGGCCTCCGAAAGTGCTGGGATTACAGGCTTGAGCCACCGCGCCTGGCCCTGTTCAGTGAAATCTTGACAGATGTATGTAGTTGTGTAACTGCCACCACAATAAAGATACAGAATATTGATATCACTTCAGAAAGCTTTCTTGGGCACCTTTGCAGTCAGTTTGTGCCTCAGGCAAACACGGTTTTCTTTGCTTTGCTTTTTTTTTTTTTTTTTTAGACAGAGTCCAGCTCTGTCACCCAGGCTGGAGTGCAATGGCACGATCTCGACTCATTGCAACCTCCCGCCTTTCAAGTTCAACCGATTCTCTTGCCTTGGCCTCCTGACTAGCTGGGATTACAGAGCTGTACCACCACACCCAGCTAATTTTTGTATTTTTAGTAGGTCTGGGGTTTCATCATGTTGGCCAAGCTGGTCTCAAACTCCTAACCTCATCATCCGCCCACCTCAGCCTCCCAAAGTCGTAGGATTACAGGTGTGAGCCACTGCACCTGGCCACGGCTTTCTATCACTATAGGTTAGCTTCAGCTTTTCTAGAATCTCATATAAATGGGATTTAAAAGTTTGTTCTCTTTGTGTTTGGCTTCTTTCATTTAGCATAGTGTTTTTCAGATATGTCCTTGTTTCATGGATTAGTAGTAATTCCTTTTATTGCTGAGTACTGTCCTGTTGCATGGATGTACCACAGTTTGTTTACCCTTTCCTTGTTAATTAACATTTGGGTTGTACCCAGTTTGGGGTTGTTAGGAATAAAGCTCCTACAGACGTGTGTATATGAGAGTTTCAGGTTTGCTGCATCCTCACCAACACTTGGTATTGGTCAGTTATTTTAGCCATTCTAATGGATATTTGGTTTTAATTTACATTTCCTTTATGACTTATCATCATATTTTCATATTTGTTATCACAAAGGAAGTGTTTATTCTTTTGCCTATTTGTAATATTGCATTGTTTGTAGTCTTGTTTTGAAGTTTTAAGAGTTTTTTATGTATTCTAAATACAAGTCCTACATATTGCAAATTTTTTCTCCTGTCTGCACAATTCATTTTTGACCCTGATGATCTTATCTGGCCTGCTCTGCTCACCGTCTCATTCATGGATCCCATTCAGTAGTCTTTCCCTTTCAGTCTTGGCTGTCTCTCCGTTTCCACCGTCGCTACTCTTACACATTCCAAGGACTTTACCACTCCCTTCAGAGATGTGGTGGGTGGTTTTTTGTTTTGTTTTTGTTTTTGTTTTAATTGTTTTACTGATTTGAGAGTGCTACTGGCAACCTGGTTTTTCTGGCTCATCCTTCAGTTCTCTGTTTAAATGCCTCCCTAATTTCCTTAAGAGAAGAAGAGCCTTCCATAAGCTTCTATTTTAAACTAAGTTTTCTAGTTATCCTTAATAACATTAATTATATAACTTGCATTTTCCTTAGCAATTATCATAATGTATAATGTCATATGTTTATGACAAATATGTTTATTAATATCTATGTCTCTCTCTTTTTTTTTTTTTTTTTGTGACGGAATCTCCCTCTGTCACCCAGGCTGGAGTGCAGTGGCACAATCTCAGATCACTGCAACCTCTGCCTCCCTGGTTCAAGCGATTATCCTGTCTCAGCCTCCCAAGTAGCTGGGACTACAAATGCACGGCACCACGCCCAGCTAATTTTTGTATTTTCAGTAGAGATGGAGTTTCACCATGTTGATCAGGCAGGTCTCGAACTCCTGACCTCAGGTGATCCACCTGCCGCAGCCTCCCAAAGTGCTGGGATTACAGGTGTGAGCCACCGCGCCCGGCCTCTGTGTCTCTTTATCTCCTCTCATATAGTTTATGAGGGCAGAGAGCGTTCTATTTTTACTGCTTTATCCACAGTGCTTAACGTAATGTAGATGATTATTTAACAAATAAAATTGACTTTAACATTTGAATGTTTTT
>NW_012115822.1:897176-899536 GCF_000951035.1 Colobus angolensis palliatus | reverse complement strand
TCCCCGAGACAGAGTCTCACTGTGTCACCCAGGCTAGAGTGCAATGGCATGATCTTGGCTCACTACAACCACCGCCTCCTAGATTCAAGTGATTCTCCTGCCTCAGCCTCCCAAGTAGCTGGGATTACAGGCACGCACCACCACGCCTAATTTTTGTGTTTTTAGTAGATACAGGGTTTCACCATGTTGGCCAGGCTGGTCTGGAACTCCTGCCCTCTGGTGGTCCACCCGCCTCAGCCTCCCAAAGTGCTGGGATTACGGGCATGAGCCACCACATCTGGACTCTTCATTTTCTATTATCGAAGTAAAGTACAGATTTCTCAGCTTTCCAGTAACATCACCTTTTGTTCTTCCCTGGACAGGTGTGAACTCCAGCCATACTGAACTATCCAGCAGTGGTACTCAGCCTTCCATGCTTCAGCTCCTGTAGCTGCTTCTTCCTTAAGTGCTTTTTCATGTGCTGCCTATTAAAATCCTGCCTGCTTTTCAAGGCACCATTAAATACCACCTTCTTAGAGAGGTCCACAGATACTAACATAGAGCAGAGCCTGACAGATAATAAACACTCAATAAATTAGATACTATTAAATAAGAATTGTTGATAACTTCTTTTCAATACCATCATTACCTGGCCAGTAAATAAACTATAAATATTTTGAGTAATATACATCTGTAAACTAAGACAAAGCAGTATTTTCAGTAAGTATAAGCAAGTTTAATGTAAAGTGAATGCATAAATGATTAATGTGTAGAATTTTGTTTTAATCTCAGTTTCAGTGTTTATCAGTTTTAATCAGAGCACAGGGAGAAAATGATTTCATGGGCAGATACAGACATTTCTTATTCTTCATACTTAATCACAAACCCCACCAGTCTATAAGATTGATTTCAAGTACTATCAGTCTTTTTTTGTAAAACAGAATCCTCAAGCTCCTAAGAACTCTGCTTTTAATACCTTTAATGTACTTAAATTGCTACTGAGTATATGTCTGCCTCATATAAAATACACCAAAAACCGAAGTCTTCATATAGGAAGACGCAAGACTTGAAAATACTGTGTATTGCATTAACCATATTAATATTTGTTGCTTTTCACACAGTAGTAAATATGGTGTTGAAAGGAGGAGATGAGTGGGCACAGTGGCTCATGCCTATAATCCCAGCACTTTGGGAGGCTGAGGCAGGTGGATCACGAGGTCAGGAGTTCAAGACCATCCTGACCAACATGGTAAAACCCCGCTCTACTAAAAATACAAAAATTAGTCAGGCGTGGTGGCACATGCCTGCTACTCAGGAGGCTGAGGCAGGAGAATCACTTGAACCTGGGAGGCGGAGCTTGCAGTGTGCCAAGATCGCACCACTGTACTCCAGCCTGGGCAACAGAGGGAAACTCTCTCAAAAAAATAAAAAGAATGTGGTAGCTGTATTGGAAGTGGTATAGCTGTGGGGATCAGGTTGGTTCATTGCTTTCTGAGCTTCTGTGGGCATTGGAGAACAATGGTAATGTCAAGTGCCCTATTTACAGGGTCAGGGCCATGGACAGACCTAAATATTTCTACAAGAACGCAAGTACCTCCAGGATGTAGGGGGTTATGAGAAATGATAGAACAAATAAACATCAGTGAAAGGAACTGTACCTTACCACAAAAGCAAAACTTTCAAATGAATAAAGTCTTAAGAATAAAGAATAGGCCGGGCGCAGTGGCTCATGCCTATAATCCCAGCACTTTGGGAGGCTGAGGTGGGTGGATCACTTGAGGTCTGGAGTTTGAGACCAGCCTGGCCATGTGAAACTCTGTCTCTACTTAAAAAAAAAAAAATTAGCTGGGCTTGGTGGCCTGTACCTGTAGGTAGTCCCAGCTACTTGGGAGGCTGAAGCAGGAGAATCACTTGAACCTGGGAGGATAAGATGACAGTGAGCCGAGATCACACAACTGCACTCCAGCCTGGGTGACAGCAAGATTCTGTCTTAAAAAAAAAAAAGAAAGAAAGAAAAAAGAAAAAGACATTTGAAATATCTTGGGTCACTTGAGCCTGGGACCCATTAGTATTTCATGTATCTTGGGGCTAGGACAGATGGAAGCTGAGTTGTCAGGACCAAAGTACTTCTGGCTAACAGCTTGTTCCTTAGGGCATTTGTGGCCACCTGTAGGATTTTTGTTAGCATATCTTCGTTGAGAGGCATTGGATAAGGATACTGTTTTTTTCCTGCCCTACAAATTTGGTTGCAGCTGCAGTAAAGAAGACATGAGCTATTTAGAACATATAGTTGTGCCTTTGAGGAATTTCATCTAATTGGATGGAGACTGCTTGAACAGGACCCTGCTGGGACATGGGAGGTTTGTGAAATAAGCACCCAT
>NW_012115822.1:894448-897126 GCF_000951035.1 Colobus angolensis palliatus | reverse complement strand
GGTGGATCACGAGGTCAGGAGTTCAAGACCATCCTGACCAACATGGTAAAACCCCGCTCTACTAAAAATACAAAAATTAGTCAGGCGTGGTGGCACATGCCTGCTACTCAGGAGGCTGAGGCAGGAGAATCACTTGAACCTGGGAGGCGGAGCTTGCAGTGTGCCAAGATCGCACCACTGTACTCCAGCCTGGGCAACAGAGGGAAACTCTCTCAAAAAAATAAAAAGAATGTGGTAGCTGTATTGGAAGTGGTATAGCTGTGGGGATCAGGTTGGTTCATTGCTTTCTGAGCTTCTGTGGGCATTGGAGAACAATGGTAATGTCAAGTGCCCTATTTACAGGGTCAGGGCCATGGACAGACCTAAATATTTCTACAAGAACGCAAGTACCTCCAGGATGTAGGGGGTTATGAGAAATGATAGAACAAATAAACATCAGTGAAAGGAACTGTACCTTACCACAAAAGCAAAACTTTCAAATGAATAAAGTCTTAAGAATAAAGAATAGGCCGGGCGCAGTGGCTCATGCCTATAATCCCAGCACTTTGGGAGGCTGAGGTGGGTGGATCACTTGAGGTCTGGAGTTTGAGACCAGCCTGGCCATGTGAAACTCTGTCTCTACTTAAAAAAAAAAAAATTAGCTGGGCTTGGTGGCCTGTACCTGTAGGTAGTCCCAGCTACTTGGGAGGCTGAAGCAGGAGAATCACTTGAACCTGGGAGGATAAGATGACAGTGAGCCGAGATCACACAACTGCACTCCAGCCTGGGTGACAGCAAGATTCTGTCTTAAAAAAAAAAAAGAAAGAAAGAAAAAAGAAAAAGACATTTGAAATATCTTGGGTCACTTGAGCCTGGGACCCATTAGTATTTCATGTATCTTGGGGCTAGGACAGATGGAAGCTGAGTTGTCAGGACCAAAGTACTTCTGGCTAACAGCTTGTTCCTTAGGGCATTTGTGGCCACCTGTAGGATTTTTGTTAGCATATCTTCGTTGAGAGGCATTGGATAAGGATACTGTTTTTTTCCTGCCCTACAAATTTGGTTGCAGCTGCAGTAAAGAAGACATGAGCTATTTAGAACATATAGTTGTGCCTTTGAGGAATTTCATCTAATTGGATGGAGACTGCTTGAACAGGACCCTGCTGGGACATGGGAGGTTTGTGAAATAAGCACCCATTTCTTGTGAGCCTACTGTTTGCCCATTTATCCAGAGCTGTGACTCCCCTCATTCCAAGTTGGCAGAAAGGGTTCCTTGCCTGCAGGTGACCCAGTGCACCATCCTCCCCATTCTTTCAACAAGCTGCTACCTGAGGAAATGTAAAAATGTAAATGTTGGCATGCTTAAAGTCTGTGCTTAGCGTCCTTTGATGGCTTCCCAGGATACAATTATGAAAATATAAATATTGCCTGGCTCTTACCCACCCTCCAGCTTCCCGTCATGTCCCTGTGTGTCCCCCTCTCTGCAGGCACTCTGTCACCCCAGGTTCCCACAGGCCTCTACACCACTGCCCCACATCTCTGCCTGAATTTACTCTCGCTTCTCTTCCCCCCCTAGTTAGCCATTGGAGCCTTCTCTTTCACCCTACCTGGTCCTGCAGCCTTCAGCCTCCCCTCCCCCCACCCCCAACCATGGCTTTCATAACACCCTATGCCTCTCAGTTTTTCACCTGGATTTAAGTTTTTTTTCCTTATCCTTGGCTTATCACTCTTTAAAAAGTAGTCGTCCGTACTCCTTCTGCTCCTCTCCCCATCCTCTCCATTTCCTTACTTGAACCACAGTTACCACGCATCGTCTGGTTGCATGCAGATTCAGTGAATGCTTTCCAGTTCTTACCTTTCTCATTCTCTCCTGTTTGAAACGCCTTCCTTCTTTGTCTTGGGAAGCACCACCCTTTTCTGGTTCTGCTACATGGTTAAGCAGAAGTACATGGACATGGCCTTTGGAGTTGGACAACAAAGTTCTTTTTTTTTTTTTTTTGAGACGGAGTCTTGCTCTGTCGCCTGGGCTGGAGTGCAGTGGCACGATCTCAGCTCACTGTAAGCTCCACCTCCCGGGTTCACACCATTCTCCTGCCTCAGCCTCCTGAGTAGCTGGGACTACAGGTGCCCGCCACCACACCCGTCTAATTTTTTGTATTTTTAGTAGAGACGGGGGTTTCACCATGTTCGCCAGGATGGTCTTGATCTCCTGACCTCGTGATCCTCCCACCTCGGCCTCCCAAAGTGTTGGGATTACAGGCGTGAGCCACTGCACCCGGCCTAAAGGTTCTTACTCCATTATCATTTCTTTCCATTTTCTTGAACTGATTCTTCATCCTCATGCTGCTCCTGAGTTTTGTCCTCCAACCTCTTTTCTTGAAATTCTCTCTCTGCAGGAATGCTAACCACTGTGGCTTCTGTTAAGGATTCCCAACTTGATCTCTCTCCTGATGCTGCCCGTCATCTCCTCCATCTGAATCACCCACAGGCATCCTTAGATTTTTAAATCAGGATGCTCAAAACTATCTTTGTCCCTCACCTCCACCTTTATGTACCTCCCAGACCCAGGCCTACCTCGCCTAGGTAAAGAATACAAGTGGAGGCTGGGCGTGGTGGCTCAAGCCTGTAATCCCAGCACTTTGGGAGGCCGAGACCGGCGGATCACGAGGTCAGGAGTTCGAGACCATCCTGGCTAACAC
>NW_012115822.1:883654-889648 GCF_000951035.1 Colobus angolensis palliatus | reverse complement strand
CTTTGTCACCCACGCTGGAGTGCAGTGGCACAACCTGCCTGGCTCAAGTGATCCTCCTGCCTAGTCCCCCGGATGGCTGGGACTACAGGCAAGTGCCGCCATGCCCAGCTAATTTTTGTATTTTTTGTAGAGACAGGGTTTCATGATGTTGTCCACACTGATCTGGAACACCTGGATTCAAGTGATCTGCCCTCCTCACCCTCCCAAAGTGCTGGGATTATAAGCGTGCACTACCATGCCCGCACCAGGCCTAATGTACCTTCTTAATGACCTGGAAGGTTGGGTTCAAATAGAAAATACTCAGGCTCCTTAGAGTTCTGTGTCAGTAGTTTCAGCAGAGCAGGCCTTTAGCATAGTCCTCTTCCCTTCCCAGCCACAGCACTGTCCATGTGTTGTGAGCTTGAGCACATGTGTGTGGCCTCCTGCCTGCACAGTCTAGGCACAATACATGCCAGCGAGCAGCTGCCCCTTTGACCACCACCTCAAGTGCACCTGCTGGGTGTGGACCTACACTTTTCCAGATGCAGGGGATTCTGGGGCACCTGAGGAGCATGATCCCCTGACCCCAGAAACCTTCTCTCATGGGCATGGGCATGGCTGGGTGAGGGTTGGTGGACAGCGACCACAGATGTCTCAGTCGCTTACCTCGCCTCATGTTTCCTCTTTCTTTTCTTTGCGGTCTTGCTTTTCTGTCAGAAGACTACTCATCCTTCAGGATATGGCTTTTGTGGGCTTCATCTTCTTTTAATCCTTCCCTTAGTATTTGAAATTAACCCAGCTCCTCCTTGTATTTCAGAAGTGCTTTACTGAGATAAAAGGCAAAGTATGTTCTGTGTTCCTGTCTCCTTCCCTCACAAAGTTGCAAATTTCTTAAGAGCAGGATCATTGTTTTTGCCACCAGTCCTAACATGAAGCCTCACAAATGGGAAGTTCTTGACAAGCGTGGCTTGAATTCACCGAAACTCTGTCTTCATTTCGTGTTGTTGTGGTAACCCTATCAAAACAGGAAATAAAGCTAGTTTAGCATGACTTGTTCATGATTGACTCATGCTGGTTCCCTTTTTTTCCCTAAGCGATCACAAAACATCTGTTAAATAATCTACTCCAGAATTTCATGGACTTCTACGTTTATTGATCAGTACACTTCTGGAATCTGTTTCCCACTCGCCGCAGCACTGGAATGGATCATGTGGCCAAAGAGCCCTGGTTCCTTTTTTTTTTTTTAATTGCTTTACTAAGAAATAATTGATATACAAAATATTGTACACATTTAAAGTATAAAGTTGGATAAGTTTTAATACATTTTATACACCTACGAAACCATCAACACAGTCAGGATAAGGAACATACTGATTGCCTCCAAAAGTTACCTCCTTTCCAATTGTAATCTTCTTCCTCCCATTCCCAGGCAACCCAGGGGGAAATCCAAAGTAAACCCAGGATTACTTTGTATTTTCTATAAATGGAAATACGTTTCTTTTGGTCTGGCTTCACTCACCATAATTATTTGAGATGCATCTGTGTTGCATATATCAATAGTTCATTTCCTGTTATTAAATAGCAGGAATCTCATTTCCTTTTCTTATCAAATAGCAGGAATCTATCCGTTTTGAGACTTGAGATGGGTGTGCTCACTTCGGACCTTAATATCCTCCCATTCTCCATGAGTTATGGTTCTTAGGATAGAATTCATCTGGGACTTGAGGTTGTGTTCATTTAAGATGACCAGACAGTCTCAATATCTTGGGCTCCTCAAGGGAAGAGTATTATTATTTTTTTTTTTTTTTGAGATGGAGTCTAGCTCTGTCGCCCAGGCTAGAGAGCAGTGGCACAGTCTCGGCTCACTGCAGCCTCTGCCTTCTGGGTTCATGCAGTTCTCCTGCCTCAGCCTTGCAAGTAGCTGGGATTACAGGCGTGTGCCACCATGCCCGGCTAATTTTTTTTATCTTTAGTAGAGATGGGGTTTCACCATGTTGGCCAGGCTGGTATCAAACTCCTGATCTCGTGATACGCCTGCCTTGGCCTTCTAAAGTGCTGGGAGTACAGGTGTGAGCAACCATCCCCGGCCCAGAATATTAATCATAATCTTTGCATCCTAATGTTAGAATAGTTCTTGATATATAGAAGGTACTAACCCAATGCTGGATAAAAGTTTCCCCCATTATTGGCCAGGTGTGGTGGTTCACGCCTGTAATCCTAGCACTTTGGGAGGCCAAGGCAAGAGGATCACTTGAGTTCAGGAGTTCGAGACCAGCCTGGGCAACATTGTAGAACCCTGCGTCTCCAAAAAAACTTTTTTTAATTAGCCAGGCGTGGTGGTGCTCGCCTGTGATCCCCGCTACACTGCTACACTACTGGCTACTTGGGAGGTTGGGGCTGCAGTCAGCCATGATTGCGCCAGTACACTCTAGCATCAATGACAGAGTAGCCCATCTCAAAAGAAAGAAAGAAAAGGGCCAGGCGCAGCGACTCACGCCTGTAATCCCAGAACTTTGGGAGGCCGAGGTGGGTGGATCGTGGGGTCAGGAGATCGAGACCATCCTGGCCAACATGGTGAAACCCTGTCTCTGCTGAAATACAAAAAATTAGCTGGGCATGGTGACGGGTGCCGGTAGTCCCAGCTACTCAGGAGGCTGAGGCAGGAGAATCGCTTGAACCCAAGAGGCAGAGGTTGCAGTGAGCCGAGATTGCACCACTGCACTCCAGCCTGGGCAACAGAGCGAGACTCCATCTCAAAAAAAAAAAAAAATAGCATTTAATATTTTTCCCTCTTTAACATATCTCATTCCCCCTTAAAAATTTTTTTTTTACATGGCATGTGCATGTAGTCCCAACTACTTGGAAGGCTAAGGAAGTGACTTCGGGAATTCAGGACCGGCCTGAGCAGCCTCTCTGTCTCTCATTTTCCCCCCTGAGACGGAGTCTTGCTCTGTCGCCCAGAGCTGGAGTGCAGTGGTGCGATCTTGGTTCACTCAACCTTTGCCTTCTGGGTTCAAGCAATTATCTTGCCTCAGCCTCCTGAGTCGCTGGGATTACAGGTTCATGCCTCCACGCCCTGCTAATTTTTGTATTTTTAGTGGAGACAGGGTTTCACCATGTTAGCCAGGCTGGTCTCGATCTCCTGACCTCGTATTCCGCCTGCCTCGGCCTCCCAAAGTCCTGGGATTACAGGCGTGAATCACTGTGCCCATCCGAGACTTCATCTCTTCACAAAGAAAAATTGTTTTGGTTAATTATGTGTTTTGGTAAAAAACAAAATTAACCATCTTAACCATTTTTAAGTACACAGTTCAGTAGTGTTAAGTATGTTCACATTCTTGCACAACAGATGTGGAACTTTTTCATGTTGGAAAATAAATTGAAAACCTGTACTCTTGAACACATCTCCCCATTTCTCCGTCTCCTCAGCCATTTGTAACCACCTTTCTCCTTTCTGATTCTATGAGTTTATTAATAGTCAATACCTCATATAAGTGAAATTATGCAGTATTTGTCTTTTTGTGACTTGTTTATTTCTGTTGATACAATGTCCTCAAGCTTCATCCATGTTATAGCATATGATAGAATGACCTTTTTGGTTTCTCCCCCCACCTTTATTGGAGCATAATTGACAAATAAAAGTTGAATGTATTTACTGTGTTCAATGTGATGTTTTGATATACGTATACCATGCGAAATGATCCCTACAGTAAAGCTAATTAAGATACCCATCACCTCACATAGTTACGTTTGTGTGTGGTGGGGGCAAGAACATTTACATGTTTTTGTTTTTGTTTTTTTTCCTTCGGAGACAGAATTTCACTCTTGTTGCCCGGGCTAGAGTGCAGTGGTGCCATCTCAGCTCACTGCAACCTCCGCCTCTTGAGTTCAAGTGATTCTCCTGACTCAGCCTCCCAAGTAGCCGGGATTACAAGCACCTGCCTCCACGCCTGGCTAACTTTGGTATTTTTTAGTAGAGACAGGGTTTCACCATGTTGGCCAGGCTGGTCTCAAACTTCTGACCTCAGGTTTTCCGCCTGCCGTGGCCTCCCACAGTGCTGGGATTACAGGCGTGAGCCACCGCACACAGCTGATAATAGCCGTTCTAATAGCTGTGAGGTGATATGTCATTGTGGTTTTGATTGGCATTTTTCTGATTAGTGATGTTGAGCCTTTTTTCATATACCTGTTGGCCATTTGTATGTCTTATTTTGAGAAATGTCTATTTGGATTCTTTGCCCTCACTCTGTACCACCCCCACCTGCTTTTTTTTCCGTTTTTGAGACAGGGTCTCTCTATGTTGCCCAGGCTGGTCTTGAACTCTTGGTCTCAAGCAGTCTTCCTACCTCAGCCTCCTGAATTGCTAGGACTACAAGCAGATGCCACTGCTCCTGGCCTTTGCCCATTTTAAAATATTTTGTTTGTTTCCTGCTGTTGAATTGTTTGAATTTCTTATATATTTTAAATATTAGCCCTTTATCAGATATGTGGTTTGTAAATATTTTCTCCCATTCTGTGCGTTGTCTCTTCACTCTGTTGATTGCTGCTTGTGCTGTGCAGAAGCTTTTTAGTTTGATGCAATTCCATTTGTCTTTTTTTGCTTTTGTTGCCTGTGCTTTGGGGGTCATAACCAAAAAATAATTGCCCAGACCAGTGTCAAGAAGCTTTCCCCCTATATTTTCTTCTAGTAGTTTTTTTGTTTGTTTGTTTGAAATGGAGTCTCGCTGTGTTGCCCAGGCTGGAGTACAGTGGTGCGATCTCAGCTCACTGCAAGCTCTGCCTCCCGGGTTCACACCATTCTCCTGCCTCAGCCTCCTGGGTAGCTAGGACTACAGACACCCTGCCACCACGCCCAGCTAATTTTTTTTTTTCCTTGTTTGTATTTTTAGTAGAGACAGGGTTTCACCATGTTAGCGAGGATGGTCTTGATCTCCTGACCTTGTGATCCGCACACATTGGCCTCCCAAAGTGCTAGGATTACAGGCATGAGCCACCGCGCCTGGCCTCTTATAGTAGTTTTATGATTTCAGGTTTTACAATTTTTGTCTTTAATCTGTCTTGATTTGATTTTTGTATAGGGTGTGAAATAAGTATCCGTTTTCTTCTTTTGCAAGTGGATATCCAATTTTCCCAGCCCCATGTATTGAAGAGACTATCCTTTATGTTTTGGCTCTTTATTCTGTTCTATTTGTCTATTTGTCTGTTTTCATGCCAGTACCATGCTGATTCCCTGCCCCCCACCCAGCTTTATTAAGGTATAATTGACAAATACAAATTAGTATATGAAGCTGAAGTGGAAGTGCTGGAAAAAAAATTAGTATATATCCATGGTGTACAACATGATGTTTTGATATATGTGTATATTGTGAAATGATTAAATCAAGCTAATTAACATATCTGTTATCTCACATACTTTTTGTGGTGGGAATGTTTAAGATCTAATCTTTTAGCAATTTACAAGTATATAATACCAGTGGCCGTCCCACTTGACACTGCAGCGCACCGATGCGAGGGTGGCTATCCGTGGTCACGCAGGTGGCCTTCACCCACCTCGGCCTTTGGTGTAGCTGGGACTACTTGGAACTCCTTCTATATTTTGCTGTAGGATAGAGCTGTAGAACTTACTCATCCTGGTTAACTGAAACTTTATACTCTGACAAATTATCTGCACATTTCACCCTATCCCTGCAGTGTCATGCTCTTTTGGTTACTATAGCTTTGTAGTGTATTTTGAAATCAGGTGATATGAAGCCTCCAGCTTTGTTCTTGCTCAAGATTGCTTTGGCTATATGGGGTCTTTTGTGGTTCCATATATTAATTTAAAGCTTGCATTTTCTGTTTCTGTGAAAAATGGCATTGGAACTTTGATAGGGATTACATTAACTCTGCAGACCACACTGAGTAGTGTAGACAATTAAGAATATTAATTCGGCCGGGCACGGTGGCTCAAGCCTGTAATCCCAGCACTTTGGGAGGCCAAGACGGGCGGATCACGAGGTCAGGAGATCGAGACCA
>NW_012115822.1:883010-883344 GCF_000951035.1 Colobus angolensis palliatus | reverse complement strand
AGACTGTGTCTCAAAATAAATAAACAAATAGAAAATAAAAAATGTTAGCCAGGCATGGTTTTTGGATGTTGAATTGAATTTCCTTGTTTTTTTTTGTTTGTTTGTTTGTTTGTTTGTTTAAAGCTCAATAATATTCCACTCTATGTATATGCTACATTTTCTTTATCCATTCATCCATAGTGGACATTTCGGTTGCTTCCACATCTTGTGTATTGTGCATAATGCTGCAGTGAACATGAACCTGGCAATAGCTCTTGAAGATTCTACTTTGAATTGTTTTGGATATATGCTCAGAAGTGGGATTGCTGGACCATATGGGATTTCTATTTTTAAT
>NW_012115822.1:867871-881795 GCF_000951035.1 Colobus angolensis palliatus | reverse complement strand
GCTGGAGTGAAGTGGCATGATTTCAGCTCACTACAGCCTCCGCCTCCTGGGTTCAAGCGATTCTCCTGCCTCAGCCTCCCGAGTAGCTGGGACTATGGGTGTGCACCACTCCACCCAGATAATTTTTGTATTTTTAGTAGAGACGGGATTTCACAGTTTTGGCCAGGATGGCTCGATCTCCTGACCTCATGATCCACCTGCCTTGGCCTCCCAAAGTGCTGGGATTACAGACGTGAGCCACCGCGCCCAGCCTTCTTTTTTAATGTTCCTTTTTAATGAACCATCTTTTGATTCCTGTGATAAGAGACACATAGCAAAAACCTGTAGTGTGGTGGTAGTTAGGGACAAAAGGGGTTGAGCAAAACAAGATACAGTTGGTAATGTCAAAGTGATTTTAAAGCATAAACTATTCGTAGACACCTGAAAGTTCATGGTATGCCTTATTTCCCAAGTATCAACAATAAAATATATAAAACAAAACCTATAAATCCAAGGAGAAACTAGCAAGTATGGAGTTGTTATGGAAGAGTGCATCCCTCTTTGTCATCAGTTCTCTGAAAGATAGATTGCGTAAACCAAAAAACCAGCAGAATGGTTAAGTGGAGCAGACAGGAACAGACCCAACTCCATGGACCAAACTCCTTTTTTTCAAGTGGTACCAGATGAAGATGATCTCATGTTTTCTCAATTAAAAGGAGGCAGTTGACCGGGTGTGGTGGCTCGCACCTATAATCCCAGCACTTCGGGAGGCTGAGGTGGGCCGATCACGAGGTCAGGAGATCGAGACCATCCTGGCTAACATGGTGAAACCCTGTCTCTACTAAAAATACAAAAAATTAACCAGGTGTGGTGGCAGGCTCCTGGAGGCTGAGGCAGGAGAATGGCATGAACCCAGGAGGCGGAGCTTGCAGTGAGCCGAGATCGCACCACTGCACTCCAGCCTGGGCGACAGAGCGAGGCTCCTTCCCAAAAAAATTTTTAAAAAGCGGGGGGCAGTTATTTCGTCACTGAGTGTTGATACGGTAGAGGGGCACACTGACCATAAGCTCCTCTCTCCAAAAATTTTGTTGGATTATAATTTTGCAGAGCAAATTATGGCCACATTTGACTGTTAACACTAGAAATTTATAATATTAACACTAGAAAATTGTAATGTTGAGTTTAAGCCAGTATTTTGTAACTAATCTGTCCTGTCATTGAACTCTTGTTCTGAGTTGAATTACCAAAATAGAATTTTTATTTCTAAAAATATTCCCAATATTGAATAAGCTTGCTTATTATATATGCTTTTTAATGCTATGTTAAATTATTATTATATATGCTGTTGGATGTCTAGTTGAAAATTACTGGCTTAGGGCCTCATGCACCAAACCAAAGCAAAATAAGATTTGAGTAGTGGTTCTTTTACTTAAGAAAATATATTTCAGAGCATTTGGGGCCACCTGTGTACTGTGTGTTAATGGTGTTGTAGAATAATTGGATCCTAGTAAGACAAAGTTCCCCTCTAGAGCATTATCTTGTCATAGAATCAGATAAATATATCAATAATTCTTTGGATTAGTAGACTGATAAATATTATTATAGAAGCATAAACTTTATTTAGAGACAGAGTCTCACTCTGTTGCCCAGGCTGGAGTGCAGTGGTACACTCTTGGCTTACTGCCACCTCCATTTCCCAGGTTCAAGTGATTCTTGTGCCTCAGCCTCCCAAGTAGCTGGGATTACAGGTGTGTGCCACCATGCCTGGCTAATTTTTTTGTATTTTTAGTAGAGGCAGAGTTTCACCATGTCGTCCAGGCTGGTCTCAAAACTCCTGTCCTCTAGTGATCCGCCTGCCTCAGCTTCCCAAAGTGCTGGGATTGCAGGCGTGAGCCACTGCACCCGGCCTTAGAAGCATAAACTTTAGAATAAAGTTATTTTACTGTTTTCTATTCTAGCACTTATCCCAAGGAAACAAGAAATGTTGTCTTATTGCCTGTCAGTGTTATTTTATTGCTTTGGCCAGTGGGCCAGATGTTGACATTTATTAATATGAAAATTTCTTATACACAAGATTTTAATAGAATGTTTATCATAAAGATAGTAGTAATTCTCAAGATTCAAATTCATAAAATTGAAGGTACAATTTTTATTATTGCTTTTACTTAGAATTCTGGTATATCAGACATAAAGGACAACTTGGAAAGAACTGGGCCCCATGTTACTGCCGCAAATGTGTTTTTCGAATAATACTTTCTAGGTTTTGTTATAAAACTACCCAGATATCTTGATTCAGTTTCTTGGAAGAAATGGTCATATCATTTTGCAAGTGAGAGAAACAAAGTTGATACAAATCATCAAGGTGTTCTCTTGGGTCCATTTTTGTTAGGGATAAAGATGTACGGTTGTCGGTTATTTGAATGTTTCTTCTGTGTCAGAGGAATTTGATACAACAGTAGGAAGGTGTTTTGGAGGCACAAGTGATTATTCTCACCAGAATGCAGTTGCCGTTTAAGACGATGGGAAATGTGATCCCAGCACTTTGGGAGGCGGAGACAGGCGGATCACGAGGTCAGGAGATCGAGACCATCCTGGCGAACACGATGAAACCCCGTCTCTACTACAAAATACAAAAAACTAGCCGGGCGAGGTGGCAGGCGCCTGTAGTCCCAGCTACTCAGGAGGCTGAGGCAGGAGAATGGTGTAAACCCGGGAGGCGGAGCTTGCAGTGAGCTGAGATCCCGCCACTGCACTCCAGCCTGGGCGACAGAGCGAGACTCTGTCTCAAAAAAAAAAAAAAAGACAATGGGAAAATGCTTGTTTGTGTATTTCTGGGTTTATAAACGCATGTTTCTGGGTTTATGAAAATACACATTCACCCAATTAACAGGCCTAGGTTCTCTCTTAGTTTTGAGAGTCGCTGTATGCTATCTCGTGTCAGTTACATCCATCCTCCCTAGCTTGAGGTCTTTTTGTGGATAATATACATGCTACCTTCACAGGTATGAAACAGGTGTTTACACAGAGTGTTAAAAATATAATACTTTGCCAATTTGCATTCTTCAAATATTCTGAGGGCTGTTTTTAATGTCATCTGTCTTTCTCTCTCTTTTAAGCTCTGCTTATGATAATGTCAACAAAGTTCGTGTAGCTATCAAGAAAATCAGCCCCTTTGAGCACCAGACCTACTGTCAGAGAACCCTGCGGGAGATAAAAATCTTACTGCGCTTCAGACATGAGAACATCATTGGAATCAATGACATTATTCGAGCACCAACCATCGAGCAAATGAAAGATGTGTATCCTTTTTAGGCAACTAGCCAATTCCACTGCTTGGTAACCTTGTTGAGTAAATAGAACTTGAAATTTCCTGAACTTAAAGGAAAAGTGCTTTAAACATGCTAAAGGGAAAATCGTAATCTGTTTGCCATTTACTCCCTAAGTCTAGTCATGGAAAATCTTGGTTAACTCCATTTGCAGTCATGTTTTTTTCTGTCCAAGGGATGGTTTGTTGTGATGATGAAAAGGTAAAGGGAAGATCAGTAATAGACTAAGAAAGAGGGTGCCCTGGCTGTCTACCGGGTGAAATCAGGACTGTCCTGATCTTAGAATCAGGTCACTACTTGAGGTCTCAGTTTCCCCACCTTTAAAATGAAGGAACTGGTTGTCATGATCTTTAGGATCAACTGAGCTCTGAAATTATGTAATTTAACTATGACCAACATTTAGATATCTGGACTGAACAGGTTTAGAGGATGCTGCCTGGGCAGACTCCATTTGAAAGATAGAGAGGTTAAGTATACTGAAGAGGGTCTGCCAGAAGGGAGAGGGTTATACAGCACTCCTACCAGTTTACCCAATTTGTATTCCACCCCTCCAGGGTGCGGGAGCTCGCTGTCTCTAGGCAGCCCTTTCCATTTTTAAACAGCTCTGTTAATAAGTTGTAGTGATATTTGAAGTGAAATGCCTCCTGCCACTACCACCTGTTGGTCCTACTTTACTTTTGCCATGAAAATAAGCCTCTCTCAAATGACAGATTTTAAAATCATGTTTCCTTTGAATCCCATGCTGCGCCGCCTCTAGCATCAATCTGTAAGAAACAGAGAATAGTATTTACACAGAAGAGAGTAAAAAAATGCAGAAATACTGCTAATGAAATAATACTATGATGAAGTTAAAGGCTAAATGCTTTAATGATTTAATTTCTGTTAGAAGGAAAGTAGCCATAGCTGAAGTTTTAGGTAGTTAAATAAGTGACCAGGCAAGAAAGCAAGAGGAGCAAAACACGCACAAACCCCTTCTTAGCATGACTTGCCCATAGTTTTATTTATTTAGGATCTTAACAGTTATGGGAGAGTAAGAAAATAGACTTAGGGTTGGATTTACTAGTAAGAGTATGTTTCTAGACCTGTATTTCTGGAATTTTTATGTTTGGCTTTTGAGGAGCTTGAGAGAGGAGGGGAGCGGCAACAAGAAGAAAAAAGAATAGTGACATTACAGGTTACTGGACCAAACAGAGGAGGGAATATGTGCTACTTACAGGCCACCAGTATTTCCAACAAACCTTGGAGGGAGTTCGTTGATGGTGGACAATTTAGAGAACAAAGAGGTTGAGACTTGAAGATTGACCAGAATTTCTGTAACAGCCTGTTTCAGATCTCAGTCTAGGCCCATAACTGCATCAGTCAGATGTAATGCCGTAATTCTTGCCATCTCACAGGACCTAAAAGAAGTTAACGACTTCAGATTCCTTCCATGAAAGAAACCAAGTTTTCCTCAGTTTCTTCTTTCCTTTAAGGGCCTCATGGTGTAATAATGGACTGTTTGGGAAGAGAGTCAAGAGAGGATGCATTTTTGTTTTCAACGCTTTGCTAAATATGACCAGCTAATTGGTGTTTTACTTAACCTGTGCAAACAGATATATAGTACAAGACCTCATGGAAACAGATCTTTACAAGCTCTTGAAGACACAACACCTCAGCAACGACCATATCTGCTATTTTCTTTACCAGATCCTCAGAGGGTTAAAATATATCCATTCAGCTAACGTTCTGCACCGTGACCTCAAGCCTTCCAACCTGCTGCTCAACACCACCTGTGATCTCAAGGTCAGCCAGGTTATTAACTATTAAGGTGATATATATTGAAAAACTCTTTCACTGAAGCATAGTTATATTTTCACTATCGTATTTTAAATGTCACCAGAAATGCCCAAAAACATTTTTATGGCAAAAATGCTAGTAGAGTGGTAGTCCTCTTCTTCCTTATCCCATTGCTCCTTTTTCCCCAGAGATACTTTTTTTTTTCTTTTTTTTTTTTAAGACAGAGTCTTAGTATGTTGCCCAGCCTGGTCTGAACTCCTGGGCTCAAGCAGTCCTCTTTTCTCAGCCTCCCAAAGTGCTGGGATTACATACATGGGCCACAGCACCAGGCCAAGATAACTAACTACTGTAACAAATTGGTGGCCAGGGCCGGGTGCGGTGGCTCAAGCCTGTAATCCTAGCACTTTGGGAGGCCGAGATGGGCGGATCATGAGGTCAGGAGATCGAGACCATCCTGGCTAACACAGTGAAACCCCGTCTCTACTAAAAAAATACAAAAAAAAAAAAAAACTAGCCGGGCGAAGTGGCGGGCACCTGTAGTCCTAGCTACTTGGGAGGCTGAGGCAGGAGAATGGCGTAAACCCGGGAGGCGGAGCTTGCAGTGAGCTGAGATCCGGCCACTGCACTCCAGCCTGGGTGACAGAGCAAGACTCCGTCTCAACAACAACAAAAAAAAACAAAACAAAAAAACAAATTGGTGGCCAGTTGCGGTGGCTCACGCCTGTAATCCTAGCACCTTGGGAGGCCGAGGTGGGTGGGTCACCTGAGGTCAGGAGTTTGAGACCAGCCTGGCCAACATAGCGAAACCCCATTTCTACTAAAAATATAAAAATCAGCTGGGCATGGTGGCACTCCCCTGTAATCCCAGCTACCTGGGAACTGAGGCAGGAGAACCGCTTGAACCCGGGAGGCGGAGGTTGCAGGGAGCCGAGATCACACCACTGCACGCCAGCCTGAGTGACAGAGCAAAACTCCGTCCCCAAAAAAACAAACAAACAAAAAACAAATTGGTGTATTTTCTCCCAAAGTATTTTCTATGCTCTTACATACATGTGTACTTTTATACTTTATGTAGGTAAACAGGATCATGTACATTATGTATTAGTTTTAAAATCATCTATTTCGTTGGTAACATTTTTCTTCAATAAATTTTATTCAAAAGATACAGCAGAAAACTTAACCTCACTGACTTTAATACCTAATATGGCATTCCAGCTAAGTAAGAAAACCCCAAATTCTTTACAGTCCTCAGAGTTCTCCTGAAAATATGCAGCATTTACATATTTCCATTTTAATGGGTGTCACAGGTAAACAAGGAGGGAAATTTATGGATATCTTAGATGTGATAGAGCGATGTCAATTCAGTCTAAAAAAATGCACAGGAATTCAAGAAGACCTAAATAAATGGGAAGATATCCCGTGTCCATGGATCATAAGACTTAATACTGTTAAGATGGCAGTATTCTCCAAATTGATCTGCAGATTTAGTGCAATCCCTATCAAAGCCCCAGCTGTTTTTTTTCTGTAGAAATTGACAGGCTGATCCTAAACTTCATATGGAAATTCATATGGAGGAGGAGGACTGATACACTTCCTGATTTCAAAACTTGCTGCAAAACACAGTAATCAAGACAGTGTGCTACTGGCATGAGAATAGACATATAGGCTGGGCGCGGTGGCTCAAGCCTGTAATCCCAGCACTTTGGGAGGCCGAGACGGGCGGATCACGAGGTCAGGAGATCAAGACTATCCTGGCTAACACGGTGAAACCCCATCTCTACTAAAAATACAAAAAACTAGCCGGGCGAGGTGGCGGCCGCCTGTAGTCCCAGCTACTCCGGAGGCTGAGGCAGGAGAATGGCATAAACCCGGGAGGCGGAGCTTGCAGTGAGCTGAGATCCGGCCACTGCACTCCAGCCCGGGCGACAGAGCAAGACTCCGTCTCAAAAAAAAAAAAAAAAAAGAGAATAGACATATAGGTCAGTGGAATAGAAGTGAGAGTCAGTAAATAAGCCCATATATCTCTGTTCAGCTGAATTTTGACAAGGATGCCAGGACCCTTCAATGGGGAGAGAATAGTCTTTTCAGCAAACGAATCTGGGCCAACTGAATAGCCACATACAAAAAGATGAAAAAATTAATTCAGAATGGCTGGGTGCAGTGGTTTGTGCCTGTAATCCCAGCACTTTGGGAGGCCAAGGCAGGTGGATTGCCTGAGCTGTGGAGCAAGTCCAGCCTGGGCAACATGGCAAAACCCCATCTATACCAAAAATACAGAAAAATTAATCTGGGCGTGGTGGCATGTGCCTGTGGTCCGAGCTACTCAGGAGGCTGAGTGGGAGGACTGCTTGAGCCTGGGAGGTGGAAGTTGCAGTGAGCAGAGATTGTGCCACTGTACTCCATCTGGGGTGACAGGGTGAGACCCTGTCTCAAAAGGAAAAAAAAATTCAAAATGGATTGAAGAACTCAATTTAAAAGCTAAAACTTTAATACTCTTAGAAAACATAGAAGTAAATCTTTGCAATCTTCTGTTAGGCAAAGCCTCTTAGACATGACACCAAAAGCACAGGCAACAAAAGAAAAAAAGTAAGTGAATTCCATCAAGATTAGAAACTTGTGCTACAAAGCAAACCATCAAAAAAGTGAAAAGGCAAGCCACAGAATGAGAGAAGGTATTTGCAAATCATACATCTGGTAAGAGACTTACAACTAGAATATATGAAGAACTCATAATATAACTCAATAAATGAAAAGGTAAATAGCCTAGTTTAAAAAATGGACAAAGGATCTGAATAGACATTTCTCTAAAGAGATATACAAATGGCCAGTAAGCACATGGAATGGTAGACGCTTGGCATCATTAGTCAATAGAAAAATGCAAATCAAAATTATATTGAAATAACTTTATCCTAACTAGGATGGCTGTAATTTAAAAAGTCAGATAATAAGTGTTGGTGAGGATTCCACTTCTTAGTGAAAATGAAAACATGCATCTACGCAAAAACTTGAACACAAATCTTCATAGCGGTATTGTTCACTATAGCCAATAAATAGAAACAATCTAAATGTCCATCTGATGATGAATAAATAAAATGTGGTGGATCCACACAGTAGAAGAGAAAGGAGTGAAGTACTGATAATGCTACAACATGGATGAATCTTGCAAACATTATGTCTGTGAAGGAAGGCAGTCGCAAAGGACACATATTGTATGATTCTGTTTACATGAAATGTCTAGAATAGGCAAATCCATAGAGACAGAAATTAGATTAGTGGATTACTGATTGCCTAGGGCTGGAGGAGTTGGGAGAATAATGAAGGAGGGAATACTAACTCACTAGAATCTCTTTTTGAGGTTATAAAAATATTTTCAAATTGGATGGTGGTAATGGTTGTGTAAGTCCACCATTATAATACTAAAACCATTGAGTTTTACACTTTAAATGAGCAAATTGTATGATGTGTGAATTATAGCTTAATAAAGCTGCTTAAGTACATATAGATGTATAGCAATAATCATTTGTTAGATTTCAGTTCGACAGACACTCCTATGAGAAGCCCTGTGAAATATACCAGACAAGAGAGATGAGGGTCTGCCCTTGAAATCTGAAAACTGATAGATCAGAAATCTGGTAGACAGTAGGTGATTATAATGAGATGTTCTGTAACTGAGATGGAGAAAAAAATGGTGTACAGATGCAAAGGAGAGAGGTGGTTTAGCTCTGGCTGGGACTAGGAGGCAGCAGGGAGAAGGTGGTGTCTGTGCCGGCCCTCGAGGATGGGTAGCTTTTCCTGTGGGAGGGGTATTGTAGGCAGAGGGTACAGAAATAAAATAAGGGAGGGACTACTACCAAAAACACTGAGTCTTCCTCCCTGTGGCTGCAGCATTGGATGAGTAATAGGGAGTCATTGACACTAAGCTGGAAAGGTTGGTTGCAAGTAGATCATGGGGAACCTTCTAGAACTGTGTGTAAAAAGCAGTGGGTTTTGTCACGGTGGGTGAACACGGTGGCCAATGTCCAGTAAGGTGTTGTAGAGGACAGCTTCCTTCATCAGATATTGTGTGGACTGGACTCTGTCACGTCTTAGGATCCTTCTGATACAGGTTCATGTCCTTTCCACATGGGATGGAACCAGCTTCTTTCCCTGGATCAGTGCAACTAAGAGTCAGGTGGGCACAAAACGAATAAAGCTATGTTTAGGATGGCTGTACTGCTTCTTTGACACTTAATGATTTTCTTGAAAATTTGCAGTGAATATTTTTATGTCTCCTCGTGTTTTTTTTTTTTTTTTTCTTTTGGTTATCATCGTAGCCCTGTTATGGCAGATTGTTTTTGTTTTTGGAGAGACATTCTCAATCAATATTTTAAGCATATAACATTTCTGGGAAGAATTGGCTCTTATTTTTGCTTGAAAGTGTTCATCCTTAAGAATAAAACAAACAGAACCAGACTACTTTCTCTGTTGTCTCTTCCCAGTTTATGGACTTGTCTTTAAGGCCATTCTATTCACCTGCTCACACTCACACACACATGAGTTGTTGGCCATGGCATAATTCAAACATCGTCTTGAATACCCAAGTTAACACAAGGAATCAGAAGCATAACATTATATTTTGAATATTTAAAGTGGTACAGTTCACTAACTATTTTATTTTATTTATTTTATTTATTTTAATTTTATATACTTTTTCGAGACAGTCTTGCTCTGTTGCCCAGGCTGGAGTGCAGTGGCATGATCTCACCTCACTGCAACCTTCACCTCCTGGGTTCAAGCAGTTCTCCTGCCGAAGCCTCCTGAGTAGCTGGGATTACAGGTGCCCGCCACCATGCCTGGCTAATTTTTATATTTTCAGTAGAGACGGGGTTTCACCATATTGGCCAGGCTGGTCTCGAACTTCTGATCTCGTGATCTGCCCGCCTTGACCTCCCAAAGTGCTGGGATTGTATGGGCGTTTGCCACCGCACCCAATCTTCACTAATATTTTAAAAGTATACAGTGGCCAGGTGCGAGGCTGACGTGGTTGAAGCACCTGAGAGGTGAGAAGTTCGAGACCAGCCTGGCCAACATGGTGAAACACCATCTCTACCAAAAATAGAAAATAAGCCACACCACAGTATTGGAGGGCCAGATGATGAAAGGCCAGTAGATGGTTGAGACCGGAGAAAATGAGAAACTATGAATTTTTAAAAAATAAAATATTCTTCAGTATATGAAACTTAAAAAAAAAAAGCTTTGGGAGTAGGTTTGACTACCTGGAAGGAGAAGGAAGTGGGAAGATTCTTTGGAAATACTTATATTTATAGACTAAGTAGAAGACTCACAGAAAGTAGAGTCTGAGAAATAGAAGGTCAGCGCAGATCTTCACAGCAGTCATCAGAGCTCCAGCAGGACAGGCTGAGAAAAGGGTACTGGTTGTTTTTGGTGACTTTATCCAGAACAGTTTTTGTCAGTTCACCTAATTGAGATTGCTTTGTGCTAAGCAGATGATGAAAGGTAGGGATGCTTCTTAAAGTGTGTCCTGTAAAGACTTCTTCAGCCTGTGTCCTGGTCTCTAACATGTTGATTGCTTTTCAGGTTGTTGGGAAAATTAATTAATGAATTTCTAGAATGCCCAGAAAGTATCTGCAACATAGTAATGGTAACAACTAGTTAGTATCATTATGATTGCTATTGCCTTTTTTATTTTTGTGATGTTTTGATGTGAAAGGTTAGAATTTCTAAGAAGTTTTTTTCTCTCTTAGATCTGTGACTTTGGCCTGGCCCGTGTTGCAGATCCAGACCATGATCACACAGGGTTCCTGACAGAATATGTGGCCACACGTTGGTACAGGGCTCCAGAAATTATGTTGAATTCCAAGGTAAGGACTAAGTTTGCATAAAAAGAAATCCAGTAAGTAGGAGAACTTTCTGAATGCATTGCAGTAAGCCGTAAGTCTCCTCTCAGTCTCTTTCTACTTGTTGAGAGTTAGCCTACCTGGTCAGAGCCAAGGTGCTGTCTTTTTTTTTTAATTTAATTTAATTTAATTTTTTTTTTTTTGAGACAGGGTCTCACTCTGTCACCCAGGCTGGAGTGCAATGGCACCATCACGGCTCACAGTCTCAACCTCCCAGGCTCAAGTGACCCTCCTCACCTCAATCTCCAGAGTAGCTGGAACTACAGAGTGCACCACTACACCTGGCTAATTTTTTTTTTTTGAAATGGAGTCTCCCTCTGTCGCCCAGGTTGGAGTGCAGTAGCGCAATCTCGGCTCACTGCAAGCTCCGCCTCCTGGGTTCATGCCACTCTCCTCCCTCAGCCTCCCAAGTAGCTGGGACTACAGGCACCCACCACCATGCCTGGCTAATTTTTTGTATTTTTAGTAGAGATGGGGTTTCACCGTGTTAGCCAGGATGGTCTCTATCTCCTGACCTCATGATCCGCCTGCCTCAGCCTCCCAAAGTGCTGGGATTACAGGCGTGAGCCACTGCACCTGGCCACACCTGGCTGATTTTTTAATTTTTTTTTTTGTAAAAGTAGGGGGTCTTCCTATGTTGCCCAGGCTGGTCTTGAATTCCTGAGCTCAAGGGATCCGCCCACCTCAGCCCCCGCACCAAAGTGCTGGGGTTATAGGGATGAGCCACCACACCTGGCCCCAAGGTGCTGTCTAAATTTTGTTTGGCGTTGAACTTCTGGGCCCTAGGCCTCAGCCTCTCTACCTCAGCTAGTATGGTGCTGACGGTTGTAGAGTAGGAGAGGGTGTGCCTCTCCAGTCACTATTACCATAAGTGGTCTGTGTTTCACTCCTTGGACAGCTGTCCTGAAGTCCTGCCTATCGCTGTCACTGTTAGGTGTGCGCTGGGTAGAGGTTATTCAGTAATGTGTATTTCTGTAAACATGGGCCAGGGCTGTTCTATAAAGGTCAAATTTATAATGAAGAATGTCTCTTTGGCAGAATTATATTGTAATTTGTTGTACTTGAAGAAAACATAAATGTGGACAGAGTAGGAACTGCTGTGGATTCTTTTGAAATTATATGATTTCCATGATTTCCTGCTTCCAAATGAAGTGCTTTCTTCTGCATCTGTGAGTGGCTATAGAGGTCTCATCCACACTGTACTAGCAAGGTCTGTGTCTTGGTCATAAGAAATGGTTGAATAAGTTTATAAAAGCCCAAAAAAGTGAAGTGTGACATTTTTTGTTGGGTTTATGAGCCAGGAGGCAAAAATTGAGGGCTGCTATGGAGATTGAGATTCAGTATTTTTACTGTCATTTGCAAATAATATATGAATAAGGTGTGAAAATTGAGTAGTTAAGTAGGCCTGACATACTACCTATAACTAGTGTCTCAGGTTTATAAGATTCTTAAACACAGTTCCATCTGCTATCATGTAAAGATACTTGAAGAAAAGCAACAAAAATAGACATTGGATCTTGTATCTAGGGCCCAGGAACCAGAAATAGTCCTGAGAGGCTTAGTGGAAATGAAACAACAGGTCTAATTAGCTCATAGGCTTCTTTCTCTTCCTCCATCCTTTATGAGTACAGATAAGCTATTAGATTTTTTTCATAAGGAAATGGAATTTGTTTAAAGCATTTAGTTTTTCTTGATGTCCTACATTTGTTCAGTTTAGTTATAAAAGTAAAATCTCATTAACATAAATTCCATTATAAAGAAGGATTTGGTGTAACAGATGTTTCAGAGGAGAAAATGCCATGTTGACTCTCTAATTCTGTATCACAAATAATCCCACATAACAAGTTCTTTCTCTGACTGGCCACGTGACAGCCATTCTAAACAAGGAGCATTGGCATGCCAGCGTTCAGTGCCAGTTGTAAAGGGAGCTGTTGGTGTGCGTTTGTCCTGGTGTGGCTTCTTGGTCTTGCAGTCTCCGTTCTGACTTAGATGCCCCCACTGTCTTCACTTCTTGATTACCCCCCAGGGAGAAGTAGCCAGAGAGGGCGTTCTTCAAGATGACCAGCTTTTCCTTCTACTTGCAGGGTCACCAAAGTGAAAATTGAGTGTTCATTTTTTTCTTATTTGCAATACCTGTAGCCTGAGAATGTTACTTCTAACAGTTGTCTTCATTTTGTTCATTTTTATTAATGTAGAAAATTATCAAACCCATAGAAAAATTGAGAGTAGAGTGAACACTTAACATCTTGTCATATTTCTTATCCTTCCTTCCCTCTCTTACTCTTTCCTCTCTCTCTCTCTCTTCTTCTGTCTCTTCTTTTTTGTCAGACCATGTGACACTTCAGCAACATATACCACTTCACTCCTAGACCCTTTGGGGCATACTAATGCTTCTTACAAAGAAAGTGTTCTTCCCACAGCTAGAGTACCCTTAGACTTTCACAAAATGATCAGCATTAATTCCATGACATCCCATCCCCCCAAAAAAGTCTTGGTAACTCTGTTTTCAACACACGATTTAATAGTTTCATGCATTATTCTTAGTCTAGAACAGTCTTGCCCTTCCTCTCTTCTTCAAGATATTCAGTACTTTGCAATGTACAGATCAGTTGTTTCACAGAGTGGTTCACATTGTGGATTCTTCTGATGAGTTCTTCCTGATGAGATGTAGCTTGCACGTTTCTGACATGACCACTACAGATTCCTGGAGAATGGTGTATGTGAATCTGTTTCCCAGCAGCCTTCCCCCAGTGATTCAGCACTCACTTCTGTCAGTTATCGTATTGGGGGTTATAAAATTGTAATTTTCTAAATTTATTCTTCCTTTTATTGTATTAGCTAGCATTCTTCTATGAAGATTTTTCCCATTTACCCTTTCTCTTCCTGTGTGTCCTACCTTTGTTTTTAAAACACTATTACAGACCCAGGATTTTTTTTTTTTTTTTT
>NW_012115822.1:865788-867521 GCF_000951035.1 Colobus angolensis palliatus | reverse complement strand
TTTTTTTTTTTTAACTCATATTGTCCCAGTTTTGAGAAGCTAGAGCACTCTGTGTACATATTTGTAACGTTTTATAGAATTTCAGCTTTCAGAAAACTTGCCCTGTTTTAGCTTGTTTAGGAAAGAAAAAAATTTTAAAAAATAATAAAAATAATAAAAATAAAAGTTGCCAAGTGCGGTGGCTCACACTTGTAATCCCAGCACTTTGGGAGGCTGAGATGGGTGGATTACTCGCCAGGAGTTCGATACCAGCCTGGCCAACTTGGTGAAACCCAATCTCTACTAAAAATACAAAAAATTAGTCAGGCATGATGGCGGACACCTGTAATCCCAGCTACTCAGGAGGCTGAGGCATGAGAATTGTTTGAACCTGGGAGGCAGAGGTTGCAGTGAGGCGAGGTCATGCCACTACACTCCAGCCTGGGCAACAGAGTGAGACTCTGTCTAAAAAAATAAAAGTTGTAAGAAAAGTATAAGGTAGCCATTCTCAAACCTTCTGGTCTCAGGATCCCTTTACATTTCTTTCGTTCGTTCGTTCGGTCATTCGTTCTTTCATTCGTTCTTTCTGTTTTTTTGAGAATGGGTCTCATTCTGTCACCCAGGCTGGAGTGCTCGGCTCACTGCAACTGCCGCCTCCCAGGTTCAAGCGATTCTCATGCCTCAGCCTCCTGAGTAGCTGGGATTACAAGCGCATGCCACCACGCCCAGCTAATTTTTGTATTTTTAGCAGAGTCAGGGTTTCACCATGTTGGTCAGGCTGGTCTAAAACTCCTGACCTCAAGTCATCCACCCTCCTCAGCCTCCCAAAGTCTGGTATTACAGGTGTGAGCCATTGCACCTAGCCTCTTTTTTTTCTTTTTGAAACGGAGTCTCGCTCTGTCGCCCAGGTGGAGTGTAACGGCGCCATCTCGGTTCACTGCAACCTCCGCCTCCCGGGTTCAAGCAGTTCTCCCTGCCTCAGCCTCCCAAGTAGCTGGGGTTACAGGCGCCCACCACCACGCCTGCCTGATTTTTGTATTTTTAATAGAGATGGGGTTTCACCACATTGGCCAGGCTGGCCTTGAGCTCCTGACCTCAGATTCCACCTCAGCCTAAAGTGCTGGGATTACAGGCGTGAGCCACCGTGCCTGGCTTTTGTTTTTTGTTTTGTTTTGTTTTGTTTTTTTGAGACAGGGTTTCTCTCTGTCACCCAGGATGGCAGCCTCCCCGTCCTGGGCTCAAGCGTTCCTCTGGCCTCGCCTCCCATGTAGCTGGGACTACAAGCGTGTACCGCCATGCCCAGCTAACTTTTGTATGTTTTTGTAGGGACAGGGTTTTGCCATGTTGGCCAGACTGGTCTCAAACTCCTGGGCTCAACTGATCCACCCACCTCAGCCTCCCATATTGCTGGGATTATGGGCATGAGCCACTGCGCCTGGCCAAGATCCCTTTACATATGTTAAAAATTATCAAGAACCAGCTGGGTGTGGTGGCTCACACCTGTAATCCCAGCACTTTGGGAGGCTGAGGCAGATGGATCAGTTGAGCCCAGGAGTTTGAGACCAGCCTGGCCAACATGGAGAAGCCCTGTCTCTACTAAAAATACAAAAAATGCACTGGGCATGGTGGCACACGCCTGTAATCCCAGCTACTTGGAGGCTGAGGCAGGAGAATTGCTTGAACCCAGGAGGTGGAGGTTGCAATGAGCCGAGATCGTGCCACAGTACTCCAGCACTGCACAGTGAGACTGTCTC
>NW_012115822.1:861885-864898 GCF_000951035.1 Colobus angolensis palliatus | reverse complement strand
AAAATTTTTTTTTTTTTTTTTGAGGCGGAATCTCGCTCTGTCACCCAGGCTGGAGTATAGTGGTGCGATCTCAGCTCACTGCAATCTCCGCCTCCTGGGTTCATGCCATTCTCTTGCCTCAGCCTCCCGAGTAGCTGGGACAGGCGCCCGCCACCACACCTGGCTAATTTTTTGTGTGTTTTTAGTAGAGACGAGGTTTCACCGTGTTAGTCAGGATGGGCTCAATCTCCTGACCTTGTGATTCGCCCGCCTTGGCCTCCCAAAGTGCTGGGATTACAGACGTGAGCTACCGCACCCTGCGGTCTGTACAAAAATTTTTAAAATCAGCTGGGTGTGGTGGCATACACCTATAGTCCCAGCCACTCAAGAGGCTGAGATGGGAGGATTTCTTGAGCCCAGGAGATTGAGGCTGCAGTGTACCATGATCACACTACTGCACTCCAGCCTGGGCAACAGGGTGAGATCCTGTCTTTAAAAAAAACAAAACAAAAAACAATCTTTTGGTGAAAAGAGTGGCATTGTTTTCATTTTTGCAAGTCTCTTTAATGTCTGGCTTAATAGAAGACAGTTGGATTCTCATCTGGTTCTGCATTCAGTCTGTCAAATATGTTGTTTCGGTTTAAGTTCATGAGGAAAACTCTTCACACAGGTATGTAGCTGGAAAAAGGGAAATTTTAGTAGTCTTTTCAGCTACTTGTGGCTATTGTTTGATACTACCCCCAATTTGAACAAGTGGTGGTTTCTTAAAGGTTAATTGCAGTGTGGAATCTGAAATCGTATCAGTGAACTCTTGATACTATTTTGTAAAAATTCATTAGTCTACCTTGCACTCATACTCATGCGTGATTTTGTTACGTATTTGGAAAATACTGGTTCACTGAGTTACACAGGTATTCCAAATGTCACATTTCATGTACAAATCATCACTCGTCATATTGCATCTGGAAAAATCTCCTTTCCACTCGTGACTGAAAAGGATGAAAATGTCTTAGTAGTATAATAAATGTACTGTGACCTCTCACATCCTCTAGAGGGAACCCATAGGGGTCTCTGGAACACTCTTGTAGAACCGCCAGTTAGAACTCTTAAATACCCTTTACCCCAGATTCAGGCTCACCGATTTTTTATCTTTTGCCCCATTTGCTTTATCATTCTTTGTGTGCGTGTATGTGGGCACTCCCACGCACTCTGAGTCATTTGGGAGTAAATTGTAGATATGCCCCTTTACCTTGTTTCAGTATGTATTCAAACCATGGTTCTGTTGTTCCCTGGGGACATGTGGCAATGTTTAGAGACATTTTTGATTGTTATAATGAGGGGTAGGGGGTGCTCCTTGCATCAAGAGGCCAGAGATGCTGCTAAAAATCCTACAATGTACAGAACAGCCCTCCCAATAGAAACTTCCTCAGCCCAAAGTGTTAGTCATACTAACATTTGAGGTTGAAAAACCCTGCCTTAAGAGTATTCTCTGACATGACCACAGTACAGTTTTCAAAATCAGGAAACTTAATACTGATTCAGTATCTAATGCACAGTTTATATTCACATTTTGGATATTATCCCAATAACCTTTGAACTATACCCCACCCAAACCACCCCCCCAACCTGGGCACAGGCTCACACGGGTTTTGTTTGTTTGCTTGCTTAAGACCGGGTTCTCAGGCCAGGCATAGTGGTTCACACCTGTAATCCCAGCACTTTGGTAGGCTGAGGCAGGTAAGTCACATGAGGTCAGGAGTTCGAGATCAGCCTGGCCAATATGGCGAAACCCTGTCTCTACTAAAAATGCAAAAAATTTCACTGGGCATAGTGGCAGTCGCCTGTGATCCCAGCTACTCAGGAAGCTGAGGCAGGAGAATCGCTTGAACCCATGAGGCGGAGGTTGCATGAGCTGAGATCGCGCCATTACACTCCAGCCTGGGTGACAAAGCCAGACTCCGTCTCCAAAAAAAAAAAAAAGAACGGGTTCTTATTCTGTCACCCAGGCTGGGGTACCGTGGCACCGTCTCAGCTCACTGCGCCTCCGCCTCCTGGGCTCAAGGCCATCCTCCCAACTCAGCCTCCCAAGTATCTGAGACTACAGGCACGTGCTACTGCTCCTGGCTAATTTACTTATTTATTTTTGTACTTTTCATAGCGACAGATTGTTGTGTTTCTTTAGTCTCCTTTAAGAGTGCCGATGAGCTATTTTGTAGAATGCCCCTCAGTTTTGTGTCATGCATTTTTTACATGAACCAGAAAAGCAGTGTTTTACTTCTTGCTTCATTGTATTAGAAGGCTCATCTGGAGCCAGGCATGGTGCCTCGTGCCATAATCCCAGTACTTTGGCTGAGGCAGGAGGATCATTTGAGCCCAGGAGTTTGACACCAGTCTGGGCAAATAGTGGGACTCCTTCTCTACAAAAAATTTAAAAATTCACCAGGTGTGGTGGTGTATGCCTGTAGCCCCAGCTACTCAGGAGGCTGAGGTGAGAGGATCACTTGAGACAAGGGAGTTGAATTTGCAGTGAAGCATGATTACACCATTGCACTTCAGCCTGAGTGACAGAGTGATGACACCATCTCTTAATTTTAAAAGAGTCAGCTTATATTCCTTGGAGAAACATCTTTTTTGCACCATTGTTAAGAGTCAGACAGAATCCTTATGTGATTTTTTTTTAATTTTTATTTTTAGAGACAGGGTCTCACTCTGTCACCCAGGCTGGAATGCATTGGCTCAGTCATAGCTCACTGCAGCCTCAAACTCCTGGCCTCAAGCAGTGCTCCCACCTCAGCTTCCCAAAGTATCCTCCCATGACTTCTAACACGATTCCTTTAAAAGAAAATATATTCCTGAAAAACGAATAGGAAAAGAAGATGAGAATTCTTTTTTTTAATTTATTTTATTTATTTATTATTATTATTTTTTTTTGGAGATGGAGGCTCCCTCTGTTGCCCAGGCTGGAGTGCAGTGGTACAGTCTTGACTCACTGCAACCTCTGCCTCCCAGGTTCAAGTGATTCTCCTGCCTCAGG
>NW_012115822.1:858479-861155 GCF_000951035.1 Colobus angolensis palliatus | reverse complement strand
TGTCACCCAGGCTGGAGTGCAGTGGCACGATCTTGGCTCACTGCAACCTCTGCCTCCTGGGTTCAAGCAATTCTCCTGCCTCAGCCTGGCACGTAGCTGGAATTACAGGCACCCACCACCATGGCCGGCTAATTTTTTTTTTTGTTTTTAGTAGAGATGGGGTTTCACCATGTTGGCCAGGCTAAGCTCAAACTCCTGGCCTCAAGTGATCTGCCTGTCTCTGCCTCCCAAAGTGCTGGGATTACAGGAATGAGCCACTGTGCCCAGCCCAAGTTAATCAACTATGAAGAGAAAAATAAAATCACATGATCTTGGTTGTTCAGCTTCTCAAAGAAAGCCAAATTGTTTTTTGTTTTTCCATGCTGTTTACTCATATTTCCGAATTGTAGAGTCAAAGGAAAAGTTCAGAGTCCCATCAGCAATGCACCTGTCATACAGGAAGATCTCTTCATGTCCTGTAACACCAGATGCCATTTTCAGTCTTTTCTCTCTTTCTCCTGCAGGGCTACACCAAGTCCATTGATATTTGGTCTGTAGGCTGCATTCTGGCAGAAATGCTTTCTAACAGGCCCATCTTTCCAGGGAAGCATTATCTTGACCAGCTGAACCACATTCTGGGTAAGGTTCCCAAGCCCTTCAGGAGCTAGATTTACTCAAGTTTGCCTGCCTACAGCTTATATCAAAGTCACTTCATTAAATTAAGAAGAGTTCTAATACACTCTTTAACCTGTGGTAGGTGTGAATTTTTAACCTTCCCTGATTTAAAATGTTAAGGACTTTTGTGTAAAAACTTAAGAAAAGTAAGCATTGGGGTGGTGATAAACCATTAATTATCAGGGTTCATTCTGACTCACAATTGATGGTGTGTAGTCATTTGCCTTGGTCTTGATAACTAACAGCTAATTTTTTTATCTGATAGGTATTCTTGGATCCCCATCACAAGAAGACCTGAATTGTATAATAAATTTAAAAGCTAGGAACTATTTGCTTTCTCTTCCACACAAAAATAAGGTGCCATGGAACAGGCTGTTCCCAAATGCTGACTCCAAAGGTAAATGTTATTTCGTTGATTAGTTTTTTCTTAGACTTAGCTTCGTGTTTGTTAAATTGTTAGGTCACTAGCCTGAAAAGTGAGCCTATGGCTATTGGATAATGTTTTCTTTAGTGCTCACTCTGAATTACTGTCTTCCCTTTTTTTTGGAAACAGTGGCAATGCAGTAAGGGAGCCTGGTAATGACTGTCTAGTTCTCCCCATTTTGGTTTCTTTGCTAATTTTAACTTGCGTTAAGGTCACTTTCTTTTGTTTTGTTTTTGCTTGGGACAGAGTCTCACTCTGTCGCCCAGGCTGGAATGTAGTACCCCAATCTCAGCTCATTGCAGCCTCCTCCTCCTGGGTTCAAGCGAGTCTCCTGCCTCAGTCTCCCGAGTAACTGGGACTACAGGCGCGCACCACCACACCGGCTCATTTTTGTATTTTTAGTAGAGACAGGGTTTCACCATGCTGGCCAGGCTGGTATCGAACTCCTGACCTTTTGATTTGCCTGCCTCGGCCTCTCAAAGTACTGGGATTACAGGCGTGAGCCACAGTGCTTGGCCTAATTTAAGGTCACATTTTTAGGTCTCAGGAACTCTAGAACTCTGCAAACAAATCACACCTTTTCATCTCGTCACTTGATAATTTTTAAAATCAGGTTTATTGAATAATAATTTACACAGAATAAATTCACACTTTTTAGTTGTGTGGGCCTCTGAATTTTAACAAACATGAACTGTCGTGTAACAACCACTGCAATTGAGATGTGGAATACTCCCATCATCCCCAAAAGTTGCCTTGTGCCATTTGTAGTGGGTCACCCCTCTCCAAACCCAATCTCTGGCAATCATTGATCTGATTTCTATCCCTATAGTTTTGCCTTTTCCGGCTTGTCATGTTAATGGAATCATGGAGTATGTAGCCTTTTTATGTCTAGATTCTCACATTCAGCATAATGCATTTGAGATTTATAAAAATCCACATCATTGCTTGTGTCAGTCTCTTCAACAAATGGTGCTGGAACAATTGGACACCCATATGCAAAATTTACAAAATTCAAAATGGAACATAAAGCTAAATATAAGGCCTAAAGTTATTAACCTTCAAGAAGAAAACAGGAGAGAATCTTCATGACCTTATGTTAGGCAAAGATTTTTTAGAGTACCCATAAAAGAAAAAAGTGATACATTTGATTTTTACCCTTTTTTTTTTTCAGGTCAGCTTCGTTTAATAATTGTATTATATTTTATTCCTATTTAACATGTACCTGTTAAATGTATTAGGCGGCTAGTTTTTAAAACATCATGCTATTATAAAACCATGATAGGCAGAATAATGACCCTCCCATCCACCCCCATGGCTATATTCTAATTTCTAGAGCCTATGACTGTGTTAGGTTCCCTGGCAAACAGGAGTTATGGTTGCAGATGCAATCAAGATTGTTTATCAGCTGACCTTTTTTTTTTTCCCAACTGCTCCTTACAGAACAGGGCTGATCCATGAGCAGTGTGGTATGCCCAGAGTAGGCCCGTCAGCTGACTTTTAAGATAGGAAGGTTGCCAGGCGCGGTGGCTCACACCTATAATCCCAGCACTTTGGGAGGCTGAGGTGGGTGGATCACGAGGTCAGGAGATGGAGACCAT
>NW_012115822.1:856395-858329 GCF_000951035.1 Colobus angolensis palliatus | reverse complement strand
TTGCAGTGAGCCAAGATCACGCCACTGCACTCCAGCCTGGGCGACAGAGCCAGACTCCGTCTCAAAAAAAAAAAAAAGATAGGAAGATTATCCTGGATTGTCTCTCTAGGTAGGTGGATTATCTAGGTGGGCCCATTTATAAAAACAGGGTTCCTTAAAAGTGGAGGAGGGAATCTGAATAGGGTGCTTGTCCTTCCATATCTTTATCTGCATACGTGTGCGTATTTTCTCTATAATTAATTTTTTAAAAATAATTATTATAAGGGTTAACTTTTTAAAAAATTCAGAAATTATAGAAATATTTAAGAAGGTAAAATTCTTTTACAATTATTCCCTAAATGTCATTGTTAATAGAATTGTGTCTTGAATATCTTTTCACATCAGTGCATAGATCTAGCTTATCGTTAATGATTTTATAGCATTTTTATCCAGTCTTGTTAGAAATTTAGCTATTTCTAACTTCCTGTTTTGTCTATATGTGTTTATTTGTACATGCATATGAATATATGTGTATATGTAGATTTAACAACTGTCTACTTAAATGTTGAATTTTGAATTGGTTTTATGTATTGACCTGAGTGAAGGCTGATAAATACTCGGTTGTTTAAAACTGAATTTCTTTTGAAAATGGTAGACACTTCCTTTTAATCTTTCATATAAAGGTAGAAGAATTTCATCATTGTAGATAGTTAAGAAGTATAGGAGGAATGGTAAGGGAGTATGATCCTGATCACCAGGATCCCACAGTAACCTTTCGGTTTTTTTGCACTAATGTGTGCAAGCTTCTATCTGTGTGGTTGTAATTATATAATGTATTTTGGTTTTGGGGTTTTTTGTTTGTTTGTTTGTTTTGGAGACAGATCTGGCTATATCACCCAGGCTGGAGCGCAGTGGCGCAATCTCAGCTCACTGCAACCTCCACCTCCCAGGCTCAAGCCATCCTCCCACTTCAGCCACCTGCATAGCTGGGACTACAACTGAATAGCTGGAACTACCTGCGCCACCATGCCTAGCTAATTTTTGTATTCTTTATAGAGACAGGGTTTCACCGTGTTGCCCAGTCTGGTCCCAAAGTCTTGAGCTCAAGCTATCTGCTCACCCTGGGCTTCTAAAATGTTAGGATTACAGGCATGAGCAGCCACACCCGGCCTGTAATATATTTTGATGGTAGGATATTTTTAGCGAGAATGTCACATGCATAATACATGTTACTGATTAGATTGGCTTGTATATTATACCTCCTAAGCATGTTACCTAAATGTTACTAAATGTTATTTCCTGAGTTGCTTTTTTAAAGAGGTGCATAAGCAACAGAGATGCATCATTAGGCCTGGTATGGTGGCTCATGCCTGTGATCCTAGCCCATTGGAAGGTCAACACAGGAGGATCGCTTGAGGCCAGGAATTTGAGACCTGCTTGGACAACATAGTAAGACCCCATCTCTACAAAATTAAAAACTTAAAATTCAGCCAAGTGTAGTAGTACCTACTTGTAGTCTGAACTACCTGGGGAACTGAGGAGGGAGGGTTGCATGAGCCCAAGGAGGTCAAAGCTGCTGTTAGCTGTGATTGCATCATTGCACTCCATGCTGACGGAGAGACTCTCTTCTCTCTTAAATAACAAAAAAATAAGCCTACTCCCAGATGTTCCTCTCCTGTTTGTTTCCTTACTCTTGTCTGTAGTTAATCATGATTTGCATCAAACTATTTCTGATTCTTTTTTTATGCTTGTTTTCATTTTCTTTTTTTCTTTTTTTTTCTGAGACAGCGTCTCACTCTGTCGCCCAGGCTAGAGTTCAGTGGCGTAATCTCAGCTCACTGCAACCTCTGCCTCCCGGGTTCAAGCAGTTCTCTGTCTCAGCCTCCCAAGTAGCTGGGATTACAGGTGCCTGCCACCGTGCCTGGCTAATTTTTGTATTTTTAGTAGAGATGGGG
>NW_012115822.1:846499-848070 GCF_000951035.1 Colobus angolensis palliatus | reverse complement strand
TATTTTTAGTAGAGACGGAGTTTCACCGTGTTAGCCAGGATGGTCTCGATCTCCTGACCTCGTGATCCACCCGCCTCGGCCTCCCGAAGTGCTGGGATTACAGGCGTGACCCACCGCGCCTGGCCGACTTCCTATGTTTTAAAACAAACATCAAGGAAAGAGAGACATATGAAAGTTTAAAAGCTAAATAAAATTAGATTAGGTGTGGACAGTAGGTCTAAAATGTTCTAAATTGAGTAACACTTGATCTTCTCCTAACTCTTCTGTAGAAGGCAGCAAAGTGCAGTGGTGATACCCAGTGCTCTGGAATCAGCCTCCTGAGTTCACACTAGGGTTCTGCTACTTGGATTTTTGACTTTGGACAAGTTATTTAAGCTCTGTTTCTTGATTTCCTCAACCCAAAATCGAGACAGTTTGTAGTTCCCACCTCATAGGATAATTAAAAGAGTTAAGGAATTATTATTAACTTTAGATTCATTATTAATATTATTAGTATCTAAAGAGCAGAGACAAATCTAAGACCACAGTGTATAAAAAGACAAGAACACACAGTCTACAAGGAAATACAGAGAAGAGGAAAACTATGGGAGGAGCAGTTTGGGTGATAGCAGTTGAGAATTTGGTTTAGTCTATGTTTAATTTAAGGCACCTGTAAAGCATTAGAAACAACCTAAGTGCCAAATGTTTTTTTTTTTTTTTTTTTTTTTTGAGACGGAGTCTCGCTCTGTCGCCCAGGCTGGTGCAGTGGCACAATCTCAGCTCACTGCAAGCTCTGCCTCCTGAGTTCACGCCATTCTCCTGCCTCAGCCTCCCGAGTAATTGGGACTACAGGTATGAGCCACTGTACCCGGCCTAATTTTAATTTTTAGTAGAGACGGGTTTCATCATGTTGGTCAGGCTAGTCACGAACTCCTGACCTCAGTTGATCCACCTGCTTTGGCCTCCCAAAACGCTGGGATTACAGGTGTGAGCCACCGTGCCCGGCCTCTAGTTGTTAAAGAGTGACTACCTGGTGTTCCCTTGTAGGGATGACCCGTAAGTGTCCTTCAGCCATACTCACATTGGACATTAAAGTTTACATCAGTTGCCTATTGCTGCATAAAAAAACTACTCCAAAACTCAGGCTTGAAGCAACAGCCATGCATTTGTTCATGAGTCCATTGGGCTGGTGCAGCTGAGTAGTTCTGCTGAGCCCACCTGGGTTCAGCCATGCACTGCTATCATCTGCTGGCTCCCTCCACCATCCCTCAGTTGTGGTGGTTTTATGTCTTACAGTTGGTCCTTCCTGCAGTTGCCTCTTTATCCTAAAGTAGACTAGACTCGGTGGCTTCTCATGATGGCATAAATATTCCAAAAGAGCAAGAGCCTATGCTGCAAGGTCTCTTGGGACCAAATCTCAGAACAGCACTTCAACAGTTCTACCATGCTTTTTTGTTGTTGTTGTTTTGAGACAAGGTCTCACTCTGCCACTCAAGTTGGAGTACAGTTGCATAGTCTCAACTCACTACAACCTCCACCTCCCGGGTTCAAGCAGTCCTCTGTCTCAGCCTCTTGAGTAGCTGGGACTTGAG
>NW_012115822.1:838039-845894 GCF_000951035.1 Colobus angolensis palliatus | reverse complement strand
ACAGGCGCCCACCACTATGCCCGGCTAATTTCTTGTATTTTTTAGTAGAGATGGGGTTTCACTGTGTTAGCCAGAATGGTCTCGATCTCCTGACCTGGTGATCTGCCTGCCTCAGCCTCCCAAACTGCTAGGATTACATGCGTGAGCCACCGCTCTTGGCCCCCACTTTTTTTTTTTTAAATTAAAAAATGCAATTTCTGTAAGAAATCTGTCTCCATTTCTCAGATAACCTAATGTTTGGAAAGCTTGCAGACTTTGTTATTACCCATGTAGATGCATACATTGATTATAAATTGAATCATAGGCTATATATTATTTTATTACCTACACAGAGTTGGATTTATTAATCTACAGCTTGGTCACCCTCAACTCAAGATAGCTTTGGGAGGTATTTAACCTGTGGTCTTTCAAATCATGCAAGAGATTGAAAACATAGAAGAATGCGATTGTGGTCAAGTGCGGTGGCTCATGCTTCTAATCCCAGCACTATGGGAGGCCAAGGTGGGTGGATCACTTGAGCCCAGGAGTTCAGCACCAGCCTGAGCAACATGGCGAAACCCCGTCTCTGCCAAAAATACAAAAATAAGCCTGATGTGGTGACACACACCTGTAATCCCAGCTACTCAGGAGGCTGAAATAGGAGGATCGCTTGAACCCAGGAGGTAGAAGTTGCAGTGATCCGAGATCGCACCACTGGATTCCATCCTGTGCAACAAAGTGAGACCCTGTCTCAAAAAAAAAAAAAGAAGAAGAAGAGTGAGATTGTGAGAAGTTGAAGAACACAAACCTTCAGCTGGTGATGGAATAGGGACAAAGAAAAGAAACTAGTGCCATGTGATATCACAGAAGCAGAAGATGGAATTTTGAGAAAGTAGGCATGCACAGCAGTGTCCATGCGGCAGAGAGGTCTAGCAAGATACAGATTGGAAAATGTGGGTTGATTTTCCAGTGAGGGGCTTGTTGGTGACCACGCAAGAGGAGTTGAAACAGTGAGTGGAAGTGGGAAGTTTAAAATGGAAAGTGGAGACAGAAACGACTGGTCCACATGAGGGGAAAGGGTTGTGGACCAGGCCACAAGTTAGGGAGAATTGACTTTAAGTAGAGAGAGGATATCTTTCTTGGCAGTGTCAGTAAGGATGTGTGTGGATCTGGCTAGGAGGGAATTCCGGGAAGATCACTCTTGGGCACCTCAGTTTTCTCTGTAGCATCCTCAAGAAGATGTGCTGAAAGTAATGAGGGTCAGTTAGCAAGAAGGTCATGATTCAAGCCATGCAAGTTGGGTGAAATCTGAGAGTAGAGGAGGGGGCTGACCAAGGCTTTCCAGAAGCTATTGAGGGCCTTGACGAGACTGAAAATCTTGATTTTTTGTAGCACAGTAGTTACTGATAATGTGAGATCCCCGGGATCCTTTCAGAGTATCCATGAGGTTAAAGCTGTTTTAATAATCCTCTTAAGGAGTTACTGACATTGCTCTCTATGTTGCCATCAGCATTTGGTGAGCAATGGTGAGCAGAGCCTGCAGCACCACAGCCAGGTCAAGGCGGTGGAACTAGAGAGGTTACTGAGTTCTGCACTGCCACAAACCAGTGCCAGTGAAAAGTACTCACCATATTAAATCCATCCTTAATACATGTCTTCACAATGTCTGTGTGACAAACACATATACAGCATTTTTGCTGCATACTGAATGCAGTGGTTTTCTCAGGGAGAAGCACTTATGTAACTATTTGAGCTATGAGCGGAATTAACTGCTTTTTAAATCAACCCTCAGTAGTTTTTATGAGTATAAAGTTTGTGAGATCAGAAAGTTTGAGAAGCACTGTCGCACTGGCACACTTTGCACAGTTCAGTCTTTTCTCTGGCCCTGCACAGAAACATGAGTTGAGGATGGAAGTGACAGGTTGCAGCATTGATTCAGGGTCAGAGTTTCATGAGGCAGTCAAGATGGACACGAAGAGGCACTGTGGAGAGCCAGTCGACTGGCTTTCCCCGGGTCCAGGACAGGGCAAGAAGGAAAAAAGGATGATGGATTAGAAGGAGTTGGGGTCAGGTTATATACTAGTTGAAGTTAACAAGAAGGGCCAGGCTGGCCAGACGCGGTGGCTCACACCTGTATCCCAGCACTTTGGGAGGCCGAGGTGGGTGGATCACAAGGTCAGGAGTTCGAGACCACCCTGGCCAACATGGTGAAACCCCGTCTCTACTAAAAATATAAAAAATTAGCCTGGCGTGGTGGCAGGTGCCTGTAATCCCAGCTACTCAGGAGGCTGAGGCAGGAGAATCGCTTGAACCCAGGAGGTGGAGGTTGCAGTGAGCCGAGATGGCGCCACTGCACTCCAGCCTGGGCAACAGAGCGAGACTCCGTTTCAAAAAAGAAAAAAAAAAAGAGGGAAGGGCCAGGCACAGTGGCTCATGCCTGTAATCTCAGCACTTTGGGAGGCTGAGGCAAGAGGATCGCTTGAACCCAGGAGTTCAGGACCAGCCTGGGCAACATAGTGACACCCCATCTCTACAAAAAAATTAATTTAAAAAAATTAGCTGGGTGTGGTAACATGTGCCTGTATTACCAGCTACTTGAGAGGCTGAGGCAGGAGGATTGTTTGAGCCCAGGAATTCAAGGCTGCAGTAAGCTATGATCATGCCACTGCACTCCAGCCTGAGCCATAGAACAAAATCCAAACTCTGTTTCAAAAAACACAGAAAGAGAAGATGTGGCATTCTGGAAGGCACTGGGAAAGTCAGGATTTGTGGTCAGGTGTAACACTAGCCTCAAAGGGACTTCCAGTCTCTTAGGAGAAATAAAACCTATATCCAAGTAAGCATCTACACAGGCAACCATGATTCACACCCTCTGAGTGTTACCAGTGGATGCCCATGTGGCGTGGGAGGAGGGAGTCCGGACACTCTTGACTGTGGGATCTGCACCTGCCAGCTGCTTCCCATTTCTCTCCTTTTCTCCTTCTGTAGCTATGAATAATGTAGAAATAGCACTTGCAGTAAAAGAAGGCTGGAGATCTAGCTATTTTTCAAGTAGCAAATCTTTTTTAATAAAGATGTCTTCCTTTGAAATTTATGCCTGGAGGTTTAAGGGCCTAGAATTTATTTAACTTGAAGGAACTAATGGATCTGTTTCAGAAATGCTTAAGCTGCAAAACATCCAGTTGGCTTGGACTGCCTCTCTGCTTAATACTAACAAGTTTGGGTAGGACCCTCCTGCCCCCAGTGGTTTAGAAGTAGGCTGTTAGAATCTCATTGTGGTCCAGGCCTCCTGGACTATGACAGTATCTAACTGGGTGAAAAGCCAGATGACTTAATCTAGTTTCAAGAAAGTCCTTGAGAAAATGTCTGTGAGTTCTATGTGGGGAGGGCTGGTTGGGAGCAGGAAGCAAAGTGGGAGTTATTACCTATATTATAGACCAGGAATCTTAAGATTCGGCAAGGGTTGTGTGTCTTGTACACATATCTACAAGTGTTCCTTGGAAGTAGGATTTGAGCCAGAGATGCCTGGGTTCTTGATCATCATGCTTCTTTATCCTGACCCGTGAGAGGGCCACTTCCTAAACCTAGCCAATTTGTGTGCCCACAGACCGAGGGTCCCAGCTGCAGGCATAACCATCTCTTCTACTTCGCAGATGCTGCTTCAGTCACGGCAAAACCTGTCTGGATTCTCTACTCTGAAAAGTTCTCTAGGCTATAAAACAAAATAATCATTATTCCATAATTTCCTAAAGTGCATTTGTATGTATTGAAAAGATTATAGACAGAAACATATATAACTTGTAAATTATTCTATGCAGAATTTCTCATTATGTCAAGCATGTGGTTTGCCATGTTTATCATCTCCTATTGTCTTAAGGTTGGGGGTTGCAACAAGGGAAGTCAAAATTGGGGGCTGGTGCTGAGCACAGATACACACCCACAGCCCTTCAGTGACCTCAGGTGGCAAGATGTCTCCCACCTCCACCCAACACCCAAGCAATCCCTTCGGAAGGTCTACTGACTGTTCTTAAGGGTTAGGCAACATTTTCTTAGTGAGTAAACAGTGAAAACTTAACTTCTTGAAAATAGTGAGCTAGAAGTGATTCCTTAAACTGATCGTGAGTATTAAATTGTACCAAATTTTACGTGATTGTTCTTCATTCTAGGAATGGTGAGAAGGGACATACAATTAAATTTTTAAGTGTTTTAAGAAGAAATAAGTGATATTTTATCATTCTACTTTGAGGGCTTAATAGTATGTGCTAATTTGCAGATGAATGAAGTTGACCTTGCCGCCTACAAATAACCTAATAAGAAATGATCACTGCCAGCTGGGTGCGGTGGCTCACGCCTGTAATCCCAGCACTTCGGGAGGCCAAAGTGGGCGGATCACGAGGTCAGGAGATCGAGACCATCCTGGCTAACACGGTGAAGCCCCGTCTTTACTAAAAATACAAAAAATTAGCCAGGCGTGGTGGCGGGCGCCTGTAGTCCCAGCCACTCAGGAGGCTGAGGCAGGAGAATGGTGTGAACCCGGGAGGCAGAGCTTTGCGGTAAGCCAAGATCGCACCGCTGCACTCCAGTCTGGGCGGCAGAGGGAGACTCCGTTTCAAAAAAAGTAAGAAGAAATGATCATTGTCAGAAAAGAGACTTCATTAAGTAGTGCCAGTGTTTTTGTTTTGGTTTGGTTTGGTTTGGTTTTTGAGACGGAGTCTCAGTCTGTCACCCAGGCTGGAGTGCAGTGGCACGGTCTCAGCTCACTGCAACCTCTGCCTCCCAGGTTTAAGCAATTCTTCTGCCTCAGCCTCCTGAGTAGCTGGGACTACAGGCATGTACTGCCACGCCTAGCTAATTTTTGTATTTTTTCTTTTTTTTAAGTAGAGACAAGTTTCACTATATTGGCCAGGCTGGTCTTCAACTCCTGACCTCGCCTACCTCAGCCTCCCAAAGTGCTGGGATTACAGGCGTGAGCCACCACACCTGGCCTGTTTTTGTCTTGTTTTAGTGTCACTACATTGTCTAAAAATGTGTGGTTTTTATTGATTGGCTAGTTTTTCAGACTTGTTCCTTGGAGGCTTGGATTTTTTGGGGTGCCTCGGGCTGTGAACTAGGACCTAAGGGAAGACGGAGTATCTTCTTTTTCACCTATGCCATATCTTGAGGCTCCTCTTAGGGTTTAATTTGAAGAAAAGACCTGCTACTTAAATTGAAACCAGTAGTCTGAGCATCACTAAATAAAAGGATACATGAAGTATTTTAAAAGGAGCCCCTTTGCTACCTTTTTACCAGAACAATAATGTTCTTTAGCATGTATTGTTTCTCAATACACCTACTCCTGCTACTAAACACAGAGTATTTCCTCACATTTCTCTTAACCCTTGTCCTAGCCACTGTTAGCCAGACCCTCCAGCCGTCTTTTGGCTGAGGTGGTGACTGGGGGCCAGCCATGGGGGCCATCAGGGTGAGCTGCTTGTCAGCGCCCCCTCCATCACAGTGCAGTTGATCCACATTTGTTCCTGCTGCTGCACCCTAGCGGTAAAAGAACTGCTCAGCTGTTGACTATTGGCCAGGGCAAAAGAGGCCTTGCAGAAAGACTCTCAGCTGCAGAGTTGGCTGGGAGGCCTTTGGTCACACATGTCTGTCAACCAGATCCTGGAAGAAGAGTGTTTTCTTCTATGACCTTGGAGACCTGTTCTGTGTGTCAGGAGACAAATAGACCAGGACAAAAATGACTTCCAAGTTGATCTGAGAAAAGTACATACATAAACCTTTGCCTTTGATACCTGCAGCGCAGAGTCCTATCTTAGGAAAAGTCCAGATTTTGTAGGCAGACCTGGGTTCGAATCCTGATCCCCACTCCTTCCCGAGTGATGAGGTCTGCGATTGTCAGGTGTTCGGCCCCTACATTCACAGTCTCAGGAGGCTTGGAGATACAGTCAGCATCCTTTGTGCTGGCTGCTGTCTCCGTAGTCATGCTTAGCTTAGTTGTTTTGTGGGTGAGTTTACTTAAACAGGAAATTGAAGTATTTCTGTGACTACTACTCCTGCTCTCACTACTGCAAAACCTTTCTCTTTATAGCTCTGGACTTACTGGACAAAATGTTGACATTCAACCCTCACAAGAGGATTGAAGTAGAACAGGCTCTGGCCCACCCATATCTGGAGCAGTATTACGACCCGAGTGACGAGGTAAGAGCGCATGTTCCTGGCCGCTGCTTCAGGGACATAGATTAGCCAGCAGTGGACCAACCATATCTTGCTTAGATTTTCTTGAGATGTACCTGGTGCCATACCTGGTTCTTCCAACAAGCCCACCTTTGCCTTGAGGACAAGTGCTGTGGGGCACGGCTTGAAACCTTCTCCCCGCATAACTCTCTATCTCAGCAGACTTCCTTCAGGCTACCTGCAACAGGTAGGGGTGGGGAAAATGCATGTATAAAGGGGACAGCTGCACCAGTGTGGAGCACAGAGAGGGCAAGGGTCTGAGACTGGAGGCCATTGTCATGGTTTGATAGGAAGAGACACCTGAAGTGATGTGCTGGCCCTGAGGATGGCCAGAGTGGAGAGGAGGTGGTCGGCCTATTGACAGGGACAGCACACAGAGTAGGGAGGGAAGTCAACCTGGACAGTTTCCACTGTGGCTTGGCGACTCCATGTCGGGTGTGCTATTCCCTAGAGACAAGGACACGAGAGTCTGTTGTAAGAAGTGATGAGGCCAGAGTGGATGTGGCAGCTCTTCAGAGCAGGCAGGGCATTCGAGTAGAAGAAGCTGCATGTCATGTTCTCCCTAAGACAGTCCTAGTGCCTTGGCTCTCTGGTTCCTCTGGGGCTCAGTTTTAACTTTAATCTCTGGAGGATAACAAAGAAAAATGCAATATGAACCAAAAGTTTGGATTGTTCTAGTTGAGGCTCCCATGTACAGAGAATAGTCTTTACCCTCCTGTTTTTGAAAGAATCAGCTTTCCCTTCCACATCCGTCTGCCTACCTCCAGCAACAAATGAGGCAGCTTGTGAGATACCTACAACGTAGCCAGTAACACAGAATAGGTGGGAATACAGGTTTGGGGTTCTTCTAAGCTTAGTGGGCTGGAGATTTCCCAAGCTTCTGAGTCCAAATCAGCTGGCTGGGATGGTGGATGATGCATGTAGGACACCTGCTGTGATCCCAGATGCATAGCCCTCCTTCGGGTTGAGCTATTTATTCTTCTGGATATGAGTCCTTCTCCCCTTTCGGATGGCCAAAGCTTAGTGCAGAGTTTGGGGTCTGTGCTTCCTCCTTCTAAAGGCCTCATGTGAGGATTACATAGGTGAGACGTGAGAATCTAGACATTCACTGACTGACAGCTGGTGTCATCATCAGCTTAGTTCTGTAACATTGCATTAGTTCACGGGCATTTAAAAATCAAAATGTGGCCAGGCACAGTGGCTCACACCTGTAGTCCCAGCTGTTCGGAAGGCTGAGGTGGGAAGATTGCTTGAGCCCAGGAGATCGAGGTTTCATTGAGCTGTGATCACACCACTGCACTCCAGCTTGGGTGACAGAGCAAAACTCTTTCTCTAAAAAATAATAGTATCATTGTTTGTCACTGAGTGTGTATGGGGTTCTTTGATCTAGACAGCTTTTATTTTACTTAAAGAGCTTTCTGGAGTATGGTTAAAAATTAAAATGGGAGCTGGACACGATGGCTCACGCCTGTAATCCCAACACTTTGGGAGGTCGAGGCACGCGGATGACTTGAGGTCAGGAGTTCGAGACCAGCCTGGCCAACATGGGGAAACCCCTTCTCTACTAAAAATACAAAAATAGCTGGGCATGATAGTGCGTGTTTGTAATCCCAGCTACTCTGGAGGCTGAGGTATAAGAATCACTTGAACC
>NW_012115822.1:836246-836554 GCF_000951035.1 Colobus angolensis palliatus | reverse complement strand
CAGGATGGTCTCGATCTCCTGACCTCGTGATCCACCTGTCTCGGCCTCCCAAAGTGCTGGGATTACAGGCTTGAGCCACCGCGCCCGGCCACATTTCTCTTATTTCAACATTCACTGCCTCAACACATTTAAAAATTCTTCTGGGATTTGTGATAAGTTCAGAAGAACACTTTAAACGGATTCAGTTGCTCCCGGTCTAAGTGCTTATGAGACCTTCCGGAGTGTGGGCACAACTCTTAGTCTCACTCTGTCCCCCAGACTGGAATGCTGCAGCACGACCTCAGCTCACTGCAACCTCTGCCTCCTGG
>NW_012115822.1:815294-831501 GCF_000951035.1 Colobus angolensis palliatus | reverse complement strand
AAGTTTTTATGGGACATCAGTCCTGTTGTATAAATTCAGAATCTGAGCAGTGATCATTTTATGAATCAGTAAATTACTGCCTTACCCATAACAACTTTGACTGTTAAATGTTTTGTTTTCTCTTAAAGCCCATTGCTGAAGCACCATTCAAGTTCGACATGGAATTGGATGACTTGCCTAAGGAAAAGCTCAAAGAACTAATTTTTGAAGAGACTGCTAGATTCCAGCCAGGATACAGATCTTAAATTTGTCAGGTACCTGGAGCTTTAATACAGTGAACTCCAGCAAAGGAGACACTGCCTTTTGTTTCTGGAATGTTGTGTTCCTCGAGGTCTGTTATTTTGTATTCTTTTCCAAGCTCCTTATTGAAAGGTTTTTTTTTAAATTTAGAATTAAAAATGATTTAGAAAGTTACATATATTCTTTCAGGAATCTCTTTCTTGTTTATTAGAAACTCCAGGTACCTCATTTACTCTCAAGGGTAGTGTATGTGATTATTTGGAAACAACTTTTTCATATTGTAGATTGTTCATCTTTGGGTTCTCATCCGTTCCTTGCTGCCTGTCCAGAGCATTTCACAGTTACATGAGCATCTCTCTGGAAAGGTTTCGCCTCAGGACTCCCTTCCTCCCAGGGAATGCAGAGCCACCAGTTAAATAAATCTAGTGTTAGGGTCCTCTGTGCCTGCCCCTTCAGAAACTCCTAGCTGGGACCTGGTTCTGCAGTTGATGTCACATGCAAGGGGCCCAGACCCTGTTACCAGTTCAGACTAGCAGTGTAGGCTGGAGAGCTGGGGAAACTTCATCCAAGAGATGAAGGCTGGGCTGGCCAGTCAGGGGGATTTACATGGGTCTGCACAGAAGCTACATGTGCTTAGGTCATAAGGGGAGGTGAACAATGTGACAATATTGGTAGATTTTAAAAATTGAGTAGGCCCAACACAATGGCTCATGCCGATAATCCCAGCACTTTGAGAGGCTGAGGGGAGAGGATCTCTTGAATCTCAAGAGTCCAAGGCTGCAGTGAGCTATGACTGTATCACTGCACTCCATCCTGGGTGAACCCTGTCTCAAAAAAAAAAAAAAAAAGTATACAGGAAAAGAAGGCAAATCTTGATTTTAAAGAGTATATGACAAGAGGAAAGAGAGAACTGGACTTGTGTTTAGAACTCTGTAGAAAAGAGCAGTGAATAAAGAATTGCGAGCCAAGGTAGAAGCAGTTGCTGGGGAGATGCTTTGGACAGAACCGTGTTGCAGTTACAGGCATCCATTCCCTGTCATTGAGGACAAAGAATCAAGCAGACATGAGCTGGGGACTGACATGACCTGCACAGCCTCCAAGCAGATAGCGCTGAAAGCCAGGCAGGGCAACAGAGCAGGGAATTGGTAGGGAATAGACAACAGAACGGGGAATTGGTAGTTTGAGGGATGGAAAATGGTGTTTTCAAAAGTCTGACATCAAAGCAGGAGGGGTTGAAATGAGGGAAGACTGGGTAGGACATCAGCTAAGAATAAATGCCTGGTCTTCCATACCAAAGGGACTGTAGCGTTGGACTAGAAATGAAGTGGGGAGAAGTGGCAAATTCAAGAGAAGGAGGAAAGGCAAAGTCTGAAAGACTGCGAATTTTCTAAACCTACCAACCTGGGGGAGGCAGGGCTGCTGGCACTGTTAAGCCCTCGCTTAGCCTGCTGTTGACACCAGACACACCCCAAAAGACGATCTCTCAAACCCAAGGGAAGTGTTGTGGAGTCACACAAACAGGATGTGCAATGGACTGCTAGCCATAAGCCCTGCGTAGTGACTGAGAAAGAAGCCTGTTATCAGCAGGGGACTGAGCTGGTTCCTGTCTTCTGTTGCCCCATACTTATGTGGCTGTCTAGTGGAAGAGGTGTTAGCCACAGTGATTTGCACACTCACTCACTGACAGAAAGCTGGGCCCCAGGATCCAACCATTTTCACACCTGCAGTCCCCACAGAACTAACTTCCTGGCTCCTCTGTGAGGCGCTCACAGTGGAGCAATTGTCTCTGTTTCTCAAGAGTCCCTGCCCCACCGTGAGGCTCCAGGACACACTCCCAGTGTCTGTACAAGATCAGGTTAACTAGACCCTGGTACGCCGCTGCCTGTTTTTGTAAGTGGAGCCGCACAGGGCCTTGGATTTGCTCACAGGTTACCTTTGCTGCCTTTCCTCTACAGCAGTGGAGTGGGGTGGTCACAACAGACCTGGATGGCCTGTGAGGCCTGAGAGATTTACTCCTTTGCCCTTTACAGAACCTAGAAGATGGAATGGAGCAACCTCTGTTGCTTTTCTTCCTTCACAATTCCTTTCACAGTCATTTTCCCTCAGCCAGGTGGTGGTCTGTGATCATCTCATCTTCTCTGTTGCTTGAGGTCAGGCGTGCTGCCTGCTTAGTCTGCCTTATACACCAAGAGCAAGCGGAGCAAGCAGGATCTAAATGCGGCCTCAAAGGGGCCCATAGTAGGGGAGAAAGGCACGCAGACACAACTGTGCACATTTTTAGTATAAAAGAGCTTCTGGGGTCGACGTGGTAATCACTTAATCAGCATTGAGCACTTTTGCCAGTTAGGAAGGGAACAAAGATGAATAAGACCGAGGCTTTGCTTTCCAGCAGCCTCATAGCAGGAAATGTAAACAAGGAGTGTACAGAGTCCCAGAGGTGGGCACGGGCATGGTGGGCCCCAGAGGGTAAGGCAGACATTAAAGCCTCTCAGAGTGTGGCCGACTCGCAGTTGGGCTGCAGCTGAAACCTGACAGTTGGGTTCTTTGTTGGTTAGGGAGGGGCACGGCTGTGCGGAACCTGGAAGGTGGTCATGCCAGACAGCTGAGCAAGAGGGGACTGCAGAGAAAGAGGCCGGCCCAGGCTGTGGCCTTTGCCTCCCCAGGAGCCCAGCTCTCCCTCACAGGTAGCTGCCTGACCTGAAGCAGTGACTCAGGTGACTCTGGCGGCAGTAAAGATGCAGGAGGTCCTCGGAGAGCAAGGACTTGGGGGACAGCTGGCCAGGCCACTGGAGACAGGCAGCACCGCAGGCACAAGGATGACAAGACAGCAGCAGGGTTGCTCCTGGGGCCACAGGACACAGTTGCTGACAGAAAGCCTCCTAAAGCCAGCCTTGCAAGGCAGGGGACCAGTGTCCGTCGGGTCCACCACCACTCTGAGAGTCCCGGCGTGGCAAGGACAGTCACCTCTGTGTGTTGTTCATTTGCTCCAGACACAAAAGACACACGGATGCTCCCTATGTGCTTACAGCATGATTTTTTCCCCCCAACATTCTTTTAATGACAGTTTTCAACTATTCTGAAAAGTTGAAGGAATTTAAAGTAGACACCCATATTCCCACCACCTAGATTATACAGTTAACATTAACATCTTACTAGTTTTCTCATAGATCTGTCCATCTGTTCCTCTATCTACCCATCAACTCATCTCATTTTATCCATTCATTGCAAAGGAAGTTGCCAACATCTAGACTGACTTATAATTTAATCATCTAGAATATCACATGAATCCAGGGGAAGCTGGGGCTGGGTTGGCTGATTAAACTATGGGATAGGTTCTTTCATAAACATTTCATTTTGGTGATCACAACAGAATGTTGGGAAGTCAGCATGCATCCCATGTTTATGATTGAGGAAACTGAAGACATGAGCCTTTGAGCACTTTGCTCAAGATTGTACATCAAGTAGCAAAACTAAGCAGAGAATCCAGGTATTTTGGACCCAGAATGCCATTTTCTTGAAATGTTTGCCAGCATGAAACAGTGGCAGGCTGCACACTGCCTGTGACTAGCCTTGCTCCCTGGGAAAGGTCTCGGGATTCATTCACAATACTAAGGAGCATTGTCTCTGAGTTTTCAGCCCACACACCGGAGATCAAGAGCTCTAAATTGGAGAACTCAGGAGATAAACGTGTAATAAAACAAGGGAACACTGGGAGGGCACTGTTGACCGTTTGGCTGCAGCAGGAAGGGCCTAGAAACATACACCCCAGGACCACAGAGCACAGCTGTGGGGCCCATTTGGTAGAGGAAGCAATCAAGTGATATTTGTAGTGTTGGCCGAAAGATCTTAAAGGGTCAAAGTATATTCATTGTGTTTTGCTCAAGGGGGTCAGTTTCCATGGGCAAGTTTAAAAGCTGAACATGCCGGCCGGGCACGGTGGCTCACGCCTGTAATCTCAGCAGTTTGGGAGGCAAAGGCAGGTGGATCACGAGGTCAGGAGATCGAGACCATCCTGGCTAACATGGTGAAACCCTGTCTCTACTAAAAATACAAAAAATTAGCCGGGGCCGGGCGCGGTGGCTCAAGCCTGTAATCCCAGCATTTTGGGAGGCCGAGACGGGCGGATCACGAGGTCAGGAGATCGAGACCATCCTGGCTAACACGGTGAAACCCTGTCTCTACTAAAAATACAAAAAATTAGCCGGGGCCGGGCGCGGTGGCTCAAGCCTGTAATCCCAGCATTTTGGGAGGCCGAGACGGGCGGATCACGAGGTCAGGAGATCGAGACCATCCTGGTCTACATGGTGAAACCCCGTCTCTACTAAAAATACAAAAAAAAAACTATCCGGGCGAGATGGCGGGCGCCTGTAGTCCCAGCTACTCGGGAGGCTGAGGCAGGAGAATGGCGTGAATCTGGTAGGCGGAGCTTGCAGTGAGCCGAGATAGTGCCACTGCACTCCAGTGTGGGAGACACAGCGAGACTCCGTCTCAAAAAAAAAAGCTGAACATGCCTACTACCTGTGACAAGCCTCATTCCTACCCAGCCCGTGTCCTCAGTCTCCTACCCTGTGAGGCGGGTGAAGGTAGAGGTCAGTGCTCAGTTTCCTTCTTCATCGCCTGATTGTGAATTTTCTCAGGTGGATTGATCACTAGGGGCATGAACCGCATTTCCCTTTGGTTTATTGAAGATGAAAGCATTTTAGGGCAGCTTAACGTCCTGCCAGCCCATAGGTTTGGCTGCAGTTCACCTCTACATGAAAGAGACCACTTCTCCCTCTCAGCCCATCTTCAAGTCCACAGTTCGGCTGTAACACCCATTCTTCTTGCCCCAGCTCCTGAGTGGCAGATGAAAACCACAGCTCTGAAAGTGCTCTGTGAAATAATAAGTGATACTCTGCTAGATTTTCATGCTGGAAAACATTTCACACCAATGAGAATCTCCAAAGGGAAGAGTCTGTATTGTTTGCATTTTGAGACACTTGGTTGCTCCGGTGCCCTTCTCCACCAGGCTTCTTCATCCGAACCACAGAATGCAGAACATGATTTGAGTGGCAGTTTTCACTTTTAATGATGGTACAGGCTGGGTGCAGTGGCTCATGCCTGTAATCCCAGCACTTTGGGAGGCCTAGGTAAGTGGATCATTTGAGGTCAGGGAAACCAGTCTGGCCAACATAATGAAACCCTGCCTCTACTAAAAATATAAAAATTACCTGGGTGTGATAGGAGGTGCCTGTAGTCCAAGCTACTTGGGAGGCTGCAGCAGGAGAATTGCTTGAACCTGGGAGGCAGAGGTTGCAGGGAGCCGAGAGTGCACCACTGCACTCCAGCCTGGGCAACAGAATGAAACTGTCTCAAAAAAAAAAACAGATGGGACAGAGTGATCGATAGCTGGGAGTGAAGTTCACTCATTATGTACAGTGGAAGCCATGAGGCAGTGGCTTTGCAGGTGTGGCTGCTCTGTGCCCACCTCTAGCAATCTGTTCTAGCAAGCCCTCCAGGCACTTTCCAGGCTAGCATCTGAGAACCACTAGCCTGTAAACAGTTGGAGTAGATTTGGTTTGGAATAGAATTTCTCCAAGTAAAAGTAGAGACATTGGAAAAACAGGGAAAGCGCGCTGCTTGTGCTTGCCTGGTGTGATACTCCAGGTGGGCCCTGGCCGGGCATAGAGAGTGAGGGAAATGCTTCCTTTCAGGGCGCTGGTTCAGAGGCCTTATGGGAACATAGCTGTCAGGTCACCTCTGACCTGCGTGATCAGCACCTCTCCTGCCTGTGGGAACCAGTCACAGCTCCTTGCTAAAACCCCAGCCCATTACCCCCACTCTCACTTCCCACCAGGACTGTTTTGCCCTCAGTCAGAGAAAATGGGAGCATTATTAACAGGGCACTGTCCCCTGACTGTGCAGTTAACTCTGTCGTAGCTGGTCATTTAGAGAGAGAGACTTGCTAAGAATAGGAGGCGGCAGAAGACCCTTTTGCATAAAGATGTATTATTTTTCAAAGGCCCTTAAACTCTAATTTTGACCATGGAGTAGTGTTGGATATCTTAGTATATGTGCTGCCGAAGCGAGCACTAGTGTTGGATATCTTATGATAAATAAAGGGCATCTTGGGAACACTGCAGTCAGTGTAGGCTGGGGGAGTGGTGTCTTTCCTATGAGTGTTGTGGAAACTACCTCAGAACTGTCTGAGAGAAGGTGCCTGTGGAGTGAGGGCTGACCCTGGCCCCTTCAGAACTACCGTGTGTTACTCTTGCCCAAGTGTGTCCAATGAGATGACCATTTTGCAGGAGTTTTTTTTCCCCTTTTTTTTTTTTTTTTTTTTTTTTTTTTTTTTGAGACAGAGTCTCGCTCTGTTGCCCAGGCTGTAGTGCAGTGGCCGGATCTCGGCTCACTGCAAGCTCCGCCTCCCGGGTTTACGCCATTCTCCTGCCTCAGCCTCCCCAGTAGCTGGGATTACAGGCGCCTGCCACCTCGCCTGGCTAGTTTTTTGTATTTTTTAGTAGAGACGGGGTTTCACCGTGTTAGCCAGGATGGTCTCGATCTCCTGACCTCGTGATCCGCCTGTGTCGGCCTCCCAGAGTGCTGGGATTACAGGCTTGAGTCACCGCGCCCGGCCTCCCTTTTCTATTTTCATAATGTTATTGCTGCTGCTGTTTTAATGTGGTTCACTCTTGTCACTTTTGTGTTTTGTGATGCTGATGACAATGTTGTTTTCACGACTCACTCTTAACTCAGTGATCTGTTTGTGTTTCTGTAGGACAAGGGCTCAGAGGACTGGACATGCTCAGACATCGGTGTTCTTCTTCCCAGTTCTTGACCCCTGGTCCTGTCTCCAGCCCGTCTTGGCTTATCCACTTTGACTCCTTTGAGCCGTTTGGAGGGGCGGTTTCTGGTAGTTGTGGCTTTTATGCTTTCAAAGAATTTCTTCAGTCCAGAGAATTCCTCCTGGCAGCCCTGTGTGTGTCACCCATTGGTGACCTGCGGCAGTATGTACTTCAGTGCACCTACTGCTTACTGTTGCTTTAGTCACTAATCGCTTTCTGGTTTGAAAGATGCAGTGGTTCCTCCCTCTCCTGAATCCTTTTCTACATGATGCCCTGCTGACCATGCAGCCGCACCAGAGAGAGATTCTTCCCCAGTTGGCTCTAGTCACTGGCATCTCACTTTATGATAGGGAAGGCTACTGCCTAGGGCACTTTAAGTCAGTGACAGCCCCTTATTTGCACTTCACCCTTTGACCATAACTGTTGCCCCAGAGCAGGAGCTTGTGAAAATACCTTGGCTGATGTTGCAGCCTGCAGCAAGTGCTTCCGTCTCGGGAATCCTTGGGGAGCACTTGTCCACGTCTTTTCTCATATCATGGTAGTCACTAACATATGTAAGGTATGTGCTATTGACCCAGCTTTTAGAAATACAGTCATTTTTCTAAATAAAAAGGAAGTACTACACCCAGCAATGTCACTCTGTAGACTTACTGTGGTCACTTGTACCATATAGAGGTGTTACACTTGCCAAGAAGCGTTATGTGCAGTACTTAATGTTTGTAAGACTTATAAAAAAAAAAGATTTAAAGTGGCAGCTTCACTTGGCATTTGGTGAGAGAAGTACAAAGGTTGCAGTGCTGAGCTGTGGGTGGTTTCTGGGGATGTCCCAGGGTGGAACTCCACACGCTGGTGCACATACGCCCTTGAGCTACTTCAAATGTGTGTGTTTCAGTAACCATGTTCCATGCCTGAGGATTTAGCAGAGAGGAACACTGCGTCTTTAAATAAGAAAGTATACAATTCTTTTTCCTTCTACAGCATGTCAGCATCTCAAGTTCGTTTTTCAACCTACAATATAACAATTTGTAATAAAGCCTCCACGAGCTCATGACATAAAGCACTGTTTGTTGTCAAGTACTCAAATATTTCTGATACTGCTGAGTCAGACTGTCAGAAAAAGCTAGCACTAACTCGTGTTTGGAGCTCTATCCATATTTTACTGATCTCTTTAAGTATTTGTTCCTGCCACTGTGTACTGTGGAGTTGACTCGGTGTTCTGTCCCAGTGCGGTGCCTCCTCTTGACTTCCCCACTGCTCTCTGTGGTGAGAAATTTGCCTTGTTCAATAATTACTGTACCCTCGCATGACTGTTACAGCTTTCTGTGCAGAGATGACTGTCCAAGTGCCACATGCCTACAATTGAAATGAAAACTCTATTGTTACCTCGATTGAATTGTGTTCCACAGAAAATGCTATCCAGCAGATCATTTAGGAAAAATAATTCTATTTTTAGCTTTTCATTTCTCAGCTGTCCTTTTTTCTTGTTTGATTTTTGACAGCAATGGAGAATGGGTTATATAAAGGCTGCCTGCTAATACGAACAGAAATGCATTTGTAATTCATGAAAATAAATGTACATCTTCTATCTTCACATTCATGTTAAGATTCAGTGTTGCTTTCCTCTGGATCAGCGTGTCTGAATGGACAGTCAGGTTCAGGTTGTGCTGAACACAGAAATGCTCACAGGCCTCACTTTGCTGCCCAGGCACTGGCCCAGCACTTACTTGGGTTTACATAAGATGAGTTAGAAAGGTGTTTCTGTAGGGTCCTTTTTACCTCTGCTCAGCAGAGAATCGATTCTGTCAGGTTCCTTTATTCACAATCTTAGGTCTCAGATATTCTGTCAAACCCTAACGAAAAAGCCCCATCTCAGGTTGGATTCCCTGGTTCTCTCTAAAGAGGGCCTGCCCGTGTGCCCCAGAGCTGCTGCTGGGCACAGCCGAGTGTTGGGAAGGGCCACCCCGCAGTGCGCAGTCCAGGGTGCTCATGCTCACCACTCCTGTGGCCAAGGAAGGATAGCCGGCTCATCCTCGGAAAACAGACCCACATCTCTATTCTTGCCCTGAAATATGCCCTTTTCACTTGCGTGCTCAGAGCTGCCATCTGAAGGGCCACACAGCATTGACAAGACACAGAAATTTGACTGTTAACTGATAACACTGATAAGTCAGTTTTCATTTTTAAAACATTGACAGTTTTATTACTCTTGTTTCTTTATACTTTTTAAATAGAAAGTTAGTATTATGAGGTTAATTTGCAATCCTCTTCTAAATAGAAAACCACAGCCTTGGCTACTAACATCTGGAGATTATGAGCTCCTTCCCATTCCCCTTCCTGGTACTGTGGAGTCAGATTGGCATGAAACCACTAACTTCATTCTAGAATCATTGTAGCCATAAGTTGTGTGCTTTTTATTAATCATGCCAAACATAATGTAACAGGGCAGAGAATGGTCCTAACCAAGGTACCTATGAAAAGCACTAGCTATCATGTGTAGTAGATGCATCATTTTGGCTCTTCTTACATTTGTAAAAATGTACAGATTAGGTCATCTTAGTTCATATTAGTGACACTGAACAGCACCTCCACTATTAGTATGTTCAAATAAGCTTTCAGACTAATAGCTTTTTTGGTGTCTAAAATGTAAGCAAAAAATTCCTGTTGAAACATTCCAGTCCTTTCATTTAGTATAAAAGAAATACCGAACAAGCCAGTGGGATGGATTTGAAAGAACTCATCGTGAGGACTCTGTCCTGACACAGGTTCTCAAAGCTAGCAGAGATATGCAGACATTGTGGCATCTGGGTAGAAGAATAGTGTATTCAGTGTGCAGAGCACAATGTGTGGTCTGTGCACACTCATTCCTTATGCTCTTGGGCACAGGCAGTGAGTGTAGATGTAACCGGTAGCTTTGACAAGCTACGTGTGGCTCACCAATGGTTGTCTCTAAGGGATCGCAAAGGTAAACTACCCACACCGCATGCCACATAATACTTCAACCATTCAGAGGAGACTGTTTTCTCTTTATTTGCTTATATGTTAATATGGTTTTTAAATTGGTAACTTTTATATAGTATGGTAACAGTATGTTAATACACACATACATATGCACACATGCTTTGAGTCCTTCCATAATACTTTTATATTTGTAAATCAATGTTTTGGAGCAATCCCAAGTTTAAGGGAAATATTTTTGTAAATGTAATGGTTTTGAAAATCTGAGCAATCCTTTCGCTTACACATTTTTAAAGCATTTGTGCTTTAAAATTGTTATGCTGGTGTTTGAAACATGATACTCTTGTAGTGCAGATGAGAAGCTATAACAGTGAATATGTGGTTTCTCTTACGTCATCCACCTTGACAGGATGGGTTAGAAACAAATGGAAATCCAGACCAAGTCCTCTAGGGTTGCACCAGGTTTACCTAAAGCTTGTTGCCTTTTTTTGTGCTGTTTATCCGTGTAGAGCACTCAAAGTTCTGAAACTGCTTTGTATCTGCTTTGTACTGTTGGTGCCTTCTTGGTATTGCACCCCAAAATTCTGCATAGACTATTTAGCATAATGGTAAGTTAAAAAATGTTAAAGGAAGATTTTATTAAGAATCTGAATGTTTATTCATTATATTGTTACAATTTAACATTAACATTTATTTGTGGTATTTGTGATTTGGTTAATCTGTATAAAAATTGTAAGTAGAAAGGTTTATATTTCATCTTAATTCTTTTGATGTTGTAAACGTACTTTTTAAAAGATGGATTATTTGAATGTTTATGGCACCTGACTTGTAAAAAAAAAAAACTACAAAAAAATCCTTAGAATCATTAAATTGTGTCCCTGTATTACCAAAATAACACAGCACCGTGCATGTATAGTTTAATTGCAGTTTCATCCGTGAAAGCGTGAAATTGTCTACTCCTTCATTACGTTCCCCAGATGTCTTCCAGATTTGCTCTGCGTGTGGTAACTTGTGTTAGGGCTGTGAGCTGCTCCTCGAGTTGAATGGGGATGTCAGTGCTCCCTAGGGTTCTCCAGGTGGTTCTGAAGACCTTCGCCTATGGGGGGGAGGTAGGCGGAGCCCACACCCATCTCCTCATTCTCCTGAACTTCAACAGCCCCACTGCTGGGCAGATGTCCTGGGCAACCCCTTATTTCAGAGCAAGAAGTCATAAAGATAGGGGTTCTTGGACATTTGGTTCTTACCAATATTGGGCATTATGCAATGACTTATTTACAAAACAAAGATACTGGAAAATGTTTTGGATGTGGTGTTGTGGAAAGACCACAGGCCTGGGACTCATGTAGCTGAGTTCAGAACTACCCCCTGCTTAGAACTGCAGCTGGCTGTGGGCCAGTCATTCTGCGTCTCTGCTTTCTTTCTCTGCTTCAGACTGTCAGCTGTAAAGTGGAAGCAATATTACTTGCCTTGTATATGGTAAAGATTATAAAAATACATTTCAACTGTTTAGCATAGTACTTCAAAGCAAGTACTCGGCCGGGCACGGTGGCTCAAGCCTGTAATCCCAGCACTTTGGGAGGCCGAGACGGGCGGATCACGAGGTCAGGAGATCGAGACCATCCTGGCTAACACGGTGAAACCCCGTCTCTACTAAAAAAATACAAAAAAAAACTAGCTGGGCGAGGTGGTGGGCGCCTGTAGTCCCAGCTACTCCGGAGGCTGAGGCAGGAGAATGGCGTAAACCCGGGAGGCGGAGCTTGCAGTGAGCTGAGATCCGGCCACTGCACTCCAGCCCAGGCGACAGAGCGAGACTCCGTCTCAAAAAAAAAAAGCAAGTACTCAGTAAATAGCAAGTCTTTTTAAATGCTGCTTTATTTCATTAAGTTTTGTTGTAAGGTCTCACTAAAATGCCTGCAAACAGACGTATCTGCTAATCTGAGAGGAAACCCTCCTGTCAGAAACCTTCAGGGAAGTGAGCTGATCGCACATAAACTGGGAGTTTGCAATGGGGTATTTGAAGCACCGTGGGAGTATTCCACTGGCCCTCTCCCTGAGAGATTTAACACTCTTCCCTGTTGTCCAGATTCTGTAGAAAGCAATCAGAATAATCATCTTCCTTGTTCAGCAGAGAAGCCTGGTCCCATTTTCCCCGCTTTGTGATGGGCTCCTCCTCTCAGCAGTAACTCAGCAGTTCCAGATGGCAGTTCGGACCAGCATCTAGGCTGGCTAGTTCACTGTATTTACTCAGAACCAACACGTTCAGAGCTCGCCTGGACCATCTGAGGGGAACAGGAAACACCCCTAGGCTGTGGAGGCAAGTGTAGACCCCCACCCGCAGCCCTGAAGCCAAGGGGGACATAGTTTGGGAGTGGCCAAAGAGGAGCAGTGCAGGGATGGGTTTTCCTAGGGACAGGCTTAGCATCCCTGACTCTAGGAAGTAGGAGAGTGAGGCGGAGAAACAGTGGAGGGGATGATGGCACTGGGCCCCATGGGGCCGAGATGGACACAGGGCTCGTTCTCTTGAGTCTGGCGCCAAGGACAGCTGAAGACAGTATCATTTTCAGGTGGAGAGGAGAGAATGGAGGGAGGTCATCCCCTATGACATTGTCTTTTACAGGTGAAGGTGGGAGACAAGGTCTCTGTTGACGATGAGGCAGAGCCACCGTGAAAATTATAATAGGAGGACTGCCCACCACTGGAAGGGCCTGCAATGACGCTAGGACACCCTCTGCCTGCATGTCATGTTAGCTGGGCTGGGCTAAGTAGAAGACCAAGGGGAAGAGGTGCAGTGGGGAGACCATGTGGGATGCAACCATAGGGCTGGTGGAGGGGCTGTGGCATGTGGGTGGAGACTGCATGACTGGGCATCTGCTGTGGCTGAGCATGTGTGGGCAGTGGTCCTAGACCCGCCATATCCGGACAATGATGTAGAGCGCCTCAGCATCGCCAGTCTAGACTGTGTCTATGGAGAGCAGAAAGTTGTCTAGGGCTGCCCGGGGAACTGTGAAGCCAGGTATACACCCTCACCGCAGATGGTGACATTATGTACAGTGGTGGCAGGAGCAAGGAGGGAGGGAAGAAAGAACTTGTCCAGCTTTAGTCACAAAATACCCAATGGAAGACACCAGTGCCAATCCTGTGGGTTTCCTTGGGACTTCACACTGGCTTTCTTATCTGCTCCAGATCCATTCAGCAGTCACTGAGTTCCTGCCAAATATGTCATAGCGCCCGAGGCCAGGAGCAGGGTCTACAGCAGGACAATTCCCATTTTCAGGAAATGCGTGGAGCTGCCAGTCCCTGGGGAAAGGGAAAACATCTTTCAGCCATATGCAGGCCAAGAAGACCGATGTCCAGTAGCTTTGTGATATTTATTTTTTTAATTTTTTTTTTGAGACAGTCTTGCTCTGTCACTCAGGCTGGAATGCAGTGGCGTGATCTCTGCTCACTGCAGCCTCTGCCTCCTGGGGTCAAGCAATTGTCCTGCCTCAGCCTCCCAACTAGCTGGGATTACAGGCACGCGCCACCACACCTGGCAAATTTTTGTTTTGTTTTTTTTTTTTTTGAGACGGAGTCTTGCTCTGTCGCCCAGGCTGGAGTGCAGTGGCACGATCTCGGCTCACTGCAAGCTCCGCCTCCCGGGTTCACGCCATTCTGGCTCAGCCTCCTGAGTAGCTGTGACTACAGGCGCCCGGCCTAATTTTTGTATTTTTAGTAGAGACGGGGTTTCACCATGTTGGCCAGGCTGGTCTCAAACTCCTGACCTCAGACGATTCGGCCTCCCACAGTGCTGGGATTACAGGTGTGAGCCACCGCACGGGGCCTGTTGTGTTTCTGTGGGGATCCACAAATGTGTGTGTGTAAAAGCTGATGATTACAGCAAGAATGTGAACAGTAGCAGTTCTCCATTTGAAAGCAAAGTTTTGTCTTTATCTGGGTATCAGAAGGACCCTCTGGGCCATTGTCACTCCCTGTACTCTGAGAGTCACCCTAGTACTATGGGGCACACACAGAAAATACCAGCCTGCTTGCCTTGAAAGGAAAGGCATCCTTAATCACCAAGGCCTGGAGAAATTATTTTGTTTCCTTCTTCCTTTCATCTTGTTTGCTAACTTCTTACCAAAATTTAGAGTCTAAGGGAGTTTTTCATATAATAATGTCCCACATGCACACATCAGGCCTACAGATGCTCTCCCTTGAGTCGACTGGAAATGTGACACCGGGTCCATGCTCTGGAACTGCCCCCTGTGATGTGCTGGGATGTGTCCCAAGCACAGGAATCCCAGCAGTTTCAGCTCGGCATACAACCACCATGCTCCGGACACAGTCTTGGGAAAGACATGTCAAAATTAAAATACTAGGTAAGAGAAGTACCTGATTAGGTAGAAGTTGGGGAGGAATCCTTGAATTTTGTGGCCAGAAGGAGCACTGCCCCTTTTGTTTAGTAAGACCAGACAGTAACAGAAGCCAGTTGTGAGCTGTGAAAGTGGTGGGTGAAGCAGGGGAGCCTCCTCTATGGTGGGACCCTGGACAAGGGAAGCCGAATGTGTGAAGAAGGGGTGTGGGGGTGTGCAGTGCCCTGGGACACGAGGGCAAAGCTTTCAAGCCTGGAACAAGGCACTGGAGGAAGATGTGCTGCCATTCAGCAGTGCGGGTCTTCGAGCTAGCAGTCCATGTGCAGAGGGGCCAGTTCTGAGACCAGTTTGGAGAGTCAGGCAGTGACCCAGTGGCCATGTCATCATTCCTTCAGCCTGCCCCCTCTTTAATCCCAGATAGTGCTCTTTCTTAATACTTCCTTTAAACTACTAAATTGTTCCCATTCCATGGGGAATGGGCTAAGCTTTACAGGCTAGGAAATGTAGGTTTTCTGAGATGGAACCAACTACACAAGGAGGAGGAAAGCACTAAGGCCACAGTATGAGACCCATGATAGGGCTGAGCATTTGGAAGCCAACCCTGGTTGCTTTTCAAGAATTGCTTTGTGGCTGGCTGCAGTGGTTCACACCTGTAATTGCAGAACTTTGGGAGGCTGAGGCAGGTGGATTTCTTGAACCCAGGAGGTCGAGACCAGCCTAGGCAACATATGGGACCCGCCCCCCCACCCCACCGGCTCTGCAAAAAAATTAAAAATTAGTCAGGCGTGGTGTCTTGAGCCTACTACTGAGGAGACTGAGGCTGGAGGATCGCTTGAACCTGGGAGGTCAAGGCTCCAGTGAACCATGATTGTGCCACTGCACTCCAGCCTGGACCACAATTTGTTTTCTAAATTGCTTTTGAAAGTCTGCTGCATTACACATTCCACAAAGCAGTGGTTTTCAAGTACTTTTATCACTGGTATCCTTTTATGAAATGAAATCAGTAGAACTTTCCCTGCTCTGAATAAGCAAGGGTGGGAACCTGTCTACCTCCCACAGATAGCATAATGTGCCTGGCACAGAGGAGCGAAAAAAAGGTGATGGGAACTGAGAGAGGACAGCAAATTTTACAAAAGACTGAGCAATTGAGAAAACAGAACAAGACCACAGGTGACTGTTAACGCCTCCACAGTGGACCAAGGTAGGACAGAGAGCTGGCAGCACGGGCATCACCGTCAGGTTGGCAGCAGGAAGGCCTCGCTAGGGAATTGAGTACAGTCATCTAACTAGTTTAAAAGTATAGAAAGGATGACTAAGGCTACTGGAGAAGTCATACAAATGGGGGAGGGGCAGGCAATGGCTGATAATACATGCATTTGTAAGGCAATGAGTATTACAGTCAACAAAACAAACGGGACTGCCCTCCCAACACTGATAACTGACCCGGGAGGCCAGGCATTAGTTAGTTTAACCATTTAATATAAAGAAGTTAAAATTGGCCAGGCACGGTGGCTCACGCCTGTAATCCCAGCACTTTGGGAGGCCAAGGTGGGCGGATCACGAGGTCAGGAGAGCATGAGGCTGCAGTGAGCTATGATCACACTTCTGCACTCCAGCCTGGGCAACAGGGCAACACCCTGTGTATATGAAAAAGGAGACTCTTCTATACCTGTTTACCCAGGGCTCCCAGAAGCTCATTCCTGTGACAGGAGCCCAAAGTGTATGTGCTGGGGAGGTAGGTGGCTCTGCAGATGGGAACCTGTGGGGTGGTTATCTCAGGACCTCCTTCCTTCCTGATCTACACGTGTATCCACTTAAGAAAGCTGCAATGCTCCC
>NW_012115822.1:808737-815019 GCF_000951035.1 Colobus angolensis palliatus | reverse complement strand
CAGTGTCTCAGTTAAGAAAGAAAGGCTGGGCCAATGCAGATTTCAAATGGGAGAAAGTCATACTGTCAGTGAAGGCTGCCCGTGGCCAGAAGGCACCAGGGGATTAGCACCCTGGACTCAGTGTTGCTGGGAAACGGGGCCCCAAGGCTGGGAGCACAGTGTTTAAAGGGAATCTACCAAAGAGGGGAGCACAGGGCAAGGAGGAGCTGCAAGGGGGCTTGGCTGCCAAAGTGAATTCTGAGGAGAGAGGTATTGCTGCCTGCGATGTGCAGGCGACACAGAACACAAATGGAATCAGCAGGCAGGAGAGGCAGATAAGGACGCAGCCCCTTTCTTGTTTCTGTTTTCTCACAAGCGATGAAAACAGAAAAGAGGGTGAGCAGGTGGCCTGCACATGTGCCTCCTGTGCTGCGGCCCCTCCCGGGACCATCAGCCAGGCCCCGGGGAGGGAGCCAGCCACAGTGTGACCGGCTCTTCTCTGATGGGAAGAGAGCCTGGATAGACTGAAGCGAAGACGGTTCTGCAAGGACAAGGCCGACCCAAGGCATTGTGTTTTTTCAGAGAGGGAGAATTAGATTCCCACCAAGCAGACACCAGAGTCACTGGTTGGTTGGTGAGTGACAGTGGAGTCACAGTGGCTGCATGTCCTCCCCCAGGGTGAGCGTGACTGTGCTGACCTGGGTGGGGCAGCATGCACACCCCTCTGGCAGCCCTTTGTTGCTCGCTGATGACAAGTTTGGATGATCCCGCCAAAAAGCATACTGAGATGTAGTCTCCAGTGTTGGAGGTGGGGCCTGGTGGGAGGTGCTACCCTTGTGAGATGTGGTTGTGTAAAAGCCTGTGGCACCTCCCCACACTCACGCTCTCACCCCTGCTCGGGCCATGTGCCGCGCCTGCTCCCACTTCCCCCTCCGCCAAGAGTAAAAGCTCCCTGAGGCCTCCCAGAAGCCAAGCAGATGCTAGTACCATGCTTCCTGTGTGGTCTGCAGAACTGTGAGCCAATTCAACCTCTTTTCTCTATAAATTACCCAGTCTCAGATATTCTTTTATACCAACACAAGAACAGCCTAACACACTCACATATCCGACATTAACGCGAAACCAACTCAGTTGTGTGTATACACAAGCTCCCCTGTTTTAAGAACGTGCTGTTGGCCAGTCAAGGTGGCTCACACCTGTAATCCCAGCAGTTCGGCCGAGACTGGTGGATCACGAGGTCAGGAGATCGAGACCATCCTGGCTAACACAGTGAAACCCCGTCTCTACTAAAAAAATTCCAAAAAACTAGCCGGGCGAGGTGGCGGGCGCCTGTAGTCCCAGCTACTCGGGAGGCTGAGGCAGGAGAATGGCGTAAACCCGGGAGGCGGAGCTTGCAGTGAGCCGAGATCGCACCACTACACTCCAGCCTGGACAACAGAGCAAGACTCCGTCTCAGAAAAAAAAACAAGAACGTCATCAAAATAGGAGGCCCCATCTGAGATCAGAGAACACAGAATCTCCCCCTGGCAAAAGGAGCACCAGAGGCAAGACAGACACCCCCAGCCACCCAGGGTGGCCACATCTGGGCACTGGAGGAAGTGTCCCGGCAGCGAGGACTCCTCATGGCTGAGACATTGGCCCAGCCCCACCTTGGCACAATTGTCAAAGACTCCAGTAGATGCTCCCATGAGCTGCGCAGCCCAAGGCTGGGTCAGAGATAGTAAGGCCACCTGGGTGACAGCATGATCTGTACGCCCCTCCCCTCCCCTCTTTGCTTTGTGCTTTCTTTTCCTTGGAAGTGGCAGGTGTACATTTCTGGCTCTGAGCCCATGTCAGACCCCCGAAGGAGCCCCCACTGTCCTGATCCCCTGCACGGCACCCCACCACAAGCAGCAGGCACACGCGGTGGGAATCAGGTAACACAGTTTCCTCGGGAAGCCCCTTCCATGGGAGACCACTCTCTGCTGCTGCTGCAGCCTGCTGGCCCTGTGCCCTTTCAGGATCAGCCCTTCGACCCCAGCCTAGGGCCCTGGCCAGGCCTCCACTGCCAGCCCCAAGGCTTAAAGCACAGCATGTGCCTACCAGATCTGACTCCAGAGGATGGAGAAAAGGCCCCAGACCACACACCCCCGGGCCACAGCAGAGAGCAGCACACTCCTGGTGTGCTGGAGAATTTCTAAGGTGCAGCACCCTCTTGACAGGTACACCAGGAAGTTTAATACTTTGTATTACCTTGGTAACCAGAGAAGAGGAATCATTAAAACTCAAAAACAGTGCTGTGTGTAGTGGCTCACACCTGTAATCCCTGCGCTTTGACAGGCCAAGGTAAGAGGATCTCTTGAGACTGGGTGTTCAAAGCCAGCCTGGACAACACAGGCTGTATTTACCTCTACAAAAAATAATTAAAAAAAAAATTGGCCAGGCATGGTGGCACACGCCTTTGGTCCCAGCTACTGGGGAGGCTGAGGCAGGAGGATCACATGAACCCAGTAGTTCAAGGCTGCAGTGAGCTATGATCGCACCACTGCACTCCTCCTGGGCAACAGAGCAAGACCCACTCTCTTTAAAAGAAAAAAATGCCGGCCGGGCGCCGTGGCTCAGGCCTGTAATCCCAGCTTTGGGAGGCCGAGACGGGCGGATCACAAGGTCAGGAGATCGAGACCATCCTGGCTAACACGGTGAAACCCCATCTCTACTAAAAATACAAAAAACTAGCCGGGCGAGGTGGCAGGCGCCCGTAGTCCCAGCTACTCGGGAGGCTGAGGCAGGAGAATGGTGTAAACCCAGGAGGCGGAGCTTGCAGTGAGCCGAGATCACACCACTGCTCTCCAATCTGGGCAACAGAGCGAGACTCCGTCTCAAAAAAAAAAAAAAGAAAGAAAAAAATGCCGTGTCAGCTAGCAGTGAGGAGGCTACATGCAGGTGCCGAGAACTTCAGGACATTTCTGTCCACAGAAATCTTTCGTTTTACCTCCTGCCAGTGATCATCTGTTCACTCTGCACAAAAAGTAGACCTTGCACTGCATTTACAAATGTTTGGCTCTCCAGGACTCTAATGTTAAATCTTGAAGGTCGTAGTTAACATTCCATTGTCAAGATCCTCTCAGATCACTGGGAGCCCATGTCTCCCCTTGGCCATGGTTATCAAACTTCCCTTAAGACAAGTCCTGACCCCTGTGAAGCCCCGAAGCCTCTTCTCTTCAGCAAACCTGGTCATTCCTCCCCTCTTGCTCATCTCTCTATTTTTAAAGTAGATTTTACTCTTTTAGTACCACTTTTTACAGAGTAATTAAGCAGATAGTACATGGAGTCCCACACACCCACCCCAGCACCGTCAGCACACCTATCCCCCGCCAACCCTTGACAACCACGGGGCTTTTTACTGTTGCTGTGGTTTTGCCTTTCCAAACTGTCATGTAGTTAGAACAGAATGTGTCATTTTCTGACTGGCTTCTTTCAGCCATACGCAGTCAATATTCCTCCATGTCTGTTTGTGGCTGCATAGCTCATTTCTTCTTATCACTGAAGAATATTCCATTGTATAGATATACCACTGATTGTGTCTCCATTCCTCCATTTGGCTGTCAAAGAATGTCTCACTTGCATCCAATTTTTGGCAATTATAAATAAAGCTGCTGTAAACATATCCAAGTGCAGGTTTTTGTGTGAACTTCTTAAGTTTTCAGCTCATTCGGCATGACTCTACCAGGGCCAGATGTTTTAAGAAATATTAGCTGGGCACGGTAGCTCACGCCTGTAATCCCAGCACTTTGGGAGGCCCAGGTGGGCAGATCACAAGATCAGGAGTTCAAGACCAGCCTGGCCAAGATGGTGAAACCCCATCTCTACTAAAAATACAAAAATTAGCCAGGCGTGGTGGTGGGCGCCTGTCATCCCAGCTACTTGGGAGGCTGAGGCAGGAGAATCACTTGAACCCAGGAGGCAGAGGTTGCAGTGAGCTGAGATGGCACCACTGCACTCAAGCCTGGGTGACAGAGTGAGACTCCATCTCAAAAAAAAGAAATATCAATTCTCTACAATCTCTTCCAGAAAATGGAAGCAGAGGAATCACTCATAACTCATTCTATAATGCCAGCATTACCCTAATCCCAAAACCAGATAAAGATGTTATATAGGCCGGGTGCCATGACCCAAGCCTGTAATCCCAGCACTTTGGGAGGCCGGGGCAGGTGGATCACTTGAGGTCAGGAGTTCAAGACCAGCCTGGCCAACATGGTGAAACTACTAAAAAGTACAAAAAAATTGGCTGGGCATGATGGCAAGTGCCTGTAATCCCAGCTACTCAGGAGGCTGAGGCAGGAGAATCGTTTGGACCCGGAAGGTGGAGATTGCAGTGAGCCGAGATCATGCCATTGCACTCCAGCCTGGGTGACAAAGGGAGACTCCGTCTCAAAAAATAAATAAATAAAAAATAAAGGAAAACTATGGAGCAATATCTTTTCATGATCATAGATGCAAAATTGCTAAGTAAAATGTGAGCAAATAGAACCCAACAATGTATACAAAGAAGTATACGTCTTGACCAGGTGGGATTGATTCCTGGCATGTAAATCTGGCTCAACATTCAAAAATCGGGCCAATTTTACAGGTTCACACCTGTAATCCCAGCATGTTAGGGTCGAGGCAGGCGGATCACTTGAGCCCAGGAGTTTAAGACCAACTTGGTCAATGTGGCAAAACCCCATCTCTACAAAAAATATACAGACAGTCGGGCATGGTGCAAGTGCCTGTGGTCCCAGCTACTCAGGAGGCTGAGGTGGGAGCAACACCTAGGCCCAGGAAGTCAAAGCTGCAGTGAGCAGTGATGGCAAAACGTCACTTCTGCCTGGGTGACAGAGTGAAATCCTGCCTAAAAAAAAGGAAATAAATAAATCAGGGCCAGGCACAGTGGCTCATGCCTGTAATCCCAGCACTTTGGGAAGCCGAGGCAGGTGGATCACCTGAGGTCAGGAGTTCGAGACCAGCTGGGCCAACATGGCAAAACCCTGTCTCTACTAAAAATACAAAAATTAGCTGGGCGTGGTGGCATGCGCCTGTAATCCCAGCTACTTGGGAGGCTGAGGCAAGAGAATCACTTGAACCCAGGAGGTGGAGGTTGCAGTGAGCCGAGATGGCGCCATTGCACACCAGTCTGGGCAACAGAGAGAGACTGTCTCGAAAAAAAAAAAAAAATCAACTATGGTCATCACATCAACAGGCTAAAAAATAAAAATCATACATGATCACATAGACAGATTCAGAAAGAAGCTAGGTATGGTGGCTTGCAACTATGCTCCGTGCTACTCAGAAGACTGAGGCAGGAGGATCACCTAAGCCCAGGAACTTGAGACCAGCTTCAGCAACAAAATCTGACACCCATTCATGGTAAAAACTCCCAGCAAATTAGAATAGAGAGGAACTTTTTTAACTTGATAAAGAACATCTACAAAACACCCACAGCTAACATGCTTAATGGTGAGAAACAAGAAGTTCACCCTCTATAATTGGGTGTCCCCTCCCCCCACTCCGATTATACATAGTATTGAAAGAGAAAAACCACCATCCCAGTATATTGTGTCCAGTGAAACTGTTTTTCATAATGGAGATAAAATATAGCTGGGCATAGTGGTTCATGCCTGTAATCCCAGCACTTTGGGAGGCCAAGGCAGGAGGATTTCTTGGGGCCAGCAGGTTGAGACCAGCCTGGGCAACAAAGTGAGACTCTGCCTCTGCCAATAAAAAAAAGAAAGAAAAAGGAAAAAAAACAATTAAAAAATTAGCTTGTTTCCGCAAGCCGGTAGTCGCAGCTACTCAGGAGGCTGAGGCAGGGGGATCACTTGAGTCTAGGAGTTCAAGATTGCAGTGAGCTGTGATGGCACCACTGTACTCCAGCTTGAGTGACAGAAGAAGAGCCTGTCTCAAAAACAAAACAAGGCCGGTTGCGGTGGCTCACACTTGTAATCCCAGCACTTTGGAAGGCCAAGGCAGGTGGATCACCTGAGGTCAGGAGTTCAAGACCATCCTGGCCAACATGGTGAGACCACCTCTCTACTAAAAATACAAAAATTAGCTGGGTGTGGTGGTGGGCACCTGTAATCCCAGCTTCTTGAGAGGCCGAGGCAGGAGAATCACTAGAACCCAGAGACGGCGGTTGCAGTGAGCCAAGATCATGCCATTGCGCTCTAGCCTGGAAGACAAAGCAAGACTGTCTCAAAAACAAAACAAAACAAACTGCCAGACACGGTGGCTCACTCCTATAATCCCAGCACTTTGGGAAGCCAAGGCGGGAGGAATGCTTGAGTC
>NW_012115822.1:803475-808248 GCF_000951035.1 Colobus angolensis palliatus | reverse complement strand
GCACTCCAGCCTGGGCGACAGAGCGAGACTCCGTCTCAAAAAAAAAAAAACAGTTCTTCATCAGCCTGGGCAACATTGTGAAACCCCATCTCTACAAAAAATACAAAAATTGGCTGGGCATGGTCGCTCACAGCTGTAGCTATTTTGGGGGCTGAGGCGGGAGGATCACTTGAACCCTGGAGGTGGAGGTTGTAGTGAGCCATTATCGTACCACTGCACTCTAGCCTGGGTAACAGAGTGAGGCCCTGTTTCAAAAAAAAGTTCTTGAGAGGGAAGGAGAATGATATAAGTTGGAAGCTCAGATCTACATAAACATTTTAAATCCCTGCTCCTCTCTTAAAGCTTCCATTTCTCTGCGTACATCACCCATCTGTTCTTGCTTGTCCCACTTTTTCCATTAGAGCCCTTAGCATACTAATCCTAGGTATTTTAAATTCTCAGTCTGATCATTCCAAAGTCTCTGCCATCTGAGTCTGGGTCTGTCACTTGCTTTGTCTCTTCAAACTGTGTTTTTTCTGATCTTTTAGCGTGCCGTACAATTTTTTGTTGAAAGATGTGATCTTTTGGGTAACAACACTGAGGTGGATAGGCCTTTAGTGTGAAGTTTTTCTGTTTTTCTGGCTAAGAGGGAGGCTGTGTTTTGCTGTACGTGTCAGAGGCTAAAATGTTCTTCAGTGTCTTTGTTTCTGTTTCCCCTCTTGTCTTTGTTTTTTCCCTGGAGACTTTTTCTTAAGTGGATCCTGAGTCTTCCTTCTTTCAGCAGTGACCCTCTGTATTGTGTGGGAGACTTGCAGATGGGCGGCAAGGTGTGGACGGAGGGGAAGCGCTCTGGGATCCCACGATTAGCTCTCAGTCTTTTAGTGAGCCCGTGTCCCTGGGCTGTGAGCTTCACAGGTGCATCTTAGCTTTTCTTGCCCTCTTGGGTAAGTCAGAAGGGTTAGCGAGAACCGGAGTTGGGTGTGTCCCTTCCCCCGTGTTGGGTAAGGCTCTGGGAGGTCTTCTCTCCTGCTGGCTGGTCTTTGTTGTTGAGAACACTCTAGGAACAATTCTGAATGGTTGCTTTTCCCTTCTCCCCGGTCAAACACAAGGGACTTCCCTCCATTCTTCACTATGAGAACCTGACGGGGCCCTTTGGAGGTAAAACCAACAGAAGTATGGGAGTCCCGCTTAGACTGGATCCCCATGAGGTTGTGGTTTTGTTTTGTTTTGTTTTTTGAGATGGAGTCTCTCTCCATCGCCCAGGCTGGAGTGCGGTGGCACAATCTCAGCTCACGCAACCTCCGCCTCCCAGGTTGAAGCGATTCTCCTGCCTCAGCCTCCCAAGTAACTGGGATTACAGGCGCACAGCACCACACTCGGCTAATTTTTGTATTTTCAGTAGAAACAGGGTTTCACCATGTTGTCCTGGCTGGTCTCGAACTCCTGACCTCAAGTGATCCACCCACCTCAGCCTCCCAAAGTGCTGGGATTACAGGCGTGAGCCACCGCGCCTGGACCCTGCAATGAGTTTTTGACTCTTGAAACTCATACAAAATCCGGCCATTCATCTAAGTCGCCATTTAAGGGGTCCTTTAAGTCTTCCTGCCAGCTCCTGGCCCTGGTGGCTTCTGCTCCCAGCAAACTGTGATCTTGAGCCTTTGCCTGCCTCTCTGGCGTTTGGGGTGGTGGCTTGTCCTATGGCCTCAGTTCCCTGATGGATCTAAGAAAATCATTGAGTTTTACTTTATTCAGTTATGTTCTTGTTGTAAGGGCAGGAGCAATGACTTGACATGTTGGAACTGAAACTGGAAGTCACTACCATTCTCATACCTGTTACCCAGTGTGTTTCCTAACAGATGAATCCAGAAGGTCAGCGTATTCGCTCACCAGGTGTGGTTGGAGAAACCATGAATTCAGTGTCTTGGACAAACCAGAGGACTAGAGGAGTATCTTGTATCTGATTTCACATATGCCAACAATGACCACAGTGCAGAGGGCCAGGGGGCTGGGGACATATCTGTCGTGGGCGGCCAATAACAAAAGTCCATTCCAAAACAGGTAACGAATCACGAAGCTACAGACACCTTGCCTCCTCCCCAGCTGATGGTCAGTGAGGGAAAACTGCCTGCTTACATGAGGAAAGCATCCACTATTAGTAAACAGGGAAACACAAATTAAAGATGAAGTGCCATTTTGTGTATACCTTACTTTGGTTTTTCACAAAAGAGAACTTGTAAAAGCCAAATGTCCAGCACTTTGGGAGGCCAAGGCAGGAGGATCGTTTAAGCCCTGGAGTTCGAGACCAGCCTGGGCAACATGGCAAGCCCCGTTTCTCCAAAGAAAAAGAAAAAAAAAATTGTTTTAAATTAGCCAGGCATGGTGGCACACACCTATAGTCCTAGCTACTTGGGAAGCTGGGGTGGGAGGATCGCTTGACCCAGGGTGTCAGTGCTGCAGTGAGCCGTGATTGAGCCACTGCACTTCAGGCTGGGTGACACAGTGAAACCCCATCTCTAAAAATAAAAAATAATAATAAAATAAAAATAACTGCCAAATGTCATAAAGGTGTAAAGAAATCCATCCCCTTTAGCATTGTTAACAGCACCATAGAGGAATACAGTGGGATCTAGAAGATGCAACTGGAGCCAACAAGATGAGTTTGGCTCTGTCATTCCGTTCCTGAGATTTTCTTCTCTTGACAAAAATTCAAGAGGAAACAGCCCATATACAAAGATGTTTATACCGGCATTATTTATAATAGCAAAACTAAGGTGAGTAGCCTCCAATGCCCAACATGCCAGCATAAGGGAATTGGTCTAGCAAACTTATCAAGTAAATGCGGCAGTCACCGAGTGTCTCCACATTACCACCCATGCTTGCATCCTCCCTGCACCAAGCAAATGCTAGTCACACTTGTGAATGAGGTAGCCTGTCCACTCCTCTGAAGTTTCATCACCCCCGTGTCTTGCCCCACTTGCCAGGAAGTTCCTGGGAAGCACAGTGTGTGGCCTGCTCACTCTGGCCTGCCTGCCACTTACCTCAGCCCCTGGTATCAAGAAAGACTCCAAAGGACAACTGACGCTTAAAATGTGGGCCACAGACCAGCACCACCACCTGGTCATAAATGCAGACTCTCTGTGGGGAGGGGGACGCAAGGAGTTGTTATTTAATAGGTGCAGTTTCCATTTTGCCATATGGAAAATGTTTTGGAGATTGCACAACAGTGTGAACACATTGAATGCTGCTGAACTGTACACTTAAAAAAGGCTTAATATGGGCCGGGTGCAGTGGCTCATGCCTGTAATCCCAGCATTTTGGGAGGCCAAGGCAGGATGATTGCTTGAGCCCAGGAGTTTGAGACCAGCCTGGGCAACATAGGAAGACCCCATTTCTACAAAAATAAAAATAAAAAATTAGCTGGGCATAGTGGCGCAGACCTGTAGTCCCAGCTACGCAGACGACTCAGATGGGAGGATTACTTGAGTCCAGGAGGCTGCAGTGAGCAGTGATTGTACCTCTGCACTCTGGCCTGGGTGGCAGAATGAAACCTCATCCCATTAAAAAAAAAAAAAAAAAGGTTTAACATGGTAAATTTTATGCTATGTGTATTTTACCACAATTTAAAATAATGGGCTGGGTACAGTGGCTCACACCTATAATCCCAGCACTTGGGGAGGCCAATGTGGGTGGATCGCTTGAGTCCAGGAGTTTGAGACCAGCCTGGCCAACATGGCAAAACCCCATCTTTACAAAAACTGCAAAAAATTAGCCAGGTATGGTGGCGCACGCCTGTGGTCCCAGCTACTCGGGAGGCTGAGGCAGGAGAATCACTTGAGCCTGGAAAGCAAAGGTTGCAGTGAGCCATGATTGTGCCACTGCACTCCAGCCTGGGCAACAGAGTGAAATCCTGTCTCAAAAATAAATAAATAGGCCTAGTGCAGTGGCTCATGCCTGTAATCCCAGCCAAGCCACTCGGGAGGCTGAGGCAGAATGACGTGAACCCAGGAGGCAGAGCTTGCAGTGAGCCGAGATCACGCCACTGCACTCCAGCCTGGGCGACAGAGCAAGACTGTCTCAAAATAAATAAATAAATAAATAAATAAAATAAAATAAAATGCAGAATCTTTTTTTGAGACAGAGCCAAGATTGCACTACCCAGGCTGGCATGCAGTGGCACAATCTCCACTCACTGCAACCTTTGCCTCCCAGGTTCAAGCAATCCTCATGCCTCAGCCTCCCAAGTAGCTGAGACCACAGGTATGCACCACCATGCCTGGCTATTTTTTTTGTATTTTAGTAGAGATGGGGCTTCACCATGTTGGCCAGGCTGGTCTCGAACTCCTGACCTCAAGTGATCTGCCCGCCTTAGCCTCCCAAAGTGCTGGGATTACAGGTGGGAGCCACCGTGCCTGGCCTAAAATGCAGAATCTCAGGCCACACCCCAGACTTACCATTTTAGCAACCACATTTTGACAAAATCCCCAGGTGATTCATGTAAGTTTTGAGAAGGCCTGTACATTGGGTGTATAGCCACTCTGTTTCGTTTGTTTTTTGAAATGGAGTCTGGCTTTGTTGCCCAGGCTGGAGTGCAACAGCACGATCTCAGCTCACTACAACGTCTGCCTCCTGGGTTCAAGCCTCCTGAGTAGCTGGGATTACAGGTGAGCACCACCAAGGCCGGCTAATTTTTGTATTTTTAGTAGAGATGGAGTTTCACCATGTTGGCCAGGCTGGTCTTGAACTCCTGACCTCGTGATCCGTTCACCTCGACCTCCCAAAGTGCTGGGATTACAG
>NW_012115822.1:802106-803394 GCF_000951035.1 Colobus angolensis palliatus | reverse complement strand
GTTTTTTTGTATTTTTTAGTAGAGACGGGGTTTCACCATGTTAGCCAGGATGGTCTCAATCTCCTGACCTCGTGATCCACCCGTCTCGGCCTCCCATAGTTAACTCTTTCTAATGAACACATACGTTTTGTTTTTCTCACTCACTGTGGGAGGCTGGTCCTTATCTTCCCTTGGACTCCTTCATTTACACGAAAAATGGAGAAATCAAGTGGCAGCTGGCAGACTCCAAGGACAGCATGATGCCATGGCAACCGCTTCCATCAATAACTTAATTTCATCTCTGCTCTTACATCTTTCTCTCCTCAGTTCTAAAGCTGGAAAATTTTTAATTTGGAAAGAACATAAGATGACTTGTGGTTGCTATGCCAACAGCACCTGCCTGCTTCCTAATGGGCTTTCTGATCATAAAGGAAAGTCTTAGCAAGTCACAGAACTTTAGACTCCAGAGGCTCTGGAGGGCACTCTGCACAGCATGGCCTCTCACTTGGCCGAGGAGACCACTGACACCCTGGAGGTTAAGTTCCCTGTCTGTCCACAGCAATTCTACCAGCCTGCACTGAAGTTACACCAAAGCAGGCAGCTTAGTTTTGGCCAACCCGAAGGATTTAGGTAGAATTTGGGTGGAAGGCAGGCTGGGCGACCCTTGAGGAGAGTTGCTGTAAGTATCTTTCTACCCCCAAAATCTAGTATATTAGTCAGCTTGGGCTGCTGTAACAAAGTACCACAGACTGGGCGGCTTGAACAGCAGGGATTTATTTTCTCATAGTCCTGGAGGCTGGAAGTCCAATGTCAAGGCATCTGCAGGGTTGATTTCTTCTGCGGCCTCTCTCCCTGGCTTGTTGATGGCATCTTCTCCCTGTGGGCTCACATGGTCATCCCTCTGTGTGTGTCTGTGTTCTAATCTCTCTCTCTTTTTTGTTTTAAGATGGAGTCTTGCTCTGTCACCCAGGCTGGAGTGCAGTGGTGTGCTCTAAGCTCACTGTAGCCTCCGCTTCCTAGGTTCAAAAGATTCTCCTGCCTCAGCCTCCTGAGTAGCTGGGACTACAAATGTGAGCCATCATGCCCAGCTAATTTTTGTATTTTTAATTAAAACAGGGTTTCACCATGTTGGCCAGAATGGTCTCGATCTCCTGACCTTGTGATCCATCCACCTTGGCCTCCCAAAGTGTTGGGATTACAGGTGTGAGCCACCGCACCCGGCCAATCGCTCTTTTTTTTTTAAGAGACAGGTCTTGCTCTGTTGCCCAGGCTGGAATGCAGTGGCACAGTCATAGCTCACTACAGCCTC
>NW_012115822.1:799091-801206 GCF_000951035.1 Colobus angolensis palliatus | reverse complement strand
CAATGGCACAATCTCAGCTCACTGCAACCTCCGCCTCCCAGGTTCAAGCGATTCTCCTGCCTCAGCCTCCCAAGTAGCTGGGATTATAGGTGCCCAACACTACACCTGGCTAATTTTTGTATTTTTAGTAGAGACAGGGTTTCACCATGTTAGTCAGGATGGTCTCGAACTCCTGATCTCAGATGATCCGCCCGCCTCGGCCTCCCAAAGTGCTGGGATTACAGGCGTGAGCCACCGCACTTGGCCGCCTAATCTCTTTTTATAAGGACACTAGTCATATAGATTAAGGCCCACCCTCATGATCTCAATGTTTTCTTTAAATACTCTCTCTCCAAATGCAGTCACATGTGAAAGACAGTCAGCCTGTAACACCCAGTCAGATGGGATCCCCTGGGGAGGCCTCAGCCTCTGCTGTGTCTCAGCCCTCCGGCGGTCTGGCTCCATCTCATCAGTCAACACATGCTGTCATTCTGTGCAGGGCTGGAGAGCCTGTGACGGGCCCAACCCTGCAGCAATTTCATAGGTTCCATACTGCTACCCATGCCTGGAATAGGCAGCCTGGTCTGTTCACCCATGTTGGGCTTCGAGTGGATAACTACACGGCCAGCTGACTGGCAGCTGTTTTTCAATACCTGGGAACACTGTGGGGCAACTCCCTGGTACAAATCTGTTTTCTCAGCTCTGGACTCTCACTGAGCCACTACTCCTATCCCTCAGTCCTGCCTCTTCCCAAGAAATCCTGCCCTGGAAGCAGCTGGGCACCTGGAGGAAGGCTCGTGTTTCCTAAGCATGGACCGTGCCTGGCGTCTTGGGTCTTAGTTAATCCTCAGCCATCCTGCCAAGTGACGCTCTCAGCACCAGCGACCAGCCGAGAACACACTGAGGCCTCTTCCCAACCCCTGCTCACATCCTGGGGAGGGGAGGAGAGACCACAATAGCCAAGTGAAGGGGAAATACACAGACCAGTGCAAGGGAAAGAGAGCACAAAGGGGGCGGTCCTGAGTGTGCAGAGAGAGGGCCCCTGGGACCAGGATGCTGACAGGAGAGAAGCCTTGCAGGGAAGGGAACAGCAAGGATGTGGGAACATCCAGGAGGCAGTCCGCAGGGGGACGGCAGAGCAAAGGGTTTCACCTTGCCCAGGGAGAGGGCTAACCTGCATACCTGCTTCTGGGAGCTGATCACCAAGCCCTGGAGGTGTCTTGCCAGAGGGAAGTGGCGCTCCAGGTCACACCCAGAGGCTGGGTTCTAAGCTCCTCCTTCTGGGCCATCACCCATGCCTATGTGATGGAGCCCCAGTACAAACTCTGGGCCCGGCGCGGTGGCTAACAACTGTAATCACAGAACTTTGGGAGGTCAAGGTGGGAGGATCACTTGAGGTCAGGAGTTTGAGACCAACCTTGGCAACATGGTGAAACCCCTCATCTCTACTAAAATAAATAAATATATATATATACACACACACACACACACACATATACACACACACACACACACACACATACAAAATTAAGGGGGCGTGGTAGTGGGCACCTATAACCCCAGCTACTTGGGAGGCTGAGGCAGGAGAATTATTTGAACCCAGGAGGTGGAGGTTGCAGTGAGCTGAGAACACACCATTGCATTCTAGCCTGGGCAATAGAGCAACTCTGTCTCAAAATAAATAAAACAAAAAACTGTACTTTGTAGTTGGCTAAACTCTTGCAGGGACAGTAATAGGACACTCAGGAGGAGAGAGAGAAAGGAGCCAAATCACTTCAGCCCATTAATGAACTCTAGCTTTTACCCAGGGTTTTTGAGGAGGTATACATCTGGCTTTTGTTCTAAAAGAATCGATCAGTAAAGAATAGAGTTAAGGAGGCAAAGTTTGTAATTTGGAGGCCACTTGAGCAATGACAATAATCTAGACAAGAGAGGAGAGTGGCTCAGGCCCTGGGTGCTGGTGACAGGAGTGGGAGCCCGGGGAATTGCTGAGGGGTTGGACCTGTAGTGTGAGGGAAAGAGAGGAGTCAAGAAGGACTCTGAGGATTTGGCCTGTGCCTTGAAAAATGGCCATGCCCTTAATTGAGCTGGTGAAGACAGGCTTGGTTTGATTTGTGTTGAGTTTAAAGTGTAGAC
>NW_012115822.1:795366-797931 GCF_000951035.1 Colobus angolensis palliatus | reverse complement strand
GCCTCCCAAAGTACTGGGATTATAGGGATGAGCCACTGTGGTCGGCAAGGAACACACTTGATCAGTAGCAGGCTCCACCGTGGTCTTCCACTGCCAATGAGCTTGGTGGAGATCACTTGTCAGGCCAGTGGAGGGAAAGGAAGAGACCTAAGGGCTCAACTTTTGGGGCCTCCAACATCAGGAGGGTGAGGGCAGGTGGGGAAACGGAGGCCAGTGAGGAAGAAAGTAAGGCCCCAGAATCTAAGTGAAGAAAGTGTTTTTAAAAAGCGCCCCACTGTAGGAAATGCTAGTAGGACCATCCAGTAAGGCTGAGCCCAGATGTGACGACATGACGTTTGGCGATATAATGTTGGAGCAGTTGGGATGGAACCCTAAGAATAGGAGGTGGACATGGGAGGAGCCCAGGCCAGGCCCTTCTGCGTCACTTGCCCTGAAAGTTGCAGAACAGGTGGGCATAACCAAAGACGGCACGTGGAGCTGAGAAAGAACATGGCTCCTACCCTGATCGTGCAGCCGAGTAAGTCGTGGGGCGCAGGACAAAGGGAGAGCCATGTGTTCATGGCAGCAGGCAGGGCAGATGTTTAGGATGGGACGGTTAGCGGTGGGGGCAGGGAGGAGTCCTCTCCCATCTCTCAGTTCTCTGTAAAGTTGGACACAGAGTTAGCAGAGGGGAGGAGGCATGAGATCATCTTCCAGGATGGTGGAACATGCACGGACCCGGAGGTGGAGCAGGCGGAGGGTTTTCAGGAGGACTACGCTTCCCTAGAAACTGGTGTCCCCGAAGTAACCAGCCAGCTGCAGTGGTGAGCTTCCCAGTGGCGGGGCGACAGGGCGATTAATTTCTCCAGGACAGGCAAGGGTGGGATGTGCGAAAGGGGTCAGAGAGGAAGTGGGCATGGGGGAGGGCAGCCTCCATGTGGCGGGCATGCTGAGACGTGGAGCTGGGACGCTAAAGGCAGGGAGCCCTGGAGCTTGAAGGGGGTGTTCACGAGTGGGCTGCGGGAAAGTGGATTATAAATGGCACGACCATGGGGCAGGCCGGGGGGGTGGCAGGTACAGGCCTGGCTGATGGTGCTGCGGAGGCCACCCAGAAGGTCATGCCTGGGATTTTGTTAACAAAAGCAGAGGAGGATAGAAATGTTGGGGCATTGCCCAAAATAAAAGTATGTATTAAATCATGAAACTTTTTGTTCATACAAATGTGTACTAGATCACAATGTAGATTTTCTTTTACTACTTTTATTGTGGTGAAATATACATAACATAAAATTCACCATTTTAACTTTTTTTTTTTTTTTTTGAGACGGAGTCTCACTGTGTTGCCCAGGCTGGAGTGCAGTGGCTCCATCTCAGCTCACTGCAACCTCCACCTCTTCAGTTCAAGCGATTCTCTTGCCTCAGCCTCCAAAGTAGCTGGGACTACAGGTGCCCGCCACCACGCCCGGCTAATTTTTTTGTACTTTTTTTTAGTAGAGAGGGGGGTTTCACCATGTTGGCCAGGCTTGTCTTGAACTCCTGACCTCAGGTGATCTGCCCACTTCGGCCTCTCAAAGTGCTGGGATGACAGGCGTGAGCCACCACACCTGGCCCATTTTAACAATTTTAAGGGGGCAATTCAGTGGCATTCACATTGTTGTACAGTCATTCCCACTACCAATTCCAAATATTTTTATCACCCCAAACAGAAACGTTGTACAGATAAAATGAAATGGGTCATGTGGTCACGTGGTCACAGTCCGCAGAAAGATACTCAACACCCCTAATCACGAGGGAAGCGGAAACCAAATCCATCATGAGCCCCAGTCTCACACGCACCAGGCTGGCCACTGTCAAAAAGCAGGAAATCACAGTTGGTGAAGATGTGGTGAGACTGGAAGCCTCGCACACTGTTGGAGACAATGTGAAACGGTGCAGCCGCATTGGGAAACAGTATGTAACTGCCTTAAAAAATTCAACATAGAACTACCATATGATCCAGCAATTTCACTTCTGGGTATATACCCCAAATAACTGAAACTAGGGGTTCCAATAGATGTGTGTACCATCAAGTTCATAGCGGCTAAAGTATGGAAGCAGCACCCCAGGTGTCCACTGACAGATGAACAGAGAAACAAAATATGTTATCTACATACAATGGAATATTATTCAGCCTAAAAAAGGAAAGAAACTGTGACACGTGCTACACCATAGATGAACCCTGAGGACATTATGCTAAGTGAAATGAGCCACAAAAGTCACAATAAGACACAAAAAGACAAATACTAGATGATTTCATCTATATGAGGTACCTAGAGTAGTCAAGCTCATAGGGACAGAAAGTAGAATGGGGGTGGTGAGGGGCATGGGCTAGAGGGAAATGGGGAGTCATTGTTTAATGAGTCCAGAGCTTTACTTAGACAAGATGAAAATGAGTTCTGGAGACGGATGATGATGATGGTTGCACAACATTATGAATATATTTAATACCGCTAAACTGTACACTTTAAAATAGTTAAATGGGGCCAGGCGCAGTGGCTCACGCCTGTAATCCCAGCACTTTGGGAGGCCGAGGCGGGCGGATCACTT
>NW_012115822.1:788350-793093 GCF_000951035.1 Colobus angolensis palliatus | reverse complement strand
ACCCAAGGATGCTGTGGCTGCGGGCGGGCCCGGGAAGCACCTGTTGGGCGTCCGGGCGGGCGGGGGTGCGAGCAAGGCGGGCTTGTGACTTTTTTGTTACATTTTGGATTTTGATTTGTTGATATTGGGCTCACTCCGTTTTGGCACAGACAACAACGCCTAATCTTTGATTCCCCCGCCGTTTCTTCTCTCCACCTTCCCCGCTGCCCCTCTTCTCCCGCCCCACCGGGAAAAGATATAGGGAAAACGGACAAGATCCCAGATTATTGGTTTTTCCTTCCTTAAAAAATACAGCCTCAACTGGGCAAGGAAATGAGGGCAAAAGAGGTCTCCTAGAAATGTTTATCAGAAAGGCGGAAAAGGTTTTCAAGTTGCCACATAAAGATCATGACTAAAATGGAGCGTCCTCGGTGTTTACCACTTGTGGCATAGGTTTCATTAACAGAGATTGCAAAAGCCTGAGCTTCAGAGAGCTAAACAGGGTCTGCCTCCCCCATGCTTGCCTCTGATTGACATCTTTGATGTCCAAATTATGTACTGAGTTATAAGGATGGGAAAAAGACTGAGATTCTATTTTTGGCAGATAATGAACATGGAAGACATCAATTTCCCCGCCCCACGCTTTTTCTGTTCCGTTGCATTTCTTCTTCCTCTAAAACATACCCACCTTAACCTGATGTTTCCTTTGCTAAGAATGTTATTCTTCCCACCCGCCAGCCCTTGACACTCCTGAATCCCTACCCAGCTCCCAAGGCTAGGTTTGCCACCCCTAGGGAGCCTTTCCAGGCACCTCACCTGAGCAAGGTATAGATGTGACATGTTTGCTGAGCATCTCCCAGGTGCCAGGAGCTGTGCTTCATCCTGGTGTCATTGAGTCTTATAATCATGCACTGATCCCCCTCAGTTGTGGGCTCTTGGGAGGCAGTGGTAGTGGCATGTTTGAGGAATAAGGATCTCCAAGACCTTCATGGTCCCTCCTCTTGGGCTCTACAGGGTAGAATGTCATCTACTTGTGGGAACCCCTAAGGGCTGGGCCCGTATTGAGCACTTATATAATAACTGAGCGCTCTTAATTACCAATTCGAGCAATAGTCTTCTTTTAAAATAACTTGTTATTTTGGAAAAACTGTACATTTACATAAAGGTTGCAGAGCTAGTACAGACAATCCCAATATACCCTACACCCAGTGCTCCCCATCATTACCATCCTGCACTGCTGTGGCGAAAAACTGACCTGGGTGTATTCTTCTCACTAAACTCTGGGTATTAAGCCTTTTCACTTTTGAATCACTAATTTATAAAGCCATTTCTCTTTTTGTGTGTTTGTTTGTTTGTTTAAGACAGGGTCTCACTCTTGCTCAGGATGGAGTACAGTGGCACAAACACGGCTCACTGCAACCTCCACATCCTGAGCCCAAGTGATCCTCTTGCCTCAGCCTCCCATGTAGCTAGGACTACAGGTGCACGCCATCATGACTAGTTAACTTTAAAATTGTTTATAGAGATCGGGATCTCACTTAATGTTTCCCAGGCTGGTCTTGAACTCCTGGGCTCAAGTGATCCACCTGCCTCAGCCTCCTAAAGTGTTGGGATTACAGGCTTGAGCTGCTATACCTCACCATAAAGCTATTTTCTTTAGACTGAGAGTAGTATTCCTCTAACATCTGTTCTTGATTCTTGCCTGTCTTCACTAAGTACCACCAGCACCTGGTGGTACTGGTTTTTATAGAGGCTACCCTATAGGTTTTTTCTTTTTTCTTTTCTTTTTTTTTGGTTTATTTCAACAAACAAATTGGTTTTTTTGAGACAAGGTCTCATTCTGTCCCCCAGGCTGGAGTATAATGGCACAGTCTCCACTCACTGCTCACTGCAGCCTCAACCTCCTAGGTTCAAGCCATCCACCCGCCTTCTGAGTAGCTGTAACCACAGGCATACACCACCATACCCAGCTAATTTTTTAATTTTTTTGTAGAGACAAGATCTCACTCTGTTGCCCAGGCTGGTCTCAAACTCCTGGCCTCAAGTGATCCTCCCGTCTCAGCCTCCCAATGTGCTGGGATTTATAGGTGTGAGCCCAGCCTACCCTGTAGTTTTTTTGTTGTTGTTGTTCGTGTGGTTGGTTGTTTTTGTTTTGTTTTTTTTTTCAGACAGAGTCTCACTCTGTCGCCAGGCTGGAGTGCAGTGGTGTGATCTTGGCTCAGTGCAGCCTCCGTGTCCCGGGTTCAAGCGATTCTCCTGTCTCAGCCTCCTGAGTAGATGGTACTACAGGCACGGGCCACCACGCCCAGCTAATTTTTGTATTTTTAAAAGAGACAGGGTTTCACCAGGTTGGCCAGATGATCTGAATCTCTCAACCTCAAGTGATCGGCCCACCTTGGCCTCCCAAAGTGCTGGAATTACAGGTGTGAGCCACCACGCCTGACCAACCCTGTAGTTTTAATGTATTTGTCTCCATGGAAGACTAATAAAATTGTTTTGAATATGAAGAAGCAATAGAAGCCCCCCTGCTTTCAAACTGTTCTCTGATGCTCTTCATTAGAGTTAAATGAAGTTGCGTAAAAGATTTTAAGTAGTTAGATCTAATAATCAGTGAAACCTCTAGGGAGTGGGAATTTTGACAAGGGATTTGAGCGGAGGTTGAAGAAAGTTCTCAATAGCCAAGACATAGAGGGCTAAGGGTTTTTGGAGCAAGTAGTGCGAGATAGATTCAGGAAAGAAGTCAAGAGGATGAAATTGATTCCGCCAGCAAATGCCAGGACATTACACCTGCTATACAGATGCTGAGTACTAAAAACCTGTTGGCGGGTGAGAGTAAAACGGAAATCCTGGAGCCAGCCACTGTTGCCCACACCCCAGGAAGGGGTTAGGAGCCATTATTCACCCCATTGCTCAGCAGGCCCTCTGGCATCTGCAGGGCCTTGGGCCAGGGCCAGGATTCCTGGGAGGGCTTGTGAGGGGCTTGCTGAGCCCCTGCCGTACTGTAACAGTGACACATGCTCCTGCCCTGAGACCCTGGTCGGACACCTAAACTGTACCCAAGGATCATACCCCTTAACATCTCATGTAGTCTGACTGCCCTGTAAATTGCATGTGACCCCACTTTACAAAGAAGGTAGCAGAACTTGGCTTCAGGTCCCAGAGCCAACAAACACGTGGCACATTTTCCATCAAACCCTGGGAAGCCTCTCAAAGCAAGTCAAACCCTCTTTTATCTTTGTCCGGGGGGTGATGACATCCCTGTTGCCAAACCTCACCTACTCCCTCCCTCCTGGTGCCACCTGCCTTCTCAGCAGCATTGGCATACACCCCCACCACCCAGATGCTTCACCCTCACCTGGTTCCTCTTTGTGTATCTGTTTTTTTTGCCTCCTTCTTTTGCCCCAAGACGGGAGGCTTCAATGTTTGATGAGACTTTATTTAGCATGAGGATAAAGAAAATAGTTTTTAAGATTCTCAGCCTCTTTTTGTCTATCTCAATCCAGTCTTCTGGGTCTGGTGTCCACTCTTTCAACCTAACAACACTAGTGTTGCACATAGTTCCTACACCTCCCTTTTTTTCCTTTTTTTTTTTTTGAGACGGAGTCACTCTGTTGCCCAGGCTGGAGTGCAGTGGCGCAATCTCGACCTCCCAAAGTGCTGGGATTACAGGCATGAGCTACCGCGCCCTGCCCCCTTTTCTTGTCTTTTCTTTTTCTTTCTTTCGCTCCCTCCCCCCCATCCCCCCCCACTTTCTTTCTCTTTCTTTTGACACAGGGTCTGTCTCTGTCATCCAGGCTGGAGTGCAGTGGCGATCACCTCAGCCTCCCGAGTTGCTGGGACTACAGGCACGTGCCACCACACCTGGTTAATTTTTAAATTTTTGTTGTAGAGACGGGTTTTTGCCATGTTGCCCAGGCTGGTCTCGAACTCCTGACCTCAGGTGATCCTCCCACCTTGGCCTCTTAAAGTGCTGGGATTACAGGCGTGAGTCACCACTCACAGCCCCATCTTCTTGTTGTTAGCAAGAAAGCACCTCTACTAGAATGTGTTGGAGGACCTTGGTTATGGGCAACTTTGTTACTAATGGTAGAAAAAAAAAAAGGAATGTAGTACAGGTTCTTTGAAAAGAAGCGCTCTGTACAAACACATTATCAGTAGTCTCAGGAGAGGTGGTAGAGGTAGTACTTGAGCACAGGTGGGAGGAGAGATGGAGGAGAGAGCCTGGAGGGCTGAGGCACCTGGGACCACTGGGCAATGGAGGAGCTAGGCCCCTTGAGTTCCCCAGAGAGCAGGGGCTGGTGGGGAGTCTAGAGGGCCATGGAGCTTTGTCTCAGGGCAGCCATACAGGTGGTTTGATGCTGTCGGTGGGCCCCATTGTGCACCTAGGCTGCAGTTCCTGAAATGTGGAGGGGAGCTTTTCCTCCTGTAATTCAAGTAGGGAGGAAGTGGACGTGTGTAGAGGGAAGCTAGAATTGCCACAGGCAAATTGTACCCACACTGTTGCCCTTTGTTGTAAATTTTTCCAGACCCTTCCACACCTGTGACGTCATGTACTATGTGTGAGTTTGAATAGTCAGAGTGGGCCGGACGCCGTGGCTCACGTCTGTAATCCCAACACTTTGGGAGGCCAAGGAGGGTGGATCACTTGCAGTCAGGAGTTCAAGGCCAGCCTGGCCAACATGGTGAAACCCCATCTCTACTAAAAATACAAACTTAGGCCGGGCGCGGTGGCTCAAGCCTGTAATCCCAGCACTTTGGGAGGCC
>NW_012115822.1:781971-786112 GCF_000951035.1 Colobus angolensis palliatus | reverse complement strand
CGGAGCTTGCAGTGAGCTGAGATCCGGTCACAGCACTCCAGCCTGGGCGACAGAGCGAGACTCCATCTCAAAAAAAAAAAAATCATTGCCAACCTGCTAAGTGTTGGACAGTATGAGTGTGCCTTCAGAGTTGAACATCTACTTGCATGTTCCACCTTGGTCAACCTGGTCCACGGTGGGGAGACTCTGGCTTTGAATTGAGCTTCACAGGTCATTGGCTGTGCAACGTTGGGCCACTCGGGTAACCTTTTTGGGCTTCGATTTCTCCATGTGCATGGTGGGGCTAATAAGGACATGCATCTCTTAGGACTGCTGTTGATCGCACGATTCTTATACAGTGAGCAGCTTAGGACAGGGCTGGTGTTGGCTTGCCAGCCTCTGGGAGCTGCTCCATGTCCTTTTCCGGGAGCTGGTGGTTTTATCCGTCGTCCGTTCCCTCTGTGATGGCGGTGGCCTTTTCATCTTTCTAATCCCAAAGATAGTGCCTTGCCAGTGAGGGGTGGGAGAGGCACAGCCAAAAGCAGGGAGGCCTCCTCCATGAAGAGGAGGGGAAGGAAGGGGCGGCCGAGTGGGAACGGAGGTGGAGAAGCTGTGGGGATGGCTGCCAGGGCAGGTGACACCACTGCCTGTCACCCCTCATCCCTCTCCTCCCTAGGGAGGTGGACCATGATGTCCTGATTCCTCTTTCTTTATGAACCCTGGCTGAACATGGCAGGGCCACATGAGCTGAGCACTGTTCCTTCCTCACTCTCCCTGGCACTCTGTCCACCTGGCATGCCAGCCCCTTCACCACTACGCCCAGCAGACACCCAAGTTCTTCTCCAGCTTTGCAGCCTCTGACCCGGATGCGCTGGCTTCCGTATCTCCCTGGGGCCCCCTTTCCATCTCACCACACCCTGGAGATCTCCATGGGGAGGTATGGGGATGGGACCCGCGCTCACCTGCCAGGTGGTGGCAGTGCCGGGGGTAGGTGGATCAGCCTGGGGATTGAGGAGAACAGGCTGTCCTCTACACAGGTGCCCCGGAGGTGGGGCGAGGACCTGGTGGGGTGGTTGGAAAAGAGAAAGGGGCACCCCAGTCCGCACTCCATCCCATTGAGTGTCAGAAACTGCTTGGTTTTGTTTGCTTCCTCAGTGTGTTTGTCTTGAGAAGTGTGCTGTCGGCACCATATGGACATGGGCCTGATTCACGTTCTCTTAAAATAACTTTACAGGCTTATTTTAGGAGCGAAATTTCTGGATTCCAGAAAATTGTTTTTGCTCTAAAAACATACCCCACATTAATGTCTATTTGGGGGGATGGAGGGCAGCTGCCCTCCAAACTTGGGAACACACAGTGTCCGAAAGTGGAGATGATTTACCTGGTGAATTGCCCAGCATTTTCCTTTCCGTTACTTACTTCAGGGCGGTTCCTAATTTGCCGATAGATCTTGTAAAAGCCCATTTACGTTGGTTGTTTCCAAACTTGGTCGTGGTTTTCCCAGTGCAACAGTGGATCTGTCATTTAAAGCCAAGTTAAAACTTAACATGACATGCCTCTCAGTGACCACAAATCCAGCTCTGGCCACTACTGCCAGGACCCCTTTGAGGGCTAGTGACAAGGGTCGCCATCAGGACTGAGACCACATGAAGTGCATGGGAGGCATCTGTGCAGTGACCAGACTCAAGGCAGGAGACAGGACGGGCACCTGGGAGAGGGCTGGGGCCCAGGGCAGCAGGCTCTTCAGGTGAGGATGCCTTGGTGGCGGGGCTGTATCATGAAGGTCTCCAAATAAGGCCCATGCGAAGTGTGCTTGGGAAACAGCAAGGCTGTTTTGGTTGGAAACAAGGCTTTTTGTAATTAGTGGGGCCTTCAGTGTTTACTCTGCAGAGCCCTAGGCACTCTGGTCCAGGAAGAGTTAGTAGTGTGCTGTGCATCCCACTGGGGATGTGTGACACTCAGAGAAACCACCAGGCAGAGGCGAGAGCTGAGATCTGAGCTTGCCGCTGCATCTATCTGCCTCACAGCTGAGAGGCTTAGTCAGTGGTACTTGCTGTAGGGACAGCTCAGGTGCAGGAAGAGGCCAGCAAGGGAGGGTAGCAGGCTGGGCTACGGCTACCAGGGCTGGTGTCTCCACTGAGAGCTACAGGCTTTGAGCAAATAGAGAACACTGACAGCATGGAGGACCCTGGGGCAACACAGGACCCTGATGGGGACACACCGCTTCCTCCTGCCTGGAACACTGGTGGTCAGAGGGTCCCCTCCCTCCTGAGGACTGGCCTGTCCTCCCCTGATGCTCCTCCCTCTCAAGCCAGGCGGGACCAAGTAGAGGAGAGCACCTGTGCTCTGGAGTGAGCACCCACCTGTGGGACCACGGTGGCCACTAGTGGGCAGGGATGCCTGTTTCTCGGGATGTTGTGAGAATTCAATGGCCTGAGAATTTGCAGACCCTAAGGTGCAAGTGCATGATGTAAAGGGCAAGCGCCTATCTTTGGCAAGATTCTTGTCACTCTGGGGACCTCAGACTCAAGGACCTTGTACCTGAACAGATGAGACTCCTTCTTGGAACCTTCTGGGACCAGCTTGGGGCCACAGCAGGCTGCGGCTGGTCCTTCCTGGACAGCACTGGCAGGGCCCTGGCTTGTGCACTGCTCTTTGGGGACCCTGGTCCTAGACCCTGGGGACATGTGGGTCTGAGTGGGGTGACTCTGCAACTGCCCCCCCACATGGCCCCTGCCCGCAGAGGCTCCTTGGTGCCCATGGGTCCATGGTTTTTGTTTTGTTTTGCTTTGGTTTTTTTGAGACAGAGTCTCACTCTGTCGTCCTGGCTGGAGTGCAATGACGCGATCTGGGCTCACTGCAAGCTCTGCCTCCCAGGTTCACGCCATTCTCCTGCCTCAGCCTCCCGAGTAGCTGGGACTACAGGTGCCCGCCACCATGCCTGGCTAATTTTTTGTATTTTTAGTAGAGACGGGGTTTCACCGTGTTAGCCAGGATGGTCTCGATCTCCTGACCTTGTGATCCGCCCCCCTCGGCCTCCCAAAGTGCTGAGATTACAGGCGTGAGCCACCACGCCCGGCCGGGTCCATGTTTTTAACAAGCTTACCAATGTTTAGTGGCCACTTCTCATATAAAGTACTGATGTTTATTTTTTGGATAGGGTCTTGCTCTGTTGCCCAGGCTGGAGTGCAGGGGCACCATCACAGCTCACTGAAGCCTTGACCTCCCCAGCTTAAGCAATCCTCCGATTTCAGCCTCTGGAAGAGCTGGGACCACAGGCATGTGCCACCATGCCCGGCTTTTTTTTTTTAGTTTTTTTTTAAAGTTTTTTTGGTAGAGACAGGGTCTCGCTATCTTGCCTGGGCTGGTTTCGAACTCCTGGGCTCAAGTGATCCTCCTGCCCTGGCCTCCAAAAGTGTTGGGATGACAGGCGTGAGCTGCTGCCCCCAGCTGCAGTAGTGATGTTTCAACCCCCATTTACTTTTGCTGTCTCCATATGAGGATACACCTGATAAGTATTCATTCCCCAGATATTTAAGTGCCTTTCATGGGCCAGGACACTAGTCAGTGATTTTTTTTCTACCATCTAGGTTTAATAAAACCACCTAAGTGACTTTAAAATTTTATCATTTTCGGCTGGGCGTGGTGGCTCACGCCTGTAATCCCAGCACTTTGGGAGGCCGAGGCAGGCAGATCATGAGGTCAGGAGATCAAGACCATCCTGGCTAACACATGGTGAAACCCCGTGTCTACTAAAAATACAAAAAATTAGCTGGATGTGGTGGCGGGTGCCTGTAGACCCAGCTACTCAGGAGCTTAGGCAGGAGAATCACTTGAACCCGGGAGGCGGAGTTTGCAGTGAGCCGAAATCCCGCCACTGCACTCCAGCCTTGGGGGACAGAATGAGACTCTGCCTCAAAAAAAATTAAAATTAATTAAATTAAATTCCAGCCAGGCACAGTGGCTCGCACCTGTAATCCTAGCACTTTGGGAGGTTGAAGCGGGCAGATCACCTGAGGTCAGGAGTTTGAGACCAGCCTGGCTAACATGGCAAAACCCTGTCTCTCCTAAAAATGCAAAAATTAGCTGAGTGTGGTGGCCTGCACCTGTAATCCCAGCTATTCAGGAAGCTGAGGTGGAAGAATGGCTTGAACCCAGGAGG
>NW_012115822.1:775669-781671 GCF_000951035.1 Colobus angolensis palliatus | reverse complement strand
CAGCATATCTAAAACAAAATTAATTTTAAAAAACCCCCCTAGATGTCATTGCCACCCCCTCCTGCCCAGGGTCCTCACTTCCTCTGCCCTGTTACTCCCAACACAGGTGTCCCTTGTGGAAGGACAAGCGACGTGCACTAGTGCTGACCCCAGGGGTTACTGACTGTGGGGTGAGGGCTGTGGCTTTTCAAAAGATGATCTGCAGTTAGGCATTTAGAAATTCAAAACAAAACCCTTGGCAAATGACCCCCACCCCCCTTTTTTTGGGACGGAGTCTCACTCTGTTGCCCAGGCTGGAGTGCAGTGGTGTGATGTTGGTTCACTGCAACCTCCGTCTCCCAGGTTCGAGCGATTCTCTGCCCCCTCAAGTAGCTGGGATTACAGGCACCCATCACCAGGTCTGGCTGATTCTTGTATTTGCAATAGAGACAGGGTTTCACCATGTTGTCCAGGCTGGTCTCGAGCTCCTGACCTCAAGTGATCCTCCCACCTCAGCCTCCCAAAGTGTTGGGATTACAGGCGTGAGTCATCACACCCAGCTGATATTACTTATTTTTAAATGATGAACAAAATGAAGGGCCGTTTCTGTAGCTCTCTACTCAAGTCACTTGGAGCAGGGATTCTGAACGCTAGAGACCTGAATACGCAGTTTGGGAATAAGTTTCCTGTCTCTCTCAGCTGCTTCACTTCGTATTCTTAGTATCTTTGTTAAACGGAAGTCCAAGGAAAGGAGAAGAGACAAACAAAAGTTTATTAATTTAAGTCTCATTTTAGTAAAAAGATAGAAACTTAGGTGAAAATGTCACAAAGATTCAACATGAGTTCAGTAAGAAGTGAAGTCAGAACACTTCTTCCATTAATTGGTGGAACATGCGTGGATTTGAATAAGGTACTGACAAGTTGTCACATGACGTCCTCGTGCACCATGTGGGACATGTGGACCATGTGGACAGGAGAGCAGAGGTGGAGATGGTGCTGGGCTCCTGGAGGGTGGTGACCGAACTGATACCTGTCCCCATGACCTCCCCAGGGCATGTCAGCAAGTTTCATGGAAGAGATGCCAGATGGAAGAGATGGCAGGGTTCAGATTCATGAAGGGCCCAGTAGTTCAGGGCAACAGATAAGATCTAATAAAATGTACTGTGTTAACACTAAATGTGAGGTCTTCTCCTTGGTTCTAAGAAACCCAAGGGAAAATTTCAGGATTAGCACAAGATGACTTAATAACAGCTAGTAAGAAAAAGAGTTTAAGGTTTGGGGAATCACCCATCAGGAATGTCCAATGTAGGCAGGCTTTTTCAGAAATTCTTTAACATAATATTGGAGAAAGAAATGGAGTTCATTTAGAAGATGGCGTGTGTGTGTGTGTTTACATGTGTATACCTTTGTACAGACATTTCCTCCACAAAATTCCTGCTCGATGGTCATCTCTGTTGAGAAATGTGATGAACTGGTGGTTTTGTTTATGGGATGGGATCCAGCTTGGTTTCTCTTCTCCTGCAGATGCACAGTGGCCCAGCAGTATTCCCCTGGAAAACTGTTTTCCGGGCGCTGCAGTGCCCCTCTGTGCTGTCTGTGGCCACCTGTGGTCTGTTTCTGGGCTCACTTTCATGTCGCATTGTCCTGTTTTTGTATCTTATGCCAGTCCAACCCTCTTTTTTCTTTGATTGGTTGATTGACTGAGTCTCGCTCTGTTGCCCAGGCTGGAGTGCAGTGGCACGATCTCAGCTCACTGTAAGCTCCACTTCCCGGGTTCACGCCATTCTCCTGCTTCAGCCTCCCGAGTAGCTGGGACCACAGGCGCCCACCGACATGCCCAGCTAATTTTTTGTATTTTTAGTAGAGACAGTGTTTAATCGTGTTAGCCAGGATGGTCTCCATCTCCTGACCTCATGATCCGCCCGCCTCAGCCTCCCAAAGTGCTGGGTTTACAGGCATGAGCTACCGTGCCTGGCCTCTCCTTTTCTTTTCTTTTTTCTTTTATTTTCTTCTTTGAGACAGGGTCTCACTCATTACCCAGGCTAAGTGCGGTGGCACAGTCTCTGCTCATTGCAGCCTCGACCCCCTGGACTCAAGCAATCCTCCCACCTCAGCCTCCCTAGTAGCTGGGATCACAGACATGTGACACCACACTTGGCTAATTGAAAAAAACTTTTTTTTTTTTTTTATAGAGACAGGATCTCACTGTTCCCCAGGCTGGTCTCAAACTCCTGGGCTCAAGCAATCCTTCTGCTTTGGCCTCCTGAAGTGCCGGGATGACAGGTGTGAGCCACTATGTCCCGCCTTTGCCCCACTTCTTGAAAGATATTTTTACTGAATGTAAAATCTGAGATATCAGTTATTATCTTTCAGAATCATCCTAGTCCCTTTCTCTGCTGCCTTTGGGGTTCTGTTGTTTTACCTGGGAGCTTGTTCTGTTGAACAGGTCATTTTTCCTTCCTCTGGACATTTTTAAGACTTTTTTCCCCTTTATCTTTGGTGTTATGCAGTTTCATTATTTCTCTAGCTGTGGCTTTGTTTTTATTTATCCTGCTTTAGGACTGTTGGGCTTTTTAAGTCTGTGGATTAGAAGCTTTCCTTAATTCTGGAGAATCCGCAATCATCAATTATTCACAAAGTGCCTCTACCCCATTTTCCTCTTGCCTCAACCTTCTGAAATCCAAATAAATGTCATCTCTCCCTGCTTTAAAACTCATATTTCCCACCTTTCTCACTTTTTTTTTTTTTTTTGAGATGGAGCATTGCTCTGTCACCCAGGCTGGAGTGCAGTGGCACAATCTCAGCTCAATGCAACCTCTGCCTCCCGGGTTCAAGCAGCTCTCCTGCCTCAGCCTCCCGAGTAGCTGGGACTACAGGCGCCCGCCACCACACCCAGCTGATGTTTTATATTTTTAGTAGAGATGGAGTTTCACCATGTTGGCCAGGCTGGTCTTGAACTCCTGACCTCGTGACCCCCCCCCCAAGCCTCCCAAAGTGCTGGGATTACCAGGGCGTGAGCCAGCGTGCCTGGCCTCTCACTTTTCTTTCTTCAGCATAATTTATTCTGACGTATCTTCAGTGTATGTATTCTCTTATTCCTGTTAAACCCATTGGGCTTAATGCTGTTTATTTCTAGAATTTCTACTCCTGTTTTTCTGCAAGGTCATTTTTTTTTTCCCGTTGGCTATTCCTTACATATAGTTTCAAGCTTACCGGTTCCCTCTATGAATATAGTAAGTAGAGGAGCCTCATGGTCTGCCTCAGGTCGTTGAGATATTGAGTCTCTGGATCTGGTCCTGCTGCTGGCCTTTTCTGTCCTTGCTCCTGGGGCATTGTTTCCATGAATGTGTGGTTACTTTTGACTGCATTACTCATTGTCCTGGAGAAATGACTTGTGGGGATTTTTCAGATCTAGGATAAAGATACTTCCTCCAAACTAGGTTTATGCTTCCTTCTGCCAGGTACCTCGGGGCGCTGTCAGCCTAACGCCATTTTAAACTAAATCCATCAACTGTGAGCTTTTGGAATCTTCTCACTGGTGTGAATTTGGGCCATACGTCCTGTGAGGGCTGTCCTGTGATCACTGCTTTGTTGGGGGTTCCAGCCTTAGACTTCTTATCAGAGGCCCGGGGATGGCTGGATGGGGGCAGATGTTTTCAGGGCAAGAGTGGCTTGGCTCGCCCCTCTGGTTTCTGCTATCCCCAGATGGTGCCTGGCAATTCCTCACTGTCGTCAGCCCCTGGATGCATTTAAGAAAACCTCCTTTTATTTTGTCAGCATTGTTGGTCCTTCTCAGGGGAGGCCTGGTCCAAGTATTTGGCTTGTCATAGTTTTACAAAACGTTGGTTTCTATGAAATCTTAAGCCACCTCTTTTTAAAAAATGTACCTTTTAGGCCGGGTGCGGGGGATCACACCTGTAATCCCAGCACTCTGGGGGGCTGAGTCAGGCAGATCACTTGAGGCCAGGAGTTTGAGACCAGCCTGGCCAACATGGTGAAACCCCATTGCTACTAAAAATACAAAAATTAGTTGGGTGTAGGGCTGGACGCAGTGGCTCATGCCTGTAATCCCAGCACTTTGGGGGCCCAAGGTGGGTGTATCACCTCAGGTTGGGAGTTCAAGACCAGCCTGACCAACATGGAGAAACCCCGTCGCTACTAAAAATACAAAATTAGCTGGGCGTGGTGGTGCATGCCTGTAATCCCAGCTGCTTGGGAGGCTGGGGCTGAGGCAGGAGAATCACTTGAACCCGGGAGGCAGAGGTTGCAGTGAGCCGAGATCGCGCCACTGCACTCCAGCCTGGGCAACAGAGACTCCATCTAAAAAAAAATAAAATAAATTTAAAAAAAATTTTTTTAATTAAAAATGTACCTTTGATGTTTTTTATTTGAACTATACATAGTCAGCAGCATGTTTGTTTGTTTGTTTATGTTTGTTTGTTTTCTTGAGATGGAGTCTTGCTCTGTCACCAGGCTGGAGTGCAGTGGTGCGATCTCGGCTCACTGCAGCCTCTGCCTCCCGGATTCAAGTAATTCTCCTGCCTCAGCCTCCCGAGTAGCTGGGACTACAGGCACACGCCACCACGCCCAGCTCATTTTTGTATTTTTAATAGAGACAGGGTTTTTACCATATTGGCCAGGATGGTCTCGAACCCCTGACCTCGTGATCCGCCTGCCTCGGCCTCCCAAAGTGCTGGGATTACAGGCGTGAGCTGCTGCGCCCAACCTTAATAGTATTTTTGTCTATTTACACTTTTTATTTTAGAGAACTTGAAACCCATTAATACACATGTACATACATAATCCACACATATATGTGTGTGTGTGTGTGTATGTATGGCATATCCATTTTATCTATCCGTACACTATATGTATATCCATTATACTATAGTTTCCTGAAGTTTCCATCACAGGCACAGTCATGGCCACATTCCAGTAATGCTTATAATTCCACGACCCATATGGCTTAATGCATGCTTTGGTTTTCATAATCTATCACTTCTACAAATCAATAAGGAAAGGACCAGCAGCTAATAGAAAATGTGACAAAGATTTGAAAAGGAGGAACCGTAAAAGGTGCCCACCTGTAACGATCAGGTTGAAGCAAATTAAAACCACAATGAGATGCTGCTGCCTTATACCTGCCAGGCAGCAGAAATGTTAAAATTTGACCATGTCAAGTTGGCAGGATAAAGATCAGCAGGGACTCTTGTTCGTTGCTGGCAGGATGACCTTGTCACCAGCACTTGGGAGGTCGCTGCTAGGTGCACGGGCATCTGCTCCTGGGATTATTCCAATGAAACACCTGCCTGAGTGGCTCAGGAGAGGTGACAGCGACAGCAGCCCCATTTAGTAGCCAGCCTGCGAGCCAATACACATCCACACCCCATCAGTGGCTGCATGCGGTGTAACTGACGGGACACCAGGTGAAGGGGGCCCAGCTGCACAAGGGGACAGAGGCAGACTTGGCTGCACATCAGCAGAGAAGTCTCAGAATTGTCGGTTTCAAGTTCAAAACACGGAACATGCAGCAATGTGGCTCAGGGCCACATACGGGGCACAGCCATCTGGACAAGCAAAGACCAAGAAGCACCAAGTCCAAGTTAGGCAGCATCTCAGGCCGGGGCACCAAGGAAGGGCACAGCAGTACCGTGGTGACCGGGTCCCTGTTCCATCCTGGGTGGCAGCCACAGGCCATTTGTGTCTTCCGTTCACACAGTTACACACACTGCATTGTGCCCATGCACATCTTCAAACCTTCTAATGCAGGCGTGCCTACGCAGGTTGGGGGGTGGACGCTGTCCTGGGTGTCGTCCCACGGAAGGGCACAGGACAGGCTGCCGCCAGAACAGAGGTCGCATGGGGTGGGGGTGTGAGGGGTGCGTTTCAGGAGGAGCAGGTGCAAGGACACTGCTAGTGCTTGACTCTTCTTCCCAGACCTGTGCTCTTGAATTTGGGGAAACCCTTGCTCTTCTGTTGGGCCTGAAAGAAAATCCGGTATGCCTGACTCTCTGCAGGCCCCC
>NW_012115822.1:770655-775279 GCF_000951035.1 Colobus angolensis palliatus | reverse complement strand
CCTTCTTTTTAAAGGCTGGATAACAATTCCATTGTATGCAGACGCCGCATTTTGATTTTGAGGATGCCCGTTTGTGGAGGGACACTGCTGCTCCCCCCTGTGGCTGTTGTGGATAATGCTGCTGTGAGCGTGGGTGTGCAGATGTCACTTTGAGACCCTGTTTTCAGTTTTTGTGGATTTATACCCAGCAGTGGAATTGCTGGAGCCCATGGTAATTCTGTTTCATTTTTTGAGGAATTACCATACTGTTTCCCATAGTGCCTCCAGCATTTTACATTTTTACCCGCAATGCAGGAGGTTCCGATTCCTCCACATCCTCACCAACGCTTATCTTCCGTGTGTGTTGATAGTAGCTGTCCTAGAGGGTGTGCGGTGGTGTCTCAGCGTGTCCTCATCTGCCTCCCTCAGGATCAGTGACATGGAGCATCTTTTCACGTGCTTGTAGGCCATTTGTATATCTTCAGAGAAATGTTTACATAAGTCCTTTGTCCGTTTTTAATCAGATTGGGGTTGTTTTGTTGAGTTGTAGGAGTTTCTTAAATACATTCTAATAATTATGTAGAATATAGATGATAGGTCGTTTGTCCATTTTTTAATCAGATTATGTTTCTTTTTGCTGAGTTGTTTTTTAACATACTCTAATAACTAGAATATATAGAGAATATAGATATATGCATCCTTTATCCATTTCCTTTTTTTTTTTTTTTTGAGACGGAGTCTCACTCTGTCGCCCAGGGTGGAGTGCAGTGATGGGATCTCAGCTCACTGCAACCTCAGCCTCCTGGGTTCAAGCGATTCTGCCTCAGCCTCCCGAGTAGCTGGGATTACAGGCTCCTGCCACCACTTCCAGTTAATTTTTGTATTTTTAGCAGAGATGGGGTTTTGCCATGTTGACCAGGGTGGTCTCCAACTCCTGACTTCAGGTGATCCACCTGCCTCAGCCTCCCAAAGTGCTGGGATTACAGGTATGAGCCACCGTGCCCGGCCCTGTTTCTTTCTTTCTTTTTTTTTTTGAGACAGAGTCTCCTTCTGTCGCCCGGGCTGGAGTGCAATAGTGCGATCTCGGCTCACTGCAAGCTCCACCTCCCTCAGGTTCACTCCATTCTCCTGCCTTAGCCTCCTGAGTAGCTGGGACTACAGGCATCTGCTACCATGCCTGGCTAATTTTTTGTATTTTTAGTAGAGACAAGGTTTCACCGTGTTAGCCAGGATGGTCTCGATCTCCTGACCTTGTGATCCACCTGCCTTGGCCTCCCAAAGTGCTGGAATTACAGGCGTGAGCCACCATGCCTGGCCCACGCCTGGCCCTTTATCCATTTTTCTAACCAGTTTGTTTGTTTTGCTGAGTTGTAGGAGTTTTTTTGTTTTTTGTTTTTTGACATATTCCAATAAGTAGGATAGAGAATATAGATATATAGAGAATATGCATAGAGAGAAAATAGAATGTATGTGTTCTAGATATTAATACCTTATCAGGTATATGATTTTAAAATATTTTCCCTCATTCTCTGGGTTGCCTCTGTTGATAGTATCCTTTGAAGCACAAAAGTTTTTATTTATTTGTTTAGAGACAGGGTTTCGCTCTGTTGCTTAGGCTGGAGTGCAGTTGGACGATCTCAACTCATTTCAGCCTCAACTTCCCAGGCTCACGCCATCCTCCCACCTCAGCTGTCCCAAGTAGCTGGGACCACAGGCACAGGGACCACACCCAGCTAATTTTGTGTATTTTTAGTTGAGATGAGGTATTTCTTTGTTACCCAGGCTGGTTTTGAGCTCCTGGGCTCAAGTGGTCCACCCACCTCAGCCTCCCAAAGTGCTGGGACCACAGGTGTGAGTGCTGCATCGAGTCAAAAGTTGTACATTTTCACGAAGTCTAATGTGTCTATTTTTCTTTTGCTGCCCCTGCTTTTGGTATCGCATCCAAGAGATCATTGCCAAATCCAGTGTCATGAAGCTTTTCCCCTGTGTTTCCTTCTAAGAGTTTTATAGTCTTAGTCTCACATTTAGGTGTTTTATTTTGAGTTAATTTGTATACGGTGTTAGGTAGGAGTCCAGCTTTATATTTTTGCAGGCGGACATCCAGTTGTTGTGACACCATTTGTTGAAAGACTGTCCTTTCCCCCATTGAATGGTCTTGACACCCTTGTTGAAGATCATCTGACCATACATGAGGGTTTATTTCAGGACTGGAATTTCTTAAAGATTAAATAATACTGGACCCATCCCTCACATTCCTCAGTGTCCTAGTGCCCTGCATGGTGAGTTCTCGGGTTCGGGGTGAGGTGCATCCAGCCCTGTCACTGGGCCCGCTCACTAGAAGTCTTGGTTCCGCCTCTTCTTTCATGTTTCCCAAAGCCAAACCTGGTATAAGAAGAATTTGAATCAATGTTTTTCTCAAATTATTTGCATGTAAGAGGAATTCACTTTTTCACTTCCAACTAAATGTAAAGTGGTTAAGCAGTGGCATGGGCTCAGTGTTCATTTTGTCTACAATTGATACTAAAGACTTGGATCTTGGTAGACGCAGTGGCGCTTGTAATCCCAGCACTTTGGGAGGCCGGGCGTGGTGGCGTATTCCTGTAATCCCAGCTACTCGAGGCTGAGGCAGGAGAATCGCTTGAACCCAGGAGGAGGAGGAGGTTGCAGTGACCTGAGATTGCGCCACTGCACTCCAGCCTGCGCAGTAGAGCGAGCCTCCATCTCAAAAAAAAAAAAAAAAAAGATCTTTAACTTCCAGTCCTGCCACCCCCGCCCCCTGCGTGTTTGCTTCACAATATATGAATCCCATATGTGCCTCCTTCACACGCGTGTTCTCTCTGTAACCCACCACTTTGTCTGATTGGTTGACAGGTTACGTTTTTCTCTCGTCCCAGCTGTGTGGACAGTGCCACACGCCCTCCTGGACAACGACGGCTCTTGCGTGCATTTTCCAGTGTTTCTTTTGTCAGAGAGGCCAGCAGAGCCGCGGTTCTTCCAGAACCAGCCCTGAGCTGAGTGAGGAGTGCCCAGGAGAGATGGTGAAAATGACAAAGTCCAAAACTTTCCAAGCGTATCTGCCGAATTGTCACCGAACGTACAGCTGCATCCACTGCAGAGCACACCTGGCCAATCATGATGAGCTCATCTCCAAGGCAAGTGGGTTATGCCAAAAAATCGATAGCATAATGATTATTTGGCGTTGTGGTACCTACTTAGTGGAAGAATATTTAAGCATCACATGACTTCCTGAGTGTGCTGTGTCCTGAACGTCTAGAGCCTTCTAGGCAGCGTTGGTGAGCATTTTGTGCATGCTTAACTGTGGCTATGCCACGATCTCAGATGTGATCCTGGCATGGTGGGTGGGTTTCCAAGGCCAGGCAGCTGGGACTGCCCAGAATCACGAGCAGCAAGGTGAATCACTTGTTTCTCAGAGCAGAAAACCAGAGAGGACTGAATGAGCAAAAGAAGTCTAGAAAAATCTGTGGAAATAGTTTAATAATAAGGGTATTAAGAAATTTTAAAAACTCAGTATGGTTAAGAAGGAAAGGGGTTGCTCAGGAAAATGCCCCAGAGGATGTGGCTGCATTTTCAGGGTCTGTAGGAGCCCTGGGTGAAGCTCTGACTGGTCTCTGTGCACAGGACCCATGAGCAGCCTTGAAGATGTAAATAAGATCCCCCGGCCCCTCCTTACTGTGCTGAGCTCCTTATTAGCAGTGTGTGGCATTTATCATCAACCAGTTGTGAACGTTTAAACAGGCCACACATCACGGAAGAGCTGAAGCTCACTCAGGGAATGACAGTGTTCTCCCCACATCCTCAGGTCATGACCTCCCCCCAGCCTCACAGGTCTTGACCTCCCCCCATCCTCAGGTCATGACATCTCCCCATCTTCACAGGTCATGACCACTTTGGAAACAAAGTTTGTCAGGAAGTTGTGCCTTTCAGGAATCTTTTCTTCTTTAATAGGTATTTTATTTATTTATTTTGTAGAGACAGGGTTTTACCATGTTGCCCAGGCTGGTCTTGTACTCCTGGTCCCAAGTGATCCTCCTGCCTTGGCCTCCCAAAGTGCTGGGATCATCGGTGTGAGCCACCACGCCCAGCCAGGAATCTCTTAGGTTTCCTGTTTAACTCAATGAGAAGAACACTTACCTGCTTGTATTTTCACTATTTAATAGTGAGAGGCTCCTCATTTCATCATCTGAGATAGAAACTGTTGAACGAGGCAGAGTTTCTGCTCTCTCATTGCCTCTGGGGCTCCTGTGTGCACTGGGAAGTGTGAGGTGAGAAGTGGAAGGAGCCAGGCACCCCATTTCCTCAGTGTTTTCCGAGGTAGGCTCAGTGTATAAAATGACATGAGGTAACAAGAGGCGGAGCTGCTCTGGGTCCCCAGGTAGGGGCAGTGAAGCTTGTGGCCTTGTGGAGCCCCGTGACGCCTGTGTGTTGGCCATGACCTAAGCAGGTGACCTGAGCACTGAGCAGATGGTCAGTGTCCAGCCCCAAGCATGGTTTTGTTTTGGAAGCATGCCAGGTGTGTTCATTGCTACATGGTCAAAAGGAATTTGAGATACTTCTGTTGAAGAGCCTGGAGGTCATCGCTGAGCTGTTTTAAAAATTGTATCAGAAGGCCGGGCGCAGTGGCTCA
>NW_012115822.1:768295-769280 GCF_000951035.1 Colobus angolensis palliatus | reverse complement strand
GATTCTGATGAGGATTTACTGAGACCACAGAGAACTCCAGCCTGGGTGACTGAAAGTGAGACTCTGTCTCAAAAAAAAAAAAAAAAAGCAGAAGCCTGCTCAGAAGTCATTCGGTGCCAAATGAGCATTTCAGGATGAAAAAAGTGCCAAGAACTAAGCTCCCTGAGCACACAGACCTCCAGAAAGGATCGGACCTCGTGCCTCCGTGGGTGATGGGCAGGGTGAGGTGGCAGATGGGCCGGGCGAGGTGGCAAGATGACGACAAGAGTGAGCTCTTCTCCCTTCCGTGGTGATTCTGATGAGGATTTACTGAGACCACAGAGAACACCTGCCCCACAGAACAGGCTCCAGCACCTGCGAGGCGAGAGGCACTGTCTCCACAGCCTCTAAGTTTGTGTTTGTCACTAACAAGGGATCCCCTGGCTCCAGGGAGCCTGTTGCTGCTGTAGGCAGCTCTAGTTACTAGAAAGCTCCATCTAGTTAGCAAACTCTGATCTGTGGTCCAAATCTGCTATACCACCTGCTTATGCAAGGTTTTCATAGATCACAGCTGTGCTCATCTGTTTACAGAGTAATTAGAACAAGGACCATATGTCCCCCAAAGCCTAAACTACTTCTCTCTCCTGGCTCTAATTTACAGAAGGAGTTTGCTGGCCCCAACTCTGATAAGACAGCTCTGAGTCTGAATCACAGAGCTGCTCTTGTCTCTGAGCCAAACCCTATTTAAAAGTAAGGACTTTCAGAGTAAGTGAGAATTAGGAAATTCAGTCCAGAAAATTGAAGACTGATGAGGATGTGGGAAGAGTCTATAAGATGATTATTAAACTTAACATAGGCCGGGCGCGGTGGCTCATGCCTGTAATCCCAGCACTTTGGGAGGCCGAGGTGCACGGATCGCGAGGTCAGGAGATCGAGACCATCCTGGCTAACACAGTGAAACCCCGTCTCTACTAAAAATACAAAAAATTAGCCGGGTGTGGTGTCG
>NW_012115822.1:762928-763475 GCF_000951035.1 Colobus angolensis palliatus | reverse complement strand
TTTTTTTTTTTTTTTTTTAGACAGGGCTTCTCCTGTCACTCAAGCTGGAGTGCAGTGGCAAAATCTCAGCTCACTGCAACCTCCACATCCCATGCTCAAGTGATTTTCCTGCCTCAGCCTCCCAAGTAGCTGGGACTTCAGGCTCACAGACAGCATGCCCTGCTAATTTTTGTACTTTTTGTAGGGACAGGGTTTTGCCATGTTGCCTGGGCTGGTCTTGAACTCCTGACCTCAGGTGATCTACCTGCCCTGGCCTCTCAAAGTGCTGGAATTACAGCCATAGTGCCTAGCCTATGACTGTTTTTCCATATCTGCTCCTACCTTCCCATCCCCTGCATGAGGCCCATATGTGGATGCAGTTGCTTACTCACTTATGGATGAGTACCTGACTTCCTGGTTAAGGCTTTTTTTGTTTTGTTTTGTTTTTGTGAGACGGAGCCTCGCTCTATAGCCCAGTCTGGAGTATAGTGGTGCGATCTCAGCTCACTGCAACCTCCACCTCCCAGGTTCAAGTGATTCTCCTGCCTCAGCCTCCTGAGTGGCTGAG
>NW_012115822.1:749549-762878 GCF_000951035.1 Colobus angolensis palliatus | reverse complement strand
TGATTCTCCTGCCTCAGCCTCCTGAGTGGCTGAGAATACAGGCACCCTCCACCATGCCCAGCTAATTTTTGTATTTTTATTAGAGACAGGGTTTCTCCATGTTGGCCAGGCTGGTCTTGAAATCCTGACCTCAGGTGATCCACCCACCTTGGCCTCCCAAAGTGCTGGAATTACAGGCATGCGCCACCATGCCCGGCCCATTTATATTTTTAGAGGCAGTTTCTTGCTCTGTCCCCTAGGCTGGAGTGCAGTGGTGTAATCATGGCTCTCTGAACTGAGCTCAAGCAGTCCTCCTGCCTCAGCCCGTTTTTGTTGTTGTTATTTGTTTTCCTAATTATGAACACTATAACCTGTGACCATTCTTGTTGCATTTCCTTATATACTCAAGCTGGTTTGTTGTTTACAGTAAATTCTTAGAAGTGGGACTGCTGGCTCCTATACTATGTGCCTTTTCCAGTTCAATATTGTCAAATCGTGTTTCAGTCACATTCCTCATAGCCTTTTGCCTTTGTTAGACCAAAAACCCCCAAAAAGGGCTGGGCACGGTGGTTCACGCCTGCCAATACAAAACCATCTTTGTTTTATACAGAAATGTTGCTTTCTTTTTTTCTTTCCAGTGGAATTTAGATATGAAAATCTGACGGTGTACATCATGTATGACATATGCAGTTTCCTTTGTGGGAGTGGTATTGAGTGAGCATCTCTTACCAGCTGACCTAAGACATTTTTACATGACAGCCTCCGTTATAAACTGTAATGTAAGCCAGGCACGTTGGCTCACACCTGCAATCTCAACACTTTGGGAGGCCGAAGTGGGCGGATCACTTCAGGCCAGGAGTTCAAGACCAGCCTGGCCAACATGGCGAAACCCTATCTCTAAAATATCCTATCTCTAAAAATACAAAAATTAGCTGGGCCTAGTGATGTGTGCCTGTAGTCCTAGCTGCTGGAGAGGCTCAGGCAGGAGAATTGCTTGAACCCTGGAGGCAGAGGCTACAGTGAGTCCAGGTGGTGTCACTGCACTCCAGCCTGAGTGACAAAGTGAGACTCCCATCTCAAAAAAACCCCACCTCCCCCCAAAATTTTTGATTTGGTTTGCATTTCTTTGATTATGTTTGAGGTCGATCGAGACTTGAGGCTGGCACTGGAGCAGGCGTTCCCATTTGTCCTGCGAGGTCAAAGGTCGTGGAGTGTGACCGAGTGCATCGGGGGTGCAGATGCCCTATTCTGACTCTTTCACGCTTGGCCATCTTAGAATACGTGAATATACCGTGAGCGGTTTCTCAGCGCGTGGTGTTTTCCTGGTGGGATAGATGTCACTGGAAGAGCCTTTCTCCAAGTGAGAGGTCATCTTGTGCTGTGACTTTTTTTTTTTTTTTGAGACAGAGTTTCACTCTTGTTGCCCAGCCTGGAGTGCAGTGGCGCAATCTTGGCTCACTGCAGCCTACACCTCCCAGGTCCAAGTGATTCTCCTGTCTTAGCCACCCAAGTAGCTGGGGTTACTGGTGCCCGCCACCACGCTCAGCTAACTTTTGTATTTTTAGTAGAGGTGGGATTTCACCATGTTGGCCAGGCTGGTCTCAAACTCCTGACCTCAGGTGATCCGCCCGCCTCAGCCTTCCAAAGTGCTGGCGTTACAGGCGTGAGCCACCGTACTCAGTCATGCTGTGACTTTTAAAACATTTCAGTGGGAAAGTATGGACACTTCCCCCTGCGCCTAATATCTGACAGTGAGCGCATCTGAACTGCTGCAGAAGAGGCGGTGAGGAGAGCATTTTGAGGATCTGTGGGTTTTCAGGTAGAGAAAATCATTCGTGATCCCCTCTCAGAACTCTTCTAATCAGGTAGAGTTGTCCAGACATACGAAGCTCACCATTTAAAAACTGATTTTGCCATGATTTCCAATAATAGTCACTTGCAGAATGTTGATGCAGCAGAATCAGCCACTTCCTGACCGTCTACACTGAAAAACAGCTTGCGGCTCCGTTAAGTGGCTATTGTTAGTAGAAGTGGAGTTCTGGAGGGGGGACGCCAGTGTCTGCTCCTGGTGACCCGTCCGGGTGCAGCTAACAGAACTTTGGCCGCGGGGCTGGGCTCCCCTGGCTCTGGGCAGCACCGCTTTGTTCCAGAAAGTACTCGCAGCCAATCTCACGGGACCTTCTTCTTTCAGTCCTTTCAGGGGAGCCAGGGACGCGCCTACCTCTTCAATTCTGTGTGAGTACCCTGGTTCAGCCTGGGGGGCGGCGTGGGCCCCGGGATGGCCTGGATGGTACCTACACAGCGCTCTGTGTAGAATCACCTGGTTAGGGGTCCTGAAGGAACCCACCATCCCCCGCCTGGGAGTTTCTGAAACACACTAAGGATCTTGCCCCTAGCCTGTCCCATCACTGATCTTCCCCATTGATGGTGGGGGCAGGCAGGGAGTGGGGAGAGGCAGGATGCTGCTCCTGGGAGGTTCCCTGTTTTGGGGGAACTCTTAGGGGAATGGGGCGGGGCCCGCTGAGGGGCAGGGCCTGGTCAGGGGTGGGCCGGGCCTGCAGCACGGTGGCCCCTCTTTCCCCTCAGGGTGAACGTGGGCTGCGGCCCCGCAGAGGAGAGGGTCCTTCTCACCGGGCTGCATGCGGTCGCCGACATCTACTGCGAGAACTGCAAGACCACACTCGGGTGGAAATACGTGAGTGCCGCCAGTTTCTAAGGGATGCTCGTGCCACAAGGGGATGTGCCACTAAGTTGCCACTGACCCACACCTCCCCCTGCAGTGTGGCCCCTGGTACTGGTCACAGCGCTTTCAGAAACCCCAGCTCCTCAGCCGAGGCGGGCAGTCCAGGCTCCAGTGAGGCATGACCTCACCACTGCCCTCCAGCCTGGGTGACAGTGAGGCCCCGACCCAAAACAAAAAACAAAAACTCATGTTCAGGCCCATTTCTTCCTAAGCCAGGCTGTCTGCACCCAGCCTGCCCTCCGCCCCTGAGCAGAGCCTGGGTGTGGGAGGTGGCTGAGAGGGCTGCGGGGGACTGTGGGAGGCTGTGCCCACCGTCAGGGACAAGCCTGGAAGACCCCTCAGCGCCAGACCTGCTGGAGTGAGAGTCAGAGAGCTGCCCATGAGCAGCCGCCCAGATCCCTCTTCCCCGGAGACCTTGATTTGAAGGTCGCAGTCCCCACCTCCTCTCCAGCCTTCACCTCTAGTTCCCTTCTCTCTCTACCACGTGGCTGATCTGGCCTCCAAAGCCAACAAACCTGGGGCCCTCAGGCCCTGCACCCTCTTGCCCCGCTTCCCTCCTCCACACTGCCCTGAGGTCTCTCTTCCAGGCTCCACTCTCTCTGGCCGACCTTTGTGGCCGAGTCCTCCCCTCCCCCAGGCCACCGCAGATTCCATGGTTTTGACTCCCTGGCCATCTGCCATCTGGTGGGTGCTCCCATGCCTTCCCTGGCTTGTTTTTGTTTTTGAGATGGTCTCAAACTCCTGACCTCAAGTGATCCACCCATCTCAGCCTCCCAAAGTGCTGGGATTACAGGCCTGAGCCACCACACCCGGCCTGCCTGCCTTTTTTGAAGAAGGCTTTCCCATTCAGGCTCTGGTGTTCGCCGGGTCCAGGCCACCTGCTCTCCCTCTTTCCTGAATTCCTGATCATCTCTGGTCTCCCAGATTCCTCGTGAGCTTTGGAAGGCCACAGTTCACACGGTGGAAAAGGGCTCCACAAGACTGGCACGCATCCCCAGCCCTTCCCCCTGGTCAGTCAGCCCCTTACCCATCTGTGGGCCCCACTTCCAGAAACCCCTGCCTTCCCTGCATGGCCACCACACTGCATTCCCCTCTATGGCTGCACTCGCTGCTTCCTGCCGGCACAGTCCTTCCTGTGTCTGCCACACCTGGGGCTGCTGCTTGGGTAGGCAGGATCCCATCTTGGTCTTCTGTGTCCCTAGCACCAGGCCACACACTCAGCAAAACAAAATGATGAGGCTGTGTCTGTGGGAGAGATGTTAACTCCTTCCCATGCAGGGCCTTCTCCAGATATCCTGTTTTTTTGTTGTTGTTTTGTTTTTAGACAGGGTCTTGGTCGATCTCAGCTCATTGCAGCTTCGACCTTCTGGGTTGAAGCGGTCCTCCCACCTCAACCTCCCAAGTAGCTGGGATTACAGGCACACCACACCCAGCTAAGTTTTTGTTGCGTAGGCTTGTCTCGAACTCCTGGACTCAAGTCATCCTCCTGCCTTGGCCTCCCAAAGTGCTGGGATTACAGATGTGCACCACTGTGCCAGCCTTCGTCACTCTCCCTGTATTTGCCTTCACTCTAGTTATGCACAGAATTCCTGGAGTGTAGTCTTTTGCATCTCTTCAAGCCTCTTAAATCGCCCCACACGTAGTAAATTTTCAATAAACAGATCTGCATTCACACTGTCCCACAAGTAATCCCAGCACTTTGGGAGCCTGAGGTGGAAGGATCACTTGAGCCCCGGAGGTCAAGGCTGCAGGGAGCTATGACCACACCACTGCATTCCAGCCTGGGCGACAGAGTGAGACCCTATCTCAAAACAAGCAAATGAAAAACCTTTTAGTGTATGTGCTGCCGAAGCGAGCACATGAAAAACTTTCAACAAATGTAAACCTGCACTGCCTCAGTGGACTCACCTGGAACAGACCCTTCAGCGCTGGGTGAGTGCACAGCTCAGGGAACACCTGGGTATAGTTAATAGTATAGACTTGGGGCGGTTTTTTTTTTTGCCGAAAGAGTGATGAAATTGAAAAGTGAAACCTTCTGTCCTGAAACCTTCATCTCCCTTTTCTTTTTCAAGGAGCATGCGTTTGAGAGCAGTCAGAAATATAAGGAAGGAAAATTCATCATTGAGCTTGCTCACATGATCAAAGACAATGGCTGGGAGTAAAGTGCGAACTTTCCCTTCTCCTTCGAATGCTGTTTTGTGAAAGAAACTGAATGTAATGGAAACGTAGGAGCAGCCGGTGGGAGCCTTTCCTGCCCTCTGACCTCAAAGGCTAGCTGCGCATAGCTCTTGACACACTCGGCCATCTCTGTGGGTAAGGTGTCCCCTCAGATCTGTCCTGTTCACGTACACGGTTGTTTCTGAAAATCTTCAATGCGCTTCTAACTTCTCAAGTTCTAGAGAAAGAATTAACCAACTGATGACTTACCCACCTAGTTAATACTTTCCTTTCACCTGTCTTCAATATAGTTGGGCTCTGCTTTTTTAAGGTTCAGTTGAAAACCAAACTGAGGCCGGGCGCGGTGGCTCACGCCTGTAATCCCAGCACTTTGGGAGGCTGAGGCGGGTGGATCACCTGAGGTCAGGGGTTCTAGACCAGCCTGGCCAACATGGGGAAACCCCGTCTCTACTAAAAATACAAAAATTAGCTGGGCATGGTGGTGGCTGCCTGTAATCTTAGCTACTCAGGAGGCTGAGGCAGGAGAATCACTTGAACCTGGGAGGCGGAGGTTGCAGTGAGCTGAGATCGCGCCATCGCACTCCAGGGGCACAAGAGTGAGACTTCATCTCAAAAAAAAAAAAAAAAAAAAATTAGCTGGGTATGATGGCGGGCGCCTGTAGTCCCACCTACTCAGGAGGCTGATGCAGGAGAATCACTTGAACCCAGCAGGCGGAGGTTGCAGTGAGCCGAGATCGTGCCACTGCACTCCAGCCTGGCGACAGAGCAGGACTCCGTCTCAAAATAAAGAGAACCAAACTAAGTCTCTGAAGACCATAGGGACAGGGTCTCTTTAGATAGTAAGTCTCACCATTCCCCTTTTTAGAGAAAAGGTATTGTAGCCCATCCTCCACCCTACTCTTTTTCTTAAAATTCGCAAAACTTCAAATTGGCTATTCCTCTTTCAAATGAACCACTGAAGTACAGTGTTCATTTAAGAATCTTACAGAGGCAGTCAACAGACTTATACACTAAGGGTATTTTTGGTTTTTAGCCTGTTCAGAAACAGGGGCCAGCACTGATGACATTTTAGATACACTCTAAATTGAGAAATGTGTCTAGTGGAACATGTTGTTTATTTAAGCCAGTAGATTCCTTATCTAGAAAGCAGGTGAGCTGGCCCTTAGAGAAGGCTGTCCCAGGGGCCTGCAGAGGTGCCGTTACTGAGGCGACAGCCTCACAGGGTCTGGTACCAGGGGTTGTGCCCTCAGCGGTGACAGCAACTTAGGTGTCAGGCAGTTGCTGAGGGGCCGGTCCATGTCGTTATAGAGTAACACACTGGACCGAGTAAAAGTCGGATTTCATTTTCTACCCTGGATGTACTTGAAAAGAATTATTTTTGCATATGAAAGAGGCCAGAACCCACAGGAAAAACTTCAAAACTTGACTTTTGCCAGAATGTTGAAAATTTGTTCAGAAAAGGTTAAAGCAACAAGACAGGTTTAGCCTTTGTGCATAAGCCTGCTAGATGCATCGCCCGTCCCTGCGCGGTGCTGTCCCTCTCACTTGAACTGATAGAAGGGCCTGTGCAATCTCCTAAGGCCTGTGTTTCTGCCACATATTTTATTATGAATTACAATCCACCCATCCACCTGCCCTCCACCAGGAGTGGGCACCCCATAAGGGTTTAGGCCACTTTGCAGAGGATGGAGGTCAAAAACCATTCCCAGATAAGTTTGGTTTTCAACATTTAGTAACTTGTCTTAGGGCACAGAGGGCAGGCAGGAGACTGGGGGAGGCCAAGGGGCAGCAGATAGGAGAGCACTGAGCCTGGATAGTTCTCAGCCTGGCGAGTGGCTCTGAAGCTGCCTTCAGACAAGGCTACTCTAGGGGCAAGAGTGCGAGCTGGCAGACAGTAAGAACGTGGCCACCTGTCCAGCTTCACACCTCCCCTGACTTAAGCCCTTCCTAAACCCAGAGCTACGGTCCATGCAGGCACTGGGCTGTGCCCACTCGAGCTCACTGCCCACGTAGAGCATGCCTTTGGGTGCCATCTCTTGGCCCAAGCCTTGGTATGTGGGACATGCTGCTGCCCTGGTGGGCATGGCACTGAGATGCATCAATTCAGCAGGAGTGACAAAGGCAGAAGTTCCTTTAAAGCACATCTTCCACTTAGGAAAGGAAGGAAATTTTTGTACTGTCTCGTAAGCCTCCACATCCAGCTAAGGCTCTGCAAGCTGCCTTACCCCTGCGCTCGTCTCCCTCACGGGTTCAGGCTGGCCCAGCACATCCCGACCTCCTGAGCTCGCGTGCCGCCATCCAGAGCACAGGGGTCACTGCACGCTGCAGGGCTCTTGCTGCCTTGTCTCAAGCCTGGAGAGGCGGTGCCCACGAGCTGGCACATGAAGTTAGCAACGCCTGTGGCTTCAGTCAATTGTCTGAGACTCTGAAGAGGCCGAGACACCTTCCCGACTGGAAGAAGTTGTTCACTGAAAACTTATTTTAAACTGACCCTTCCCTTCGAGTCTTCATTCCTCTCCCATGTGGGAACCCAGCCTTGGATGCCCTGGGGACTAGGGGAAACAGTTGGGGGTTTGTGCCGCCCCAGCCTGCTATGGGTGTGAGGACAGCCAGGTCCTGAGTGACTCAAGATGTTTCACTTACATTGAAGAATCTTCTAAAACTCTTCCGAGTGGTTTTACACACTCAAGTTCTATTTAAGAGCTGTTCTGTGTGTTGGGCGAGTTCGCTGCTCCCTCGATTTGGGCACTTTGGTTTTTGTCTTTCCTGACGGCATCGATTGAACATTTTTTACTAGTCTTATGAATTTTCTTATGACTTATTTTGTATTTTTTTTTTTTGTAACCTATACCAACAAAACTTTTATCACTTTTTTTGTTGTTATTGGGCTTCTGCAAAATGCAAGCTCATTTTTAAACCAAATGACTAGACCATGAGCTGGCGACAGGGGAAGTGCTATTCACAAGACCATGTCTACCACCCTCTAAAATTCCTGAACAATATCATCTGGGACTTCTATTTATTTAAAACAAATCTTCCTTGAGAGCCTTGGGAGGTGATGTCAGGGTTATAAATGGCACAGTGCACTTGCTGTAGGAACGTGGTTTGGCACTGTTTTTTACACACACAGTATTTTTATACCTTAATGCTTATTCTTGATGGCATCTGTCAGATATTAGAATCAGAAATAAGAATCTTCCCAAAATTCTTTAATTTACCTGATGCCCTCATCAGGTTGTTAAAAATTCAAGTGGTTTTAATAGCTAAAAACCTGCAAATTAAGCTCTAAAACAAACTACAGAAATGTAAACCTTCACTTGCCAAAGGTCCTTGGTGGCCTGTCCCCTGCCCCAGGGGCAGATGGCCCTGAAGCCCTTCCCTCACTGTGCAGGCCACTGGGTGAGGCTGGACGGTCACCCACGGTGGCTTCACTGCAAGGAGCAGGACTGCCAAGCTCAAGCACGGGGCCTTCAACTTCCCCTGTCCTCTGGCCACGCTGCCAGCCCTTGGTCCTTATCTGTGTGAGGTTTACAAATAAAGCTTCTGATGTCAAATGTTTAAATTGTGCTCTCAGTGGACGAGGCCATGTCCTGATGCGGAAGGCTGAGCCCAGGCTCGCTCTGGCACCCCTGAGAGCAGAGGGCTGTCTTAGGTTCTTCAAGCTCTGGAGCCAAGGGCGGTCTGGTCCTACTTCTCTGCCCCCACCATTGGGGGGATTTGAATGTGGCCAGAGAATACAGTCAGGGCCAGCCAGGGTGGCCACAGGGTCCTCTCCAAACCTGCTTCTCCCTCCCTGGTCAGGCTTTCACCCCCCCCCCCCCCGCCACCCACATCCGTACCCTGGACGCTGGCTCAGAGGCCTACGGGTGGGTAGACACCTGGGCAGTCACTGTGTCCTGCTGCGCTCCTCCTGTGCAGGCCCAGCTGGGTGTCTGAGCCTCTTACAAGTGAGCCCCTGCCAGGGCTAGACCAGACCTCGCTGAAGACAGTGCCTGGCGCGAGGCATTGAGGGCATCAAAAGTCACTCCAGGGGCCTGATCAACAGTCACAGATGGGGTGACAGGCTGCAGAGGGATGGGCTGGAGAAGAGGCGGAGTCAGCCGTGGTGCAGTTCTTGTTCTTAGCATGATGAAGAGCCAGAGGCTGGTGTGCAGCAGGGTGACAAGGGGCAGACATGCCTCTAGCGGTCATCAGGCAGCCTGTGGCAGTGGACGGGGTGAGGCAAAGATGCAGATGAGGCACCACCCGGCATCCAGGGAGACAAAAGGCTCGGGCCTGCAGCTTCAACATCAGTGAGGAGAAAAGGAAGGGCAGAGGTACAGCCTGGAACTGACTGACAGGTTCAAGATTTGGGGCAACAAAAATGAGACAACCAAGAACAAGACCTAAGTTAGGGCTTAATGTGAAGAACTAGAAGTGGGGGGCCTGAGGGCAACAGGGAGCCCGAGAGGCGAAGGAGGGAAGGAGGGTCCATGACATGAGAACACTGACCACTGGCCCGGGCTGAAAACAGAAGAAAAAGCGAGCCAGGGCACACTTAATAGAAAAATCGGGTCGAGGGAGGGTCTTTACGTTAGGAGATGCTGATGCAACCGGCCCAAGGCCATCCGAGTCAGTGACAGGAGGGAGCAGAGTCTTGGAGCCCAATGGCCGGGCCTGAAAGCAGCAAGGCCACCTTCTCAGCAGGAGGGTGGGGAGACGGACTGCTTGTTCTCACAGCCAGAGACACTGGCCTCAACCAGGTGTGGGTCCCCTCAAGATTCTGATAGGGGCAGAGAGAAGCCACACAGGCTTGAGATGAAGCCCGGGTAGTACATGGCCAGAGCAGGCAAGTGGGGCCCCGAGAGCCCAGGCAGGGTACGGCAGGAAAGTCAATGCTGCAGTCCAGCACCGGCCATCAGCCCCTGAAGCCCACCTGCAGAGGCTCAGGCTCAGTAGGTCTGGGGTCTGAAAACTTGTCCTAGGTGATGGCGTTGGTCAGGGGACCACACTGGTTGTATAAATAGGCTGTCCCTGAGAAGATGACAGAAGAAGGGGTAAGAAAACCAGACTTATACAGCTGGGCGTGGTGGTGCACACCTGTAGTCCCAGCTACTTGGGAGGCTGAGGCAGGAGGATTGCTTGAGCCCAGGAGGCTGAGGCTGCAGTGAGCCATGATCACACCACTGCACTGGAGCCTGGGCAACAGAGCAAGACCCTGTCTTAAAAAGGAAACCAGAATGTGGAGACACAGTCCTTCCTCACCAACCTGGCCTACTGGAGGCCTGGGGCGCCAGCCTGGGTAGGGCAGACCTTATGCTCTTGAGGTCCCAGCAGTGGGCTCTGGCTGGGCCAGGTCCTGGAAACAGGGCCAAGGCCACTGGCAACAGGTTAAGGGGTGGGGAGGCTGTGGGCTCCCAGGGGCCAGGAAAGGGGATGCAAGCAGCAGGTAAGCCATTTATTGGATGGCAGCAGAGGGCAGGCTAGAAGACTGGAAATGGAGATGTGGACACAGGCCCCCAGCCCTGCAACCCCACCAAGGTCCACAGTGGCCAACCTGCTGCTACCAGGAGCTGAAGTCCCCAAAACCCCGACTGGGCTTCTTCTTGGACATGGGGACAGTGGCGCTGGTTGAGGGCTCTTCCTCTGCCACTCGCTTCCTGGGAAGAGAAGAAGCCGCTGGGAGTCCACACCCTCCCTCGGCCCCTCCTGACTTGTCTGTATCTCTATACGGCCCTCCCTGTATAGGCCCAACCCCTCCCACCTGCTGCTCCCACGTCCCCCTGAATTCGATGGCTTCCGCCCACAGAGACCCCGGCCAGGCCTTCAGAGGCAGTCCCTCGGCTGCAGAGGCCACATAGCACAAGCCCACGCCGAGGACCAGTGCCTGTGGCTTTCTTGCCCCTCTGGATCTGACCCTCAGACCTCAGTCAGCCCCAGGAAACACCATGAGAAACAGGGAGGCCAGCCGCACGGCACTCACGTGGCTGCTGGGTTGATGTACTTGCCCACGCCCTGGCGGAAGGTCTGGGGGCCCTGGCTCCCTGCCTCGGGCTGGCTGCTCTTCGCTTTGGTCTCTGGGGCTGCCTCGAGCTGTGTCTTCCGCTCCTGGGCGATCTGTGGCACGAGAGGGTGGAGGCTGACTAGCAGCACCTTGGGCAGGACAGATGCTAGGCTTGGGGTGGGAAGGTGCGCTGGCCCAGACCCTCCTAGGTGGTGGCATCGTGCCCCCTCACCTGGGCATCAGCCTCCTCATAGGGGTCCACGAACACCGTAGTGGCATCGATGCGGATCTCCTCCTAGCAGCAGAGGAGGCTCAGTGCACGGCAGGTCCTCCCCTTGCCTGCCTGGCCCCCAGCCGCCACGCCCCACCTCCCTGGGCACAGACCTTAGGGCGGTCAGTTTTGGGGTCACTCTCCACATTCTCCATGGCTGTCAGTACGTCAAAGCCCCCAACCACCCTGCAGCAGGGAGACAGAGGCGGGTCTGCATGCGCTCAAGGAGGGCACCCTCACGGCCGAGCCCCAAGGCATGTGGGAAGAGGGGCTGAGAGCCCTGAGGCTGGCCTGGTGGTCCTCGGGCAGCAGCCAGGAAGGTGATGAGAGGGAGTGGCAAGGGCGGGGTCAGCAGACCACGGCCCTGGGCATATCCAGCTGGGTTTTTTTTCTGGTTTTCTTTTGGTTCCCCCACCCACAGGAAAAATAGGAGTCACAAATGTGGCTTGTGCTGTCCCCACTGGTTTGGTAATAGAGTTCCACTTGGCCAGAACCGCATCACCTGCATCCACCTTGTTTCGTGCTGCTTCCACACAGTTGGGTGGGCGTCAAGAGACCACGCGGCCCACAATGCTGGAAAGACCCCTGGACTAGAGGGTGAAGGGAGCTGGGCGTGGCCAGGCTTGTGAGTGTCGCGCCATCAGGTCTGAGACAGGGCAGTGGCCAGGCCACGCAGGGGCGAGTTTCCTCCTCTCCTGAACCCGGTGGGTCTGGAGAGCCAGACTTCCCTGGCACAGGGAGCACCCTCCGTCCCAGCTCTGCATAGCCTCAACCCCCAGCAGTGACGGCCAGCACGGCACATGGCTCAGGTCCACAGAGAAGGCAGCGAGGAGGCCTCAGGTGGGGAAGGAACCCACCTAGCCCACTGACCCCCAGGCTCCACACAGCCGCCTCCCTTACCGTCCAAAGATGGTGTGCTTCTTGTCCAGGTAGGCACAGGAGCGAAATGTGATGAAGCTGGGGGGGAGGGTTGGACGGTTAGGGAGAGCATGGCACCTTCTGCATCTGGCCTGCCTGAGAGCACACCAGGAGCTGCCCACCCTCTACAGTCGGCTCTGGGAACCTGCGGCTTCCGCGGACGCATGTGTGCATGTGGCTCCCTGCTGCTGCCCACCAGGGCAGGTCATCAGCCCCCAAGGCTGCCCAGGGAACCCCGGACCTCCAGCTGTCCCCAGGTCCTCCTGCTGCCCCGGCTGCTGCCCAATGCCTGTCAGGGAGTCCCTGTGCCCAGAGCCAGCCTGGCCATGCAGCTCTGTGGGAGGTGGCTGGGACAAGGCGACACCTGGAAAACCAGAGCCAGCCCCGTGCCATCAAGGGACCTGTCGAAGGACTGAGGAGAAAGGAGGCAACAAAGCCAGAACAGGAATCAAGGGATTAAGAAATGTGGGTAACATAAACATGGACAAAGAAAATGCTCAGGTCGTCCAGGCACAGTGGCTCACGCCTGTAATTCCAGCACTTTGGCAGGCCGAGGCAGGAAGACCGCTTGACTCCAGGAGTTGAAGAACAGCTGGGGCAATGGCGTGAACCTGGGAGGCGGAGCCTGCAGTGAGCTGAGATCGCACCACTGCACTCCAGCCTGGGTGACAAAGCGAGTCTCCGTCTTAAAAAAAAAAAAATTTCCAGGAGGAGCTTGCCTCGGGATGGTTCTTTTACTTTCCTCGTATCTGAGTTTAATTCTGCTTCTAGTTTCCTTCACTGTGTTAGAAATCAGCCAGAGAGAACCGCTTGCAGGTCAGAGCTGAGGTCTGCGCCACTGTAGACGTGACATCTGTGGACACCTGTCTGGTGGCCTTGGGGGTGGTCAGACTCGGTGGGCTCAGGAGCATGTCCCTGCATGGCTGGGGGAGTGCATGTTCCATGCGGCAGGGGTTAAGTCCTGTGTGTCTCACCAGTAGGGTGTGTGGGCTGTGCCTGCCTGCACCACCCTGGGGTGCTCCATGCCACCAGTGCTGGGACCCACCCAGTATCTTCCACTGTTTTCCTTTTAGCCTCTCTGGCTCTGCCCTCTGAGGGCTTTTTGAACGCTCACAGCTGGGGTCTGTCGCGTTCTCATTCATCCTGAAAGTCTTTTTTTTCCCTTCGAGACGGAGTCTCGCTGTCACTCAGGTTGCAGTGCAGTGGCGCAATCTTGGCTCACTGCAACGTCTGCCTCCGGGGTTCAAGCGATTCTCC
>NW_012115822.1:737805-748929 GCF_000951035.1 Colobus angolensis palliatus | reverse complement strand
AGGCAGGAGGATCACCTGAGGTCAGGAGTTCGAGACCAGCCTGGCCAACATGGTGAAACCCTATCTCTACTAAAAATACAAAAATTAGCAGGGCGTGGTGGCAGGCGCCTATAATCCTAGCTACTCAGGAGCTGAGGCAGGAGAATCGCTTGAACCCAGGAGGCGGAGGCTGCAGTGAGCCAAGATCGTGCCATTGCACTCCAGCCTGGGGGACCAGAGAGACTCCATCTCAAAAAAAAAAAAAAGAAATAAGAGAAGGCTGAGCGTGGTGGCTCATGCCTGTAATCTCAGCACTTTGGGGGGCTGAGACGGGTGGATCACCTGAGGTCAGGAGTTGGAGACCAGCCTGGCCAACATGGTGAAACCCTGTCTCTACTAAAAATACAAAAAATTAGCTGGGCATTGTGGTGGGCGTCTGTCATCCCAGGAGAACTGCTTGAACCAGGAGGCGGAAGTTGCAGCGAGCCGAGATCCCACCACTGCACTCCAGCCTGGGCGACAAGAGTGACACTCCATCTCAAAAAAAAAAAAAAAGAAGAAGAGAAGGTGGCAACTGATCTGTCAGCAGTTTCACAGGCTGGTTAAGCCAAAGAGAAATAAAAAATAATAAAATGATTCCCCATCCTGGCCCCTGCCAAACAACAAGAACCAACCATGCACCCAACCTACTTGAAAATAACCAACAGTACTAGGCAATCCTTGGCTGAGACGAAACTGAAAGGGAAGCTACCAACCGCCAGCAAGCAGTGAAGAGGGAACGTGCACCCTCAAAATGACAGATGCGGCTACCAGAAGCAGACATGGATTAAAGTGAAGGAGGAGGAAAAGCACCATGAAGAAGCAAAGACAGAGAGTGAAAACAATTCCACAGGAAGTGAAAACAGACCCTTCAAAGACCATTAAGGGATCGAGGAACAGAAAGTGTGATTAGGAAGGAGAAAAAAAAAAAAAAGGTGAGCACAGAGAGGCCAAGAAAACATCAGCTTCATGGGAACAAGTGCCGTTAACCCTGAAATGAAAGCCCCAAGGAAGTGGCACGAACGGCTGCCAGCTGCCTTTGGCCGGCTGTTCACCACAGCTGATGCCAGTGCGATTTTTTTTTTTTTTTTTTCCAGACAGGGTTTCACTGCTGCCCAGGATAGAGTGCAGTGGTGCGATCCCAGCTCACTGCAGCTTTGACTTCCCAGGCTCAGAGGATCCCCCACCTCACCCTCCCAAGTAGCTGGGACTACAGGCACACACCACCATGCCCCACTAATTTTTTAAATTTTTTGTAGAGGCCGGGCGCGGTGGCTCAAGCCTGTAATCCCAGCACTTTGGGAGGCCGAGGCAGGCGGATCACGAGGTCAGGAGATCGAGACCATCCTGGCTAACACGGTGAAACTCCGTCTCTACTAAAAAAATACAAAAAACTAGCCAGGCGAGGTGGCGGGTGCCTGTAGTCCCAGCTACTCAGGAGGCTGAGGCAGGAGAATGGCGTGAACCCAGGAGGCGGAGCTTGCACTGAGCTGAGATCCGGCCACTGCACTCCAGCCCGGGCGACAGACTCCGTCTCAAAAAAAAAAAATTTTTTTTGTAGAGATGGGGTTTTGCCATGTTGCCCAGGCTCGTCTCAAATTCCTGGGCTCAGGCAATCCACCTACCTCAGCCTCCCCAAGTACTGGGATTACAGGTGTAAGCCACCACGCCCGGCCACCCCTGTGATTTTAACCATTCCAGGCTACAAAGCCACAGCCAGCTCTGCTCACAACATGCAGGGGCCACACATGTCACAGCAAAACCTGCTGGAGCCAGTCCACACAACTGAGACCACGTGTGACAAGACAGTGAGCCGGTGGAAGGCCACAGCAAAGCCACAAGAGGCCAGGGTTCACCCCAGAATGCCACGGAGACACCCGTGCACTCTGGCCTTGTAGTGGCCACATCCACAAATCCCAGGAGGACCAGAAAAGCACAGAATCATCGTAACAGATGCTAAGAAAGAAACCTCTAGAAACTCAGCCACCCTCCTAAAAAACAGCCCAACAACAAATGTTCTGAGAAGGCAAAACAGCCATTCCTGTGGAGCACAGCAAGACGCCCACTTCCTCCTCCTCATCAGGCCCACAGTGACATGACGGTGACAGGACTGATGAGCACACCAGGGTGGCAGAGGGGAGGCCAGCTTTTGATGATAAGCGTGACTATCTAGAAAACCCAAAAAACTCTTAAACCCTTATTTAATTATAAGAGAATGTGATAAAGTGGCTAGATATAAAATGAACAGTAGTTTTTCTCTCCATGAGCAATGATCCCCAAAGTTGGAAAAGGTCCATTTACAAAAGTATCACAAATTATAAAAAGTCCTTAAGAACTTGCTTTATCCAGAAAGTCACAGGACCCACGTGAAGAAAATGATTGAAAGACTAAAATGTAAAGTCAGGCCACTGTCTGGGGTGGCAGGTGGATGGAAAGGGCACCTCTGTTCTTCCACAATACAGGCATCTGGCCCCCACGGCCCTGCTGGCCCCCCATCCCCTGCTGCTTGCCACCAGCCTGCACACTGCTCCCCACATGCACCAGGGCCACACATTCCCCAGACCTCCCGTGTCTCTCCAGGCGCCTCTCCCTGTCCAGTCAATGCCCTGCACAATCCCTCCCACATGCTGCTCCAGCACGCTGACCTCCCCAGCACTGCCTGGCCACAGGCACCCACACGAACGCCTGGTCCCTATCAAGAGGCCCTTCTGGACCTCCAGTAATTCATGACTTCTGGTCTCTCGAGGACAAACCGGACGTGGGCAGCTCTTCCTGCTGACTCACTCTGGGGCCTCCCTTTTGAACACAGGTGCACATGCTTGGCCTAGGTGTGCCGTACACTGTCTGGGTTTGATTCAGAACCAGCACACCCTTCAGGGAGGGCCAAGAGGGAGAACCTGCAGGGAGTGCTGGCTCACCTCCCAGGCCACCCCAGCCAGCCCGGCTGACTCACAATTGAGATTTGTTGCTGTTGGGCCCTGAGTTGGCCATGCTGAGGATGCCGCGGCCCGTGTGAGAGAGGTTGGGCCGGAACTCATCTTTGAAGGGCTTTCCCCAGTACGACTCCCCACCTAGAAGAGAAAGGCCCACAGAAGCAGGAAAGCTTGGGCCCCAGCCGAGGCAGAACCAGAAACCTCAGAGTCCCAAGGGGCATCAGGGCCTTGCTGAGCCCAGCCTGGGGCAAGGGCACTTGATAGGGTGGCCCCCGGCCCCACGTCACCAACTCCTGGGTCCTTTGGAGCCCCCACGCCTCCACACAGGCAGGCTACTGCCCACTCACCCCAGGCCTGCCTGGGGCCTGCCCCAGGACAGGAATTAAAGAGTCAAGACCGCCATCATTATCACTCAAGCTATGGGAATACGGAGTGGAGGGGCCTGGACCCAAGCAGCTGTCAGGCTGAGGGGCTTGGAGAGGCTGCAGGAGGGAGGGCTGGCTGTGGTCTGAGGCGGACCCCAGGGGCCCAGGGAAGAGACCACACACTCCTGTATCCTCTACCATACAGGCCTCAGAGCCACCTGGAAATGAGAAAACCGAGGGCCAGGCCTGAGCGGGCACAGCACTGATGGCTGCCAGTCGTTCCACCCAGGTCTAATAGATTCCACGTCTGAGCTCTGCACAGCCCCTGCCCAGCTACCCCCTCATGCCCCACAGAGCAGCCAAGGTGCCCAGAGGGGGCCCAGTACCAGTACCTACCCATGCCTGTGCCTGTGGGGTCGCCCCCTTGGATCTGTGAAAACAAAAGCCAGTGAGCAAGTCACACTCTGAGACCCGAGGCCCACTGCCTGCCTGACTGAAGGAGACCCCTCCTGCTACATGGCTCCATACGGAGGCTGGGCTCTTGGTGATGATGAGGGGCCCTCCTAGCCACCTCCCCGTGTGAACCCAGTGCTGGATGGGCTGGGGCCTCAAGGGTCAGCCTATGGGTTCCCCAACAGAAGATCACTGACCGGACTCATCCTGGCCACTGTGGCATGGGCCAGGGCCCTGGAACGGGGCAGGGACAAGCCCACCCAGCCCCTGATGTCCCACCAAGCTCATCTGTGCAGCCAGTGACTCGTGTCACTCACCACGAAGTTCCGGATGGATCTGTGGAAGATGGTGCCGTCGTAATAATGCTTCTTGCAAAGCCTGATGAAGTTTTCGCAGGTTTTTGGTGTCTGCAACATAGCCCCGATACTTGTATGAGGCAGAGAGCTGCCAAAGGCAGCTCACCACAGCCACAGGAGGCCTTTTTTTTTTTTTTTTTTTGAGATGCAGTCTTGCTGTCACCCAGGCTGGAGTGCTGTGGCACGATCTCTGCTCACTGCAACCTCCACCTCCTAGGTTCAAGACATTCTCCTGCCTCAGCCTCCCAAGTAGCCAGGACTACAGGTGTGCGCCACCACACCTGGCTAATTTTTGTAGTTTTAGTAGAGACGGGGTTTCCCCATGTTGGCCAGGCTGGTCTTTAACATGTAGCCGAGTCAGCTGCCCGGCCACACTGGGCAAGGATGGACCCACAACAGCAACCAACAGGCCCCGTGCAGCCGCATGGCCCAGAGCAGATCTCACGGGAGAAGTGTGGGCAGAGCAGCAGGTGCGGCCTGGCCCCTTCTCTGAAACACTGGCACCTGTGCTGCCAACACGGCCCCCTAGGAAGGACACAGGGCACTGCTGCGGGTCCCGCCTAGTGACAGGCTGAATTTCCTACAAGCACATACCACTGGCAGCCCTATATTTAAGACATGGCTGTCAAATGACCCCAGAAATGACCTTGGGACATGGGGAGGGGCCGGCCTTCACACCCACCAGGTCGCAGTGCAGCTCCAGGTTGAGGTCTCCCTTGTTGGTGTGCAGTCGCACGTAGCCCTTCTTCTTCACAAACTGGTAGCGGAGCACATCCTCATCGATGGCAGCTGTAAGCAGAGGTCCCAGCTCGGCCCCTGCCCTTACCCTGGGGCAGCCCCACTGTGCCAGGCAGCACCGGCCTCAGACACACAGGCAGGGACTAGGCTCCAGCTCTGGGGAGAGGAGGGGAGCTGGAGGCCGAGGGTTTGCTCAGGCCATGCACCAGCCTCATGGGGCTGGCAGGGGTTCAGCAGCTAAGAGGGGGAGGACTAGGGGCTCAGGTGACAGTAGGAGCCCGACAGGCCAAGAAAGTGGGAGTCGGGGAGCACACCCACCCCCTGCCACTTTCAGGTCACATGGCAGGTGACTACAGAGGCAAAGGTGGTTACCTGCTTCATGTGTCGTCTCCGGGACCATCGCAGTGGAAGTGAAGGAAGCGCTGACCTTCCCTGTGGAATAGTGGGCCTGCCAAGGAAACCAGGATGGCACCTCAGCAGTGCCATGGGAGGCAGGTGGGCGGGGACGTGTCACTTGCCTAGAAGCCAACCACATACCACCCCTGCCCCCCAGGCCCTGCTTGGTGCCTCTCCTCCAGGAGGGCCTCCCGACCAGCAGGAGGAAGAAGCCAAGGCCAGGCCGAGCCAGGGCCCCCTCGCCTCAACTGGGTCCCGACTCTTACGATATCAGCTGAAACCCTGGAGATAAAATACCACACAGGACTGGCCACCTCAGGATTAGGAGTATATGGCTGACTTCTCATTTATTTTTATTTTAATTTTTTTTATCAGACAAGGTCTTGCTCTGTACCCAGGCTGGAGTGCGGTGGTGCGATCCTGGTGCACTGCAGCCTCTAACTCCTGGGCTCAAGTGATCCCCCGACCTCAGTCTCCTGAGCAGCTGGGACGACAGGCACCTGCCACCATGCCTGGCTGATTTTTTGTAGAGATAAGGTCTCACTATGTTGTCCAACCTAGTCTTGAACTCCTGGCCTCAAGCAATCCTCCTGCCTCAGCCTCCCAAAATGCTGGGATTACAGGTGTGAGCCACCACGCCTGGCCTCATTTCTTTTTTTTAAAGTTTCAAATTTTCTACACTAAACACATTACATATTTAATCAGGGGTCAGGGGAAAGCCCCAATAAATGTTATTTTTTATCATAGAGGAAGAAAAGGGGTTTCTCCCATCTGAAGAAAATACAAGCCAGGCACAGTGGCTCACACCTGTTAATCCAGCACTTTCGGAGGCCACGGCAGGAGGATCTCACTTGAAGCCAGGAATTCAAGACCAGCTTAGACAACACAGCAAGATCTTGTCTCAAAAAAAAAAAAAGTATACCAAAGTGCTAAGGGCAGCGTGTCAGCATGTCAGAGGGGTGACCATGGACAACAAACTTGCTTTTTAAAATTTTCCAGAATTTGAATACTTCTTTAAGGAGAACTTCAGCGATACCTGCCCATGCCTCTGCACTCCCCCTAGCTCCAGATCCCCACACTCTGCCTGAACAGGAGGAAGAAGCAAACACAGCAGCCCCAGACAGGCAGCTCTGTGCGGTCCCAGGCACGCCATCCACCTCAGCACCGCAGCAGACTCTGAAACGCCCCAACTCCCCCTGGCATGGCTTTGGGCCCCAGTGCACATCGGGCCCTGCCCTCCCAGCCACCACAGAACCACACGTGCCCACTCCACGTGCCTGCCCTGGCCACTGAGCTCAGGCTGGGACCACAGCACAAGGCAGACCTTCTGTGGAGGGGTCTCCTCCCCTGTGTGCCCCCACACAGCCCTTGGTTCTTCAACGACCAGTGTGGACATCAGCCCCTCCCCTTCCGCCTTCTCAGATTCTGTCTACCTCAGGGCAGCCCCAGGGCTGTGTGCTCAGAGCCATCAGGGGCACCACAGCTCTGGGGGATCCTGGCTGCCTCCCTGCCATGTACCCCCAGGCCCCCATGAACCCCTTTCCCAGGACCACTCCAAGAGGCCATGAGATGGGCAGGGAGACGGGGCTCGGCTGAGTGCCCTCCGCCACTCACAGCATTCAGCTTGTCCACTTTCTTCTTCTCTGGGGCCTTCATGGTGGCTGCCAGAATCTCATCCCCTTTGAACTCCTTGTAGAGCTCCTGCAGGGTCTCTCGGGTCTCGGCATTTGTATTTTTCAGATAATAAGACGGGTCCTGTTTGGCCTTCTCTTCATCTACAAACCAGCAGCATGGCCCTGAGCAGCCGAGCCCCCAGTATCCTCCCCACACACACATGCTGGGGAAACAGATCTAGAATAGGCCAGGGCTGTCCAGCCATGGCACGGGTCCCGTGCCACTGCCAGCCACAGAATGCCACAGTGCCCAGCTACAGGCCTGAAGGTCTCCCCAGGCAGTTCACAAGCGCCTCAGGATGGACTTCAGGTTGTAGTTTCCTGCATATTCTGATCTTTTTACTGTATACACTTTGCTTTTTTTTTTTTTTTTTTTGAGACAGGGTCTAGCTCTGTCACCCCGGCTGGAAAGCAGTTGCAAGATCTCAGCTCACTGGAGCCTCCACCTCCTGGGCTCAATCGATTCTCCTGCCTAAACCCCCTGACTAGCTGGGGCTACAGGTGTGCGCCAATCACACCCAGCTAATTTTTCTATTTTTTGTGGAGACAGGGTGCCCCCATGTTGCCCAGGCTGGTCTTGAACTCTTGAGCTCAAGCGATCCGCCTGCCTTAGCCTCCCAAAGTGCTGGAATTACAGGTGTAAGCCACTGCACCCAGCTGCTTTGCTTCCGTAATTTTAAAGGTTATTTTTACTTAAAATAATAGAAATGTGTGGGGGTCTTTTCGGATGTGAAATCCCCCATTCTTGCCAACTCAGGAGGGCGCCTGCTGCCTACTGGTCCTTGGACAGCAGTCCACTCTGTGGAGAGGGACGGGCATCCCCGTGCAGAGAGCACAGACACGGCCCAGCCCCAACCCTGGCCTCAGGCTCTCCTGACTCAAATCTCCCCTAGTCATGTGCTCAGCCTCCCTAAAACCCAGTTTATACAACGCTCACAAAGTGCCCAGGCCACTGCTCTGCAGCACGAGGCTGAGTGACCTCTGAGCATGAGTCCTGCTGGCTCCTCCAAGGCTGTAGGACAGCCACCAGTGGCCAGGAAAACAGGAGGACTCCATCACCCCACCACCTGCCCACTGACAGCACCGGCCAGTCTGCAGGGAGCAGGGGAACCTGAGCAGGTGTCCTGGCAGGGCAGCAAGTTCATCCCGCCCGTTGTTTCTGAGGCTGCAGCTGGCTCGGATTCTCTGAACACTGGTTCAGAAAATGCAGGACCTGTCTAGGCTGGGACCCCCTGACCTCCAGGAAAGGGGGGATTTTACCCAGGGAGCACTGTCCCAATTTCACCCAAATGCCCCCTCACCTAGCCCCAGCCCCTAGTTGTACATACCTGGGTCTATTATTTTCATGTTATTCTTCACATGATAGAAGTTAGAGACATTGAACTTGTCCAAATTGGTGGGGTCCTGCAGCAAAAAGAGAATGCCCGGCAGAGTGAACCCAGCCTGCCGCCAAATGGCAGCCACATGCAGCAAAGGTCGGCCAGCTGTCAGAGGTGGGGAAGAGGCCAGGGCTACACTGAGGTGGGGGGAGTCAAGCAGGGCATGGCAGAGGAGGTGGTCTGCCCCAGGCAGGGCAGCAAGCAGGGGCAGGGACAGGGACATGGCCTTGCTAACTGCTGGCCAAGCTGCGACCTTCCTCCAGGCACATGATTAACGAGCATTCGTCACTGTTAGGGAGCTATCAGATAGGAACATGGACAGCCATGGGCCAACCTCTGGTTAGTTAGAATGGGATAAGCCACAGAGGTGATTCACTCAGCAGGCCATGCTCCAGCCAGCACCTGCTTTTCTAAGTCAGTGTTTTTCATTAATTCACTTGGAGTTCTCTGACACCTGCAGGGAGCCCTGTGCCAGATCCCGAGGCCCAGAGCTCACAACAGCTCCTGCCGTCGAGGCGCTGAAGCAGAGCCAGGCCTGCAGAGTGGCCATTCAGATGCCTCAGGTGGCTTTGAGGATAGATATGAGGGACCCTGACACGGGGGTGGGGGATCAGGGAGGAGATGTAAGAGCTAGACTGAGGCGGCGGCCCCGTAGAGGCCTGGGCTGGCTGCAGGGGCTGAAGGCAGCTGGGGCAGGCGGGCAGGGGACACTCACCTGGAGGGTGATAATGTCCTGCCGGGAGAAGGGCTCATCGGTCAGCAGGTCCCGGAAGTTCTTGGCCTTGATATTTAGCTGTTCCACTGCCTATAGCCAGGAGGAAGTGGTTTTACGATGCCTGCCCCAAGCCTTGGCACAGGGGACCACAAGCAGGGAGGCCTGGAGCTGGCCCCGACCGTAGCACGATTTGAAAGGCATGAGGAATGAGAGAGACAGCAGTGTACACCCCACTGGCTGAAAGCAGAGGCTCCCACAAAGGCGGAGCTGGCTGAGTCTCAGATGATGAGCCAGTTCAGCCTTGCAGCAACCTTCCTACAGGAAGCTCCTGTCTGCACACTGATCAGCAAAAAGGCTCAGCGAGCCACCCACTCACTCACTACAGGCTTCACCGAGCTCCTCCTGTGCACAGGCGCAGCGCCAGGCCCCCGTGGGCAGGGGCTGTGCACATGAGATGCCTGCACTCCTGGGTTACGTTCTAGCAGAGTCCTTGCTCCACTAACAAGGACTGACCATGCCAGTTTGTGCAGGCTTCTGGCAAGAAGTGGCCCCCAAGGCCCCTGGAGCAGCGCTGGCCACCTACACCCCACAAACGTCCAGGTGCAGGATTGAAAATGGCACAAAGATCAGCTTTCCTGCCATGTGGGGCCTGCCCCGCCTCATCCCTGAGAGGAGGACCCATGTGTGAACACGGCTGCCTCCTCTCTCCCTACACCCACTCCCAGCCAGAACTCCTCCAGGAGACAGCTCCCTCCCGGGGACAAGTGGCTCCATCCAGAGCCGGGGCCAGCACTCCCCTCGCAGCCCTAAAGGCCTGTCCTCAGAACACGGGTGCCTTCCCAGCACCTGAGCTTTGCTGAAGACGCAGGAGGACCCCCTGGGGTTTAAGGGGCCCTGCTGGGCAGCCAGGACTGCCTGGATTCTGAAGGATGCACCTCCCCCAACCCTTTTTTTGACCTGCCTGAAAATGGGGAGGCTGCACTGCCAGAGCTTTGGCAGATGACCATGCCTGTGGTTGTGACTAAACCCCACAAGGACAGGCCATGCCCATAGCACACAGCCCAGCCAGTGTATCCTGGGAACACACAGCAGAGATCTCCCCACCGCTGTCTCCAGGCCCCGGAGCGAGGACACACCTCATAGGCGTAGACGTTGCCGGTCGTCCTCACAGCCACGATGTGGGTGTTGTTGGTGAACACGGTAAATAGCACTGGGCAGTGGTACTTCCCTAGAGAGAAGGCACACACAGGAAGGCCAGTCACCTCTGCGGGCTGTGAACATCCCAATGAGGACCGCGGGGGGCCAGGGCAGGGCAGAACTCAGCCAAAGTCAGCAATGGGAGACGGTGGAACCCCCTATCAGCTGCCAGAGCAGGGAACCGTGGGGACAGCTGCTCACCCCCTCAAACCCCTCCGTACCATTAGGAAACTCCTATTCATCCTGCAAGACCCAACCCCTGCATCTTCCTCAGATCGTCCAGCCCACCCCTGGGTGACCACCATGCTAGCCTCCTCCTCCTACTGAAGTTGGCCCTCAGCAGGAAACAACCTGCGCTCCAGCCCTGACAGCTCTACCTCTCAACAACATCCCCCGCCAGCCCCTGGTCAGCTCTTCCTTCAGAACCGCCCATCCCCTTGCCTGCTTACTATCTTTTTTTTGTTTTGCTCTGTTTCTTTTGTTTTTTTTTTTTTTTAAGGCGGAGTGGTGTGATCAGCCACCATGCCCAGCTAACTTTTCTGTATTTTAGTAGAGACAGGGTTTCACCGTGTTGGTCTCGATCTCCTGACCTCATGATCCACCCACCTCGGCTTCCCAAAGTGCTGGGATTACAGGCGTGAGCCACTGCGCCCAGCCTTGTTTTGCTCTGTTTTGAGATGGAGTCTTGCTCTGTCACCCAGGCTGGAGTGCGGTGGCTCAGTCGTGGCTCACTACAATCTCTGCCTCCTGGGTTCAAGCGATTCTCTTACCTCAGCCTCCCGAGTAGCTGGGACTACAGGTGCACATGCGTCACCAGGTACAGCTAATTTTTGTATTTTTAGTAGAGACAGGGTTTCACCATGTTGGCCAGGCTGGTCTCGAACTCCTGACCTCAACCTCT
>NW_012115822.1:734601-736295 GCF_000951035.1 Colobus angolensis palliatus | reverse complement strand
AAATACAAAAAAGTAGCTGGGTGTGGTGGCGTGCGCCTGTAGTCCCAGCTACTTGGGAGGCTGAGGTAGGGAAATTCCTTGAACCTGGGAGGCAGAGGTTGAGGTGAGCTGAGATCGCACCACTGCACTCCAGCCTGGGTGACAGAGCAAGACTCTGTCTCAAAAAGAAAAAACAAAACAAAACAAAGAAACAAAGCAGGCTGGCCTGTAATCCCAGCACTTTGGGGAAGCTGAGGCAGGTGGATCACTTGAGCCCAGGAGTTTGAGACCAGCCTGGCCAACATGGTGAAACCCCATCTCTACAAAAAAACACAAAAATTAGCTGCATGTGGTGGTGGCGCCTGTAGTCCGAGCTACTTGGGAGGCTGAGGTGGGAGGATCTCTTAAGCCCAGGAGGCAGAGGTTGCAGTGAGCTGAGACTGTGCCACTACATTTCAGCCTAGGTGACAGAGTGAGACCCCGTTTCAAAAGAAAAAAGGAAACAAAACAAAAGAAGCTGACTGCCAGGTCAAAGTTTAAAAAAAAAAAAAAAAAGGCCAGACATCATCCCTTCCTCAGTGGCTCCCATCTTGGAGCAGAAGCCCAAGTCCTCCCATGGCTCCCAGGCCCCACAGGACTGCTCTGCACCCCGTCCCCACCCCTGACCTCTGTCACCACATCCCCTGCTTCTACCGCTAGCACATGCTGTTCCAGCCACACTGGACTCCTGGTTGGGCACAGACACCTTCAAGTATGTGCCCACCTCAGGGTCTTCGCACTGGCTGTGCCGTCGGCCTGGCCCTGCACTCCCCCAATCCCCACATGGCTCTCCCTCCCTGCAGCGGGTCAGGGCGGCCCTCTCCCCTCCTCTTGCTGTGCTCTCCACACAGAAGCAGCCTCTGGCACACCCTGCTGAGCTGCTCTCTGGTATTCTCCCCCACCAGAATGCACACTCCTCTCATTCCAGAGAGACGCAGTCTGTTGTGCTGTCTGCACATGTCAGGCACTCAATAAACACTTGCTGAATGAGAGACACACACTGCTGATCACAGAAGCAGCAGCCTGCCCTCAGCCACCAGGGTGGAGCGCCCTGTCCTCCACCGATGTCAATGATGTGCTGAGGTTCACCCATACATTCACCTGCGAATGCGGCACCGACTGCGGACCGGGCTCTGGGCTCAGACAAGCAGGGCAGAAGGGCCTTGGCCTCACATGCTACAGCATCTCCCTGGAATGCACACACCCAGTGAGCATGGACAACCCCTAAACCATGGCCTCTCCATGGGCAAAAGATCTGGGCTAGAACCTAGCACAAGATCACCGCCTGGGCAGGGGTGGGCAGCAGAACTCATTCAGGCCTCTGGCCACAAGAACAGTGGAGGGTGTGTAACAAGCATGAAGCAGGAGCTGCAGCACTGGGCTGGGCTCTATGAGCCGTAAAAAAAAAGCCCAGCCCAAAAGCTACTGGACAAATCCCTCCAGATCACCCCCATCCCCCACCCAGCCGCCGCCCTGGTTCTCAGCATGAGCAATTTCTGCCTCCAACAACAAACGGACCACAGCCTCAGCCAGAGGGGGCCCCATGCCCTGCAGATCCAACCATGCCCACAAAGGTCACTAGCAGCTCACAATGGCCCGATCGCCTCTGTGGGAAGTTCTCAACACCTGAGGTTCTGCCCCCACCCTCCCCAAGCTTAAAACTTACCCAGACCTTT
>NW_012115822.1:733318-733716 GCF_000951035.1 Colobus angolensis palliatus | reverse complement strand
GTGAGTAAAGTAAAGTAAGTAAGTAAGTAAGTAAATAAATAAATAAATAAATAAATAAATAAAAGCAGGTGTCCAGCTTGGTCAGAAAGCAATGACTGATTCTGTATGAAACCTGGTGAGAGCTGGGACCTTGGGTCAGGAGGCCAAGCCCAGAGGTGGCTGTGATAATTTCACTCACCCTCACTGTTCTTGGCAAAGTTCAGCTTGATCAGGGACCTCCCGTCCAGCTTCTGGAAGAAGCACAGTTAATAATTAATGATAATGAATAAGTAACTGATGCACAGAGATGCTGGGGTCAGACAAAGATGGCTGGAAAAGTCTCTGACTAGCCAATCCTGTGCAGCTCTGGACAAAAGGGAAGGCCTCGGCTGGGCGCAATGGCTAACGCCTGTAATTCC
>NW_012115822.1:727412-732943 GCF_000951035.1 Colobus angolensis palliatus | reverse complement strand
AAAAAAAAAAAAAAAAAAAAAGGGGAAGGCTCCAAGACCCTGCAAGGACCTCACAGGGGCCGTAGGATGGTGTCGGGCAGTTGTGTTTATGTGGCATCCCCACCATGCTCTGAGAAGAGCCGTCACAGGTGACCCCGAACAGAGGACCAGGCCACCGGGTAGTGTGTGTTATACTTCTGCAGGGTTTGGACATCTTTACGGTGAGCACCGATTACTTCTAAAATTAAAAAGTGAACATATTTCTTCAGCTAGAGTGGGGGGGACACACGGTTCCACCTTATTATTCTGTTATATGAATTTTTTTTTTTTGAGACGGAGTCTCTGTCACCAGGCTGGAGTACAGTGGCACGATCTCAGCTCACCGCAACCTCTGACTCCCTGGTTCAAGTGATTCTCCTGCCTCAGCCTCCCGAGTAGCTAGGACTTACAGGCACCCGCAACCACACCAGGATAGTCTCCTGACCTCATGATCTGCCTGCCTCAGCCTCCCAAAGTGCTCTGTCATATGAATATTTAAGAAAAACAAAACACTGAAAGTGGGGAGAAAGTAAGAAATACACCCTAATGCTAAGAATGGTTGTGCTGGGAAGGTGGACTCTCTTATTTTTCGGTTTCTGGATGTTTTTTCTTTTTTCTTATTGCCCCTATCCCAGGTGGCGGGTAATGGTCTCAGTTTCTGTGGTGTGTCTGCAGTGCAGCTCTTCCACAGGACACTTTCCCATAAAACAAAGTCTGGACAACCAGAGGTGGGAACTGCTTGGGGCGGGGCTGTGGGGAGACTCTGGAAGGGAGGCAGAGCTATGTGCCGCTGGGGAGCACCTCACTCAGGGTCACAACCTAGCAGCTACTGCCACCTGGCGTGGGCTGGGACCAGCTATGCTTACCCAGGCGCAGGGGAGATGTAGGGGGAGCCTCCTGGGGCTGGGCTCTACGCTAGCAGCAGGTCCTTGTGCTGCCCTCCCCGCCCTCCGTGGGCCCTGCCTGCTGCTGGCCAGCCCAACTGACCACATCTGCTCCTCCAACCACCTTTGTTCCTTCCTTTGTCATTCAACTACCCCCACCTCCCTACATCACTACAGGTATAGAGGAGACCACCGGTGGGCCAGCAGGGTCCCTATTCAGACACAGGACCTGAGCAGAGAGACTCCCCAACCCAACAGGCTCCTCCTGAGGCCCCAAAAGTCACATGGGCCAGCCAGCTCTTGGCCCAGGAACTCTCTTCGGAGGTTTGGCTAGCAAGGCTCTGCTGACACCCATAGGTCTGGCCAAGCAAGCCCACAGCAAGGTCCCTTCCAGAGCAGGCCAAGGGAGAGGCGCAAGCACAGGATAAAGATGTGTGTGGCGCTCCTGCAGACTCACCCCAACATGATGCTTGCAACAAAGAAACGGTGGCACCTCCCTGATGTAAGCCCTAACAGCGTGGCTAACTGCCAGATCAGACTTTGTGGGTGCAGGGGCCAGCACAATCAACAAGTTTGGGAACCCCAAAGAGTACCTATGAAGCAAAACACCCGAAGTAGCAAAACGTACCCCAGCTGCAACCAAATGACAGCATCCACTGGGACAGCAGAGGCCATGAGGGCAGCCACGGACAGGAAAACCCCTACCTCACCACGAAGCTGCTCCCTGAGGCAGACACCCAGCCACACAGGGCACAGGTAGGCAGCAGGGACCCCTGCTGAGAAGAGCAACAGAGGATGACTTCCCAGACTGGGGCACAGACCTTGGGGGAAGACCCTGGGATCCAAGGTGGCTCCCAGCAGCAGACATCACAGAAACACAGTCTTTAAGTGACACAGACGAAGGAAGAAGAGTGCCCTCCCTAAGGAGGCAAGGCCACAAGCCCCCTACCCAAGCATCTGAAAGAGAAATCCACAGGCTTTAGCAGCTGGTCCAAGAACAGTCAAAACCAGCCCCCTGGCCAAGTTCCCCTTGTATTCGAGAGCAGGGAAGCCTTGGAGGAGCGCCAACTCCATTTAGAAAGAGTCCCCAGAACCCTGCAGCCGGCAGAACATCACAAGGGCCGGAAGAGCTGAGACAACACAGATGGGCTGACAGCTTCTCTTGCTGGCCTGGTAGGAAGGGTCATATTGTCCAGGGAGCTCCCTTCCAATGGCTCCAGCACAGGGAGCCCGCTTGAGTCTTGACCCTCCTTCTCGCTTGCAGTTTGAGCTCTTGCCCCAGGCCACAGGAAAGAGGTGGAGGAATACATGCAAGTGTCCAACAGGAAGGGCACGGTCACTGGTAAAACACACTAGATCTCCCTCAGAACCAGGCTGCATGATGTCCCCCCAAAACTGACACTCACTGGGAACCTGTGAATGTGGCCTGCCTTGGATATAATCAACGGTTTATATAAGGTCTTTGCAGATAGAATCAAGTTCAGATGAGGTCATACTGGATCACAGCTATGGCCCGAGAAAAGACATGCACAGGCAGGAAGCATTTCCAGAAAGGAATGGGTGTAGGCAGAGGAGGGGAAGACTGTCCCTCCTCACTGGGTCCCATGAACGGTTCTCTCCCATGTTCCCGTGTTCATGAAAACCACCAGAACAAAAGCAGAGTGACAGGACAGCCCTCACCAGCATCACTGAAACCCCTGCACAGCCACCTACCTCTCCATTGCTGGGGTTGGTCCCGTACTTCTTAAGCCACGGAACAATGTTCCTGAAGGGAAGAGAGAACAGAAAGCATCACCAGGGTGCTTAGGTGCCACCTGGTAACAACACAGTGGTCTTGCAGGGCTGCTTCCAGGTTAGAGGCCTGTGAAGGAGTCTTGCTTCACTTTAGGACAGGAAGAGCTCCTCACCTTGTCTCAGGAAGTTGGGGGTATTTGTGGATACACAGGTTTCAAAATTATTTCAGAGATATTATTGCAGTTATGTATAAACAACAAAAACTACAGGTGAAAATGAGTGTAAATGGTTTGGGGTTTTTTTCTTTGAGACAAGGTTTCGCCTCATCACTCAGGCTGGAGCGCAGTGTTTCAATCATGGCTCACTGCAGCCTCTAACCCCTGGGACTCAAGCGATTCTCCCACCTCAGCCTTCCAAGTAGCTGGGACTACAGGTGCAGACCACCATGGCTGGCTAATTCTTGTACTTTTTTGTAGACACAGGTTCTCACCATGTTGCCCAGGCTGGTCTCAAACTCCTGGGTTCAAGAGATCTTGCTGCCTCAGCCTCCCAAAGTGCTGGGACTACAGACATAAGCCACCACTCCGTCATAAATGTTGATACATCTGTACAATTAAATACTAAGCTAGCATCAAAAACTATACTTTCAAGCCAGGCACAGTGGTGTGTGCCTGAAATCTCAGCTACTCAGGAGGCTGAGGTGGAAGGGTTGCTTCAGCACAGGCATTCAAGAGTGCTGGGATTACAGGCGTCAGCCACCGCCTCTACTAAAAATTTTAAAACTTAGGCCAGGAGTGGTGGCTCACACCTGTAATCCCAGCACTTTGGGAGGCCAACGTGGGTGGATAACAAGGTCAAGAGATCGAGACCATCCTGGCCAACATGGTGAAATCCCGTCTCTATAAAAATACAAAAATTATCCAGGTGTGGTGGCACGCACCTGTAGTCCCAGCTACTCAGGAGGCTGAGGGAGAAGAATTGCTTGAACCCAGGAGGCGGAGGTTGCAGTGAGCCAAGACCGTGCCATTGCACTCCAGCCTGGCCTGGGTGACACAGTGAGACTCCGTCTTAAAAAAAAAAAAGAGAGAGACTGAAACATGAAAAAAATTACAGAAGCATACATTGGAACGCAAAACTGGGCATAATGCTTCCAAATACTGCACACAAAAGGTACGTGCCATAATTACGGCTCTGCTTTCATAAAGTAAAAAATATGCAGTTCATTACCATTCTAAAACAGATCACTGTGTCCAATTAGAACACTAGGACCCCCACATGGAGGGGTGTGGGGTGGTCTACCCCATTCCAGGCAGTGACAGTAGCACCTGACAACTAGAGCTGCCTGCCTAGGGGTCACAGCAGCACTGCTGCCATGTCCCCAAGGCCCTAGCTGTTACTTCTGTGTCCCCAAGAGCCCTATCCAAGGGTCCCCTTCCTTAATGGGTGTTGAGAATCTCACATTTGTTAGATCAAAATTCAAGGAAAAACTCACAGCAAGTCAAAGACAACGCCATCTGGAGTGCAGACTGGGTAGACAAAGGGCTGCAGAGAGAGACTGAAAAAGGACAGAGTCATTACTGGTGAGTTGCCAGGCACCCTGGTCAGGATGTGGGCTGGCTGAGCCTGGCATGGTGACCTCCTGAGATGCTGTCCCAGGGAGCCCTCTCTGGGCAGCCTGGCCACCTCCCTCTCTCACTAACCTTCTCCTCCAACTACAATAGTGGATGTGCCACCCCTGGTGAAGGACCAGAGCAGGATCCAACACCAAGGTAAGCTCCTACCATCATGACAAGGACTTCACATCTTCTCCCAACGTGAACTGAGGGGCCACATCTTCAAAGCACACTTTTACGAATAACCCCACATCCACAAGGGGTAGATTCACTATCAGACAGCATCAGAGAACAATTCCAAGGGAAAGGTAAACTCGGAAAACTCTTACCTGCAGTGGTCAAAAGGTAAACGACGAAAATTTGTTTGTGGGAGATCTGTTTAAAATGAAACAAAAAACAGAAATCTTACTCTGTGAAGTATTTCATCTATGTGCTCTACTAGCAATTCAGTTACAGTTTATGAAAAAGTTCATGGCTGGGCGCGGTAGCTCATGCCTGTAATCCCAGCACTTTGGGAGGCCAAGATGGGCGGATCACGAGGTCAGGAGATCGAGACCATCCTGGTTAACACGGTGAAACCCCGCCTCTACTAAAAATACAAAAAAACAGCCGGGCATGGTGGCAGGCATCTGTAGTCCCAGCTACTCAGGAGGCTGAGGCAGGAGAATGACGGGAACCCGGGAGGCGGAGCTTGCAGTGAGCTGAGATCCAGCCACAGCACTCCAGCCTGGGCAACAGAGCGAGACTCCGTCTCAAAAAAAAAAAAAAACACCACCACTAAGAAGAAGCATGTTCTTCTTTCTTGAATATATTTCTCTTTCGTGAACTGTGTCCTCGGCCCATTTGTCTACCACAGTTTCCGTGTCCTTGTTGTCTGTTTTTACAGCTCACTGTATCCTGAAGACACTGTTCCTTAATACCACTCCCTCAACGGGGAACAGAAAGACTGCAAGCCTTACCTGGCTTCTTGCCACCATAAAAGTGAGTATATTCAGCACAAGTAATGTACCTGAAGAAGAGAGGAAGATAATGCTATGACCACCACCTTTATACAGAGAACAAAGTCTTTGGAAGTGAGTAATCTTTGCTTATTCACCATATGTTTATTAAACACCTACTATGGGACGGGCATGGTGGTTAATGCCTGTAATCCCAACACTTTGGGAGCCCGAGGTGGGTGAATCACTAGAGGTCAGGAGTTTGGGACAAGCCTGGCCAACAAGGTGAAACCGCGTCTCTACTAAAATTTAAAAAATTAGCTGGGCGTGGTGGTGGGTGCCTA
>NW_012115822.1:724539-726892 GCF_000951035.1 Colobus angolensis palliatus | reverse complement strand
TGTGGTGGTGAGCACCTGTAGTCCCAGCTACTCGGGAGGCTGAGGCAGGAGAATGGCGCGAACCCGGGAGGCAGAGCTTGCAGTGAGCCAAGATCACACCACTGCACTCCAGTCTGGGCAACAGAACGAGACTCCGTCTCAAAAAAAAAAAGAAAAATTGCTTATCTGAACGCCAGTGCTTGTTTAGCTGCTAGAGAAATAAAAAAACCCTGTGGCAGTTAGGATATAGTTTATTCTTTAGGCGTAGGGGTGGGTAACTTAACCAGGGAAGTTGTCTGGCATGACTGTAGGTTCTATTTATAATTTGGTATCTTATTGCCACAAAGAGTCTGTTTCGTCAATCTTATTTCTATTTCTTTATTTTTATTAAACATTAGCCACCACACCCAGCTAATTTTTTTTTTTGTATTTTTAGTAGAGACGGGGTTTCACCGTGTTAGCCAGGATGGTCTCCATCTCCTGACCTCATGATCCACCCACCTCAGCCTCCCAAAGTGCTGGGATTACAGGTGTGAACCACCTCTATTTCAACGTTAATGCTGGTCAGTTGTTGTGTCTAGGCCACAAAAGGGAGGGGGATATAACAAAGTACAGCTGACCTCCATCTCATTATGGCCAGGAATTCAGTTTTAAGGTTTTCCTGAGGTTCTCTTAGCCACAAGGGTGTCTGCTCAGCCAGGAGGGGGATTTAGGATTTTATTTTTAGCTTACAGGGAGGAGCAGGCTCAGGAGCTGAAAATCAAGAGTTCTGTTTAAGGCATATTAAATTTGAGGGCATGGTGGCTCACGCCTGTAATCCCTGCACTTTGGGAGGCAGAGGCGGGTGGATCACCCGAGGTCAGGAGTTCGATACCAGCCTGGCCAACATGGTGAAAACCTCTCTCTACTAAAAATACAAAAATTAGCCGGGCATGGTGGCAGGCGCCTGTAATCCCAGCTACTGGGGAGGCGGAGGTGGGAGAATCAGTTGAATCTGGGAAGTAGAGGTTGCAGAGAGCCAAGATGGCACCATTGCACTCCAACCTGGGCAACACAGCAAGACTCCATCTCAAAAAAAAAAAAAAAATTGAGATGTTTATCAGTCCTCCAGTAGAGATATCAAGTAAGCCACTAACTACACAAGACTGGGGAAAGCAGCTTATAGATGACTGGGAAATTATATCACTCACAGAGAATGTTTATGGAAAAGAAACCTATGAGATCTGAAAAAAGGGAGGAGGGTCCAGAAAGGAGGCTGGGAAAAGAGAAGCCGCTGAAGTCGATAGAAAACAAAGAGCACAGGAAATCCCAGATACCAAAGGAGGGCTTCAGAAGGAGGGAGTGGTTAACAGTGTGACATACAGTTGAGAAGCCCAACAAAATGAGGACTGAGGCCGCCCTGGCGCGGTGCCTCACGCCTGTAATCCCAGTACTTTGGGAGGCCGAGGCGGGCGGATCACCTGAAGTCGGGAGTTCGAGACCAGCCTGATCAACATGGAGCAACCCCCTTCTCTACTAAAAATACAAAATTAGCCGGGCCTGGGGGCACATGCCTGTAATCCCAGCTACCCGGGAGGCTGAAGCAGGAGAATCGCTTGAACCTGGGAAGCGGGGGTTGCGGTGAGCCGAGATTGCACCATTGCACTCCCCAGCCTGGGCAACAAGAGCGAAACTCCGTCTCAAAAAAAAAAAAAACCGAGGACTGAGGATTGAATACTAGAGTTAGCAACAAGAAGTCGCTGGGAACCTGACAAGGGGCAGTTCTGGGATCGAAATTCTGACTTGAGTGGTTTCAAGAGACTCAGAAAACAGCATGAAGCCACGGGTCTCTAACTTGTTCTTAAATCACGGCGGCAGCGGGAGGGGAACGCGGGGCACGGCGCATGGGTGGATTTTTTTGTTTTATTTTATTTATTATTTTTGAGACAGAGTCTTGCTCTGTCGCCCAGGCTGGAGTGCAGTGACACGATCTCGGCTCACGGCAATCTCCGCCTCCCAGGTTCAAGCGATTCTCCTGCTTCGGCCTCCCGAGTAGCTGGGATTACAGGCGCCTGCCACCACGCCCCGCTAATTTTTGTGTTTTGGGTAGAGACGGGGTTTCACCATGTTGGCCAGGCTGGTCTTGAACTCCTGACCTCAGGTGATCCGCCCGCCTCAGCCTCCCAAAGTGCTGGGATTACAGGTAAGCCACCGCGCCCGGCCTGGTTTGCTTTAAATAGGAAGGCTCTGCAGCACGTGTGCAGGCTGATAGGAATGAACCAGAACACAGCGAGACGTGAAGTACGGAAGAGGGAAAGACTACAGGGGCAAAGCTCGCGAGCAGACGGGGGACGGTACGGGCAGAACTAGAGTAAAGGAAGCCCGGGCTGCGCTC
>NW_012115822.1:718062-720314 GCF_000951035.1 Colobus angolensis palliatus | reverse complement strand
GTTGGAGTGCAGTGGCGCAATCACAGCCCACTACAGCGTCGACCTCCCAGGCTCAAGCAATTCTCCCACCTCAGCCTCCTGAGTAGCTACAGGCACGCGTCACCACACCCGGCTAATGTGTTAATTTTTTGTAGAGACAAGCTCTTACTATTTTGCCCAGGCTGGTCTGGAGCTCTTCAGCTCAAGCAGTCCTTCCAAAGTGCTGGGATTACAGGCCTGAGCTTCAACTCAGGTCTTTTTCAATGTCCTCCTAGAGCTTCAAGTCTCATGAGCTTCCACCCCATCCATTCCCGCCTCCCTGGCCGACTCCTTCAAACCCATATACCACCCTCGTTCTTCTTGCTCACTTCTCATTCTCTCTTCATATTCCGTCCGCACCGCCTCCAGGCCCCTTGGAGGCCCAGCAGCAGGTGGCCATCAAGCCTAGAAGTCCAAAACCCTGCCTGATCCCTTCCTTCTCTTCTGCCAGACTCTTGCCTTGGGTCAGAACAGTACCTTGGGCCCCTAACTACACTCAGGCCCGGGGTAATCTTGCCTAGGCTCCTAATTTTAAACGCCACTTATATCCCATGACTCCCAGTAGTAAGTCATCAGCACTCCAGGTTCTGATCTCCACTTGGGTAGCCGGTGATCTCAAATTTAACATGTCTGGACGGGCGTGGTGGCTCACACCTGTAATCCGGGCACTTTGAGAGGCTGAGGCAAGCGGATCACTTGAGGTCAGGAGTTCAAGACTAGCCTGGCCAACATGGCGAAACCCTGTCTCTACGAAAAATACAAAAATTAGCCGGGTGTGGTGGCGGGTGCCTGTAGTTCCAGCTACTAAGGAGGCTGAGGCAGTGGGAATCACTTGAACCCAGGAGGCAGAGGTTGCAGTGAGCCAAGATTGTGCCATTGTACTCCAGCCTGGGGTGACACAGCAAGACTCTGTCTCAAAAAAAAAGAAAAAAAACTGGAAACAAATGTCTATAAGGGCACAGCTAAACAACCCCTGGTACAGCCATGCAGTGGACTCTTTTGCAACTGCTTAAAGGAATGAAGTAGATATCCCAAGAAGTAAAGATATCCCAGTGGTTTATTTATGGAAAAAAGTAAGTTGCTGAGAAGAACATGCAATGTGGCTCTTACTTGAGTTAAAAATTTAAAGTGTGTGTGTGTGCATGTGTGTGTATGCAGAGACAAAATATTTGGAAGGGTACACGTGAAACTCATAGCAGCAGTGGACTCGTATTTTATGTATTCACTTCTGTATTGTGAACTTTTTTCCATGGAACATCGTCTGCATTTGTAGGAGTTTAAAAACCAATTAAGGCCAGACGCAGCGGCTCATGCCTGTAATTCCAGCACTTTGGGAGGCTGAGGCAGGTGGATCACCTGAGGAGAGGAGTTCAAGACCAGCCTGGCCAACTTGGTGAAACCCCATCTCTACTAAAAATACAAAAATTAGCTGGGCATGGTGGCATGTGCCTGTAATCCCAGCACTTTGGGAGGCTGAGGCAAGCGGATCACTTGAGGTCAGGAGTTCAAGACTAGCCTGGCCAACATGGCGAAACCCTGTCTCTACGAAAAATACAAAAATTAGCCGGGTGTGGTGGTGGGCGCCTGTAGTCCCAGCTACTCAGGAGGCTGAGGCAGGAGAATCGCTTGAACCCGGGAGGCGGAGCTTGCAGTGAGCTGAGATCAGGCCACTGCACTCCAGCATAGGTGACAGAGCAAGACTCCCTCTCAAAAAAAAAAGAAAAAGAAAAAGAAAAAAGAAAATACAGGATTTTCATTAATTTGGGGTTTTTTTGTTTTTTGTTTTTTTGAGACAGGGTCTCATTCTGTTGCCCAGGCTGGAGTGCAGTGGCATGATCATAGATCACTGCAGCCTCAACCTCCTGGGCTCAAATAATCCCCCAACCTCAGCCTCCCAAGTAGTTGGGACTACAGGCACATGCCACCACGCCCGGCTAATGTTTAAAAATTTTTTGTAGAGATAAGGTCTCACTAAGTTTCCCAGGCTGGTCTCGAACCCCGGGACTCAAGCGATCCTTTTGCCTCAGACTCCCACGTAAACTGTGACTACAGGCATATGCCACCACATCTGGCCAACTTTGGGCTTTTTGATAGGTATATAACACTCATCCTAGCAATCTTAACATGTACATATTTTATTACTAAGAGAGTCAAAAACACTTTTTAATGCTTTGCTTACTCCTTGGATGTCCTCTTGGGTAAACTTTCTCTCACCTAGAATTTTTTTTTTTTTT
>NW_012115822.1:715405-717227 GCF_000951035.1 Colobus angolensis palliatus | reverse complement strand
GGATTACAGGCTTGAGCCACTGCACCCAGCCAATTTTTTTTGTATTTTTAGTAGAGACGGGGTTTCACCATGTTAGCCAGGATGGTCTCGATCTCTTGACCTCGTGATCCACCCGCTTCAGCCTCCCAAAGTGCTGGGATTACAGGCATCAGCCACTGTGCCCAGCCAAGTCCTCTGAATTATTATTCATTGCTGAATACAAAATGGTACAGTCATTTTGGAAGATAGTTTGGTTATCGTACCCTATGATTCAGCAAGCATGCTCCTTGGTATTTACCCAAATAAGTTGAACAGTTATGTCCACTCTAAAACCTCCACACAGATGTTTATAGCTGCTGTATTCATAATTGCCAAAACTTGGAAGCAACCAGGATATCCTTCACTGGGTAAATGATAAAATGTGGCATATCCAGGAAATGGAATATTATTCAATGCTAAAAAAGATGAATGGCCAGGTGTGGTGGCCTAACTGCCTGCACCTCTTGATTCCCCACTTAGCCTGTGTGACTCATTCAGGTCTGGCCTCCACCTCCAGGCAGTCCTCCATCCCCCAGGCTGGGTTAAGACCTCCTTAGTTCCCAGCGCCCCCGATCCCATCTCCTGTACCCCTAACCAAGCTTAAGGAGGGCACAAGAGATGGTCCCAATGTATCTGCCGAATGAATGAAAGCCACGTCATTCTTATGGCTCTTCTATAAGGTACTTTTCTTTAACTGAGGCCAACGAACTCGTCCTGAGATTTCCTTTCTATCCTACAAGTGAAGAATTTGGACATTTCAAGATCTGAAGTGAAATTAAACTGGAATGGCCTGTCATGAAATGCAAAGAGGTCGAAGGGGTTTACTCTGGGCTTGAGGGAAATGAAAAAGGAGCATTTTGGGGAGTGTCCCATGTGCCAGGCTCAGTTACCATTTCTTCACAATCTATTAGTTAATCCTCACAATCATCCTGAGTGCTTATTCTCATTTTACAGGGGAGGGGTCTGGGCTCAGAGGTCGACTGTGTGGGCAGTACCTGTGCCCATGCTGTAGAACTGCACATGAGGTGTGGAGGGGCTGGGGCTGACGTCCCCTCTCTGCCCTGTCTTGCAGCCACATGGTTGATCTGATTCCCTTGGTTCTCAACCCTGGAGGCTTCCATTTCTCATATGTGGCTGGAAACAGCATGCCCAAGCTCCACTGCCCTGGCTTCCCCTGGTAAGCATGCCTCTGCACCTCCCTGGAGCCAGACACCATCCTGGCTCTAACCCAGTACACTGCAGGCAGAGGATAGCATGGGGAGACGTGCCCACAGGGAGAGGCAGGACCGGTGCTGGAGATGTGGGAGGGGCCCTCTGGTTTTCCACCTGTCCTTTGGGAGCCCCAGGATCCTGTCTGGTGCACCTGGGGCTGCCTTGCTTGCCTAAAGTCAAGAAGGTGGAGCCCCTTGGTGCCTTCAACCTCACCCAATGCCTTAACCAGAGCAAACACCGTTTATCTGCTTTATCCATCAAGACCCTGTCTGCAAAGAGGGGTCTGCTGCTTAAAAGCAGAGGGCTGAGAGCCACAGCTACAGGCCCAGGAGAGCCCCTGGGATTGTTCTGAGCAGGGGGCACCCAGGACTGCCTGGAGCGGGGGAGGCTCCCACTGACCGACTTGCAGGGCAGTGAAGGGAAGGGACCAAAGACCCTAGGCATAGTGTAGACAGGGGGTGACGGGGTCACCACGGAGACCATGGTGGTGCAAAGAGGTGGCAGCGGGGTCGGTGGCAGGCATGGGGAGGTCGACCGGTCCCGGAAGAGAATGGGTTCTGGTTTCTTCTGTCTTGGCTGGAGTGCAGTGGTG
>NW_012115822.1:709068-709975 GCF_000951035.1 Colobus angolensis palliatus | reverse complement strand
ATCGAGACCATCCTGGCCAACATGGTGAAACCCCGTCTCTACTAAAAATACAAAAATTAGCTGGGCGTAGTGGTGCACACCTGTAATCCCAGCTACTCAGGAGGCTGAGGCAGGAGAATCGTCTGAACCCAGGAGGCGGAGGTTGCAGTGAGCCGAGATCAGTGCCATTGCACTCCAGCCTGGGTCACAAGGCAAGACTCCGTCTCAAAAAAAAAGAAAAAAGAATCTAGCTAAGGGCAGCGCCTCTCCTTCTCCCAGGTCCGGATTGCTCAGGCCCCTTCCTGCTCTGGATAAAACTTGGTCCAAGGAGGGCAAATCCAACCGAAAGAGTGGAGGTGGTCATCTAGCCCTCGGCCTGGCTGCTTTGGGCTCAGACCCCCCGCAAGGCCCAGCACGGGCAGAGGTTGATCCTCACCCCGGGAGTAGAGGTGCACGCGGTGTATGCCCTGCTTCAGCTGCTCCACCCGCTCGTGCATCTCCAGGACGCCCGTGCTGTTGCAATGGTTCAGCTCCCCCTGCACAACACTTCGCCTGCAACAAGAGTGGGAGAGGCAGGGCAGGGGGAGGTCCGGGGCGTGAGATGCCTGCCCGCTCCACTCCCCAGGCTGTGCAGCCTCGGTTTTCTGATAGATCCTTCCCTGCGGCCCCAGCTACACCGACTGCTACCTCTCCACCCCACCCCCAAAGCTCCAATTGTCGGAGCTCTGCCCTAGGGGACGGCGGACCCGGATAGTGACAGTTTCCACCCAGTCGGTCCCAGGCCCCGCGGCCGCACCCGGAGAAAAGAGAGGAGCCCACGCTGTCCCAATTGCACCACCCTCTCCGCCAGCGACGGGTTGCGGTCGAGGCGGTGGAAGAGGCGGCGCAGCGCGCGCTCAAGTGTGGTGTCCGCCTGCCTCTCCAAGTC
>NW_012115822.1:707848-708759 GCF_000951035.1 Colobus angolensis palliatus | reverse complement strand
CGTACGTGACAATGCCAGTTGCTCTGGGCACGCGCGCTCACGACCTCGAGGGGGCGAACGCGGCTGCGCGGGTCCTGGCCCAGTTCTGCAGGGGCCATCGAGCCTTTGACCTGGGCCCGGCTCTTGGCCGCGCCGAGGACGTGGTTGGTCAGCAACTTCTTTAAGGCCCCCACCTCTCGGCAGGCCTCCAGTCCCCTCCGACGGGGGCCCCTCCTCGCTGTCTGTACCCTCCCGGGCCTCAAGCCGCGCTTCCCCCTCATGCAGGCAACGCCTCCAGAACTTCGCTCCGCCCCTAACCTCTCTAGTTCCGACTTCTCACCCTCCTCTCTACCCCCCTCTCTCCAGCGGCCTCCCCAGCTTCTGTCCTCTCCTCCCCTTTGCAGCCACTTGTTTGCTCAGTACTTGCTGTCGCTTCTTTACCAGCATCTCCGGCCCCTCCTCAGTGTCCTGTTCCTCTTGTTCCACCTCACTGTCCTTTTCCTCTTGCCCCTCGAATGCATTTCTGAAGGTCCTTGCTTCACCGTCTCATCTGGGACGATCTTACACACTTCTTGGTCCTGATTAGAACCCATAACTGACTGAAAAACCCACCTACTGTGTCTCACCCTTCAGCTCCAGACCCACATCCAAATGACCACTGGGGATGATTCTTGGACACCTCATGCTGAACATATCCACATTCACATACAGGTTCTTACCCCTGAAAGCTACTATTCTTACCCCTCCCCACTCCTGCTTGGTCAGCCACTGACCCCAGCCACTAACAAGGGGGTACACCCTGGACTGCGTCCTCCCTTGTCCTCTCCTTGTCCCCCATCAGCCCTGAGATCCATGGAGTGTGCCTGAGACGTCTAATCAGATTTTTGTTCTCCTACTGCTAAACCACCAGCCCTCAGCTCTCCCAACATAGG
>NW_012115822.1:694904-699328 GCF_000951035.1 Colobus angolensis palliatus | reverse complement strand
AAAAAAAAAAAAAAAAGATTTTAAAAGGGTAAGATAGGCTGGACGCAGAGGCTCATGCCTATAATCTCAAAACTTTGGGAGGCCGAGGCTGGTGGTGAGCCGAGATCGCGCCGTTGCACTCCAGCCTGGGCAACAGGAGCAAGACTCTGTAAAAAAAAAAAAAAAAAAAAAAAATGGATTTAACAGGCTGTGCTGCAGGAACATTCAATGCTGTGGAGCCCAGGGAAGGCTTCCACAGGGAAGGAGCCCATGAGCAGAGCCCTGAGTTCAGTACCCCCCAGCAAGAGCAGGAGACAGTTGCATGGGGGTCTCCAGCCAGTGGGTACAGAATCTGTACAGGACTGATGGGTGGCCACCAGCCATGGCCCCTGGTGCCTAGAGGAAGGGAGGATGGATCTAAGTCAAATGACCCTGGGATCAAGGAACCCCAAGGGATCAGGACTAGGAAGGCAAGGAACATGTGTCATTGCCCCTGTTCCACCCACGGGTGCCAGGGCTTCTCTCCCCAGGATAGGGGTAAAGCAGTTTCCCAATGTGCCCAGCTAGGGGTGAGGGGAACTCCCAAAAGCCCATCTGGAAACCTAGTCCTCTAAAGATTTGAGGCCAGGCATAGTGGCTCACGCCTGTAATCCCAACACTTTGGGAGGCCAAGGAGGGAGGACCAGGAGGTCAGGAGACTGAGACCATCATGGCCAACACAGTGAAACCCCATCTCTACTAAAAATACAAAAAAGTAGCCAGGCATGATGGCACATGCCTGTAATCGCAGATACTTGGGAGGCTGAGGCAGGAGAATCGCTTGAACCCAGGAGGTGGGGGTTGCAGTGAGCCAAGATTGTGCCGCTGCACTCTAGCCTGGGTGACAGAGTGAGACTCCATCTCAAAAAAATAAAATAAAAAAATATTTGAATGACCGTCACTGGGCACATAGAAACCTTTTGCACTGTGTCAGGTCTGATGGTAGAGGTGGTCATCCAAGCATGCCTGGGGTCAGGCTCCTTGGAAGTTCAGCTCCAACCCCTCATTCCAGCCAGGATGGTTGGCATACTAGACACTTCTCAGTCCCTCCTGAAGGTTCAGGGCGCACCTCTCTGTAAGAGAACAAACTGGCATGGTTGGTAGGCATCATTTGCAGGCTTTTTATCCCAAGTCCACCCATCCATCTCACATAGTACCACTCCAGCTGAGTCCAGATATGACTGATGCCCTGGGGTAAGGGCTGCCTCCTGGAAGGCCTGCCTTACCCCCACCTCCCCAACTGCTACCCAGAAGAACATTCTCTCCAGAGCCTGTCCCTGTTCAAGCTCCTGGCAAGGACTCGGTCCAAGCCAGGCCCAGAATGATCTTCCATGCAAAGGAGTGGGCCTGTATTTCCCCTAAGACCCTGACCAGGCCTGGAGTCTCAGTCTTACCACAGGGACCCAATGTGGAAAGACCTTCAAACAAGAGCTTTTCAGAAGCTGGGGTGGTCTGCTCCTGCACCTGTCCAGCCATGACCAGGAGTTTAGGGATGATCCTCCAGCTCTGCACCCACCTGATCCTCTGATGGAGGGTCCAGTCCAGCTTCATATCTGTGCCTAACCAGTGGAAACACTTACCCTCTGGGCACCTCAACTTTCTCAACTGAAAAGTGGAGTGAGGCAGCAAGCTCCCTTTCCCCTTCCCAGGGTAGCAGGCCAGACCTGACCGATGCCCTTTCATCATTGCACTGCTTCCCAGTGGCCCACAGTAGTGCAACAGGGAAAGAGTGTCGGGCAGGCCTGCCAGTGCCTCCCACAGGGTGGTCTGTAGGGATCTGAGACCTGCAATGTAGGCTGGCTGGGGCGGGGCCTCTGCCTGGGGGAAGGGTGCCCTCTGACCCCAGAGGCCCAGGCCTGGCTAGATCTCAAGTTTCCATGGAGAAGGGAGCGAATTGGGCAGGGGGGAGGGGAGGGCCTGCAAGCCCAAGAGGCCCTGCCTGGGGAGCGGGAGGTGAAGGTTGTAGGGAGGGAGATCCCCAAGGCTGGTCCCAGATGCTTTGACAATATCATTGCACTGCTTCTCAGAGCACAGTAGTGCAACCTCGTCAGAGCACCTGCGGTCAGCAGGGGGGACCCCACCACCCCCAATACATGCAGGGCGGGAAGCTCAACCATGGATGGGTGGGTGGGGCCAGAGCCGCTGTCCAGTCCATCTGGGCAGGGAAGGAGGCCGCAGCGGGGTGCGTCCTTGGGGTCTTCAGAACCCAGGACACCCAGGCCTTTCCCAGAACGCTCCGGATTGAGGTGGAGAAGAAACCCCAACTAGGGGGTAGTTCCAATCTAGAGCAGGAGCTGATGGGCCACGCAGGGGAGGGGGCGCACACACAAAGACGGACCCGCGTTCAGCCGCAGTCCAAAGCCGGCTAGCGCCCGGAGCGGGGTGGGTACAGCCCGACGACCCTGCGCCCTGACTCAGCCCGCGGCTCCAGGAGAAAAAGGGCGGCCCCACCCCGGGACGACGCGCCCTTTCTAGCTGACGACCCCATCCCTTCCCTGGCCCCTTACCCTGCACTACATAGGCTCCGGGTTCTGTTCTAACATATTCTTCCGCCTGGAGGCCCAGAGCGGAGCAGAGGATGGGGGTCCCCACCCTTCTAGAGTTCCCTGTTCCAAAGAGGGCGCCCGGGATCCCAGCCGCGCCCCTCCGCCTGACCCGCCGCAGCCCAACCCAGGATCCCCTCCTCAGACCCAGCTACTCACGCAGACATCCCTTCCGCCCAGGGCCGGGTCGGGACGCGGAGGGTTAGATGGAGGAGGATCCCGGCCATCGTCTGCCCCCGGGTTCCCAACCAGACAACCCTGCACCTCGTGGCGGCCCCTCGCCTGCCGGCTCCATCTTTAACCGGCTGACAGTCGGAGGGGCCGGGCCCCCGACTCCTTAGCATAGCGCTGCGTTCATTGGCCGGCGCTGGCGCGGGGATTCACCTCCTGCACGCCTATTGGCTGAGACGGGAGCGATTTCAAAATAGCCTCCGGGCTCCCATTGGCCCGGCGCCGGCCGAGTCTCTGGCTCCGTGGTTTTAACAATGAGTTTTACAAACACTTTTTCCCCATTCATAACTTATCAAAAGGAACTTTGCCCGCCTTTTCTCAGCTCCAATCTCTGCAAGTTTTCTAGCGACACTGACAAGAGCGCTTGGAAGCCCGGTGAGGGACGCCAGGCGAGAGCCCGCCGTGGGGGAGGCCGAGACCCTCTGGAAATTCCCGAACCCCCGGCCAAGCCTGCTGTGAACGCGGCAGCGGTCTTTGTTGTGCGTGCTGAGGTTGCTCTCTGGGATATTCGGACGTGGTGGGCTTCCGAACTGGGGTAGCCCCCCTCCCAACTCAGCCACCCCAGATCGCCCGGCAGGACGCGAGTGGGGCTTTCATGAAAACCCCCGGGTATGACTGGGCTATGGAGACCCGGTCCTGGGCCCCGTGGTCTTTTGGATCTGTGGGAAATACGAGGAACGGAGTGTAAGCTTTGCTTTCTTCGTGATTGTGATCCACTTTGCGGATAAGCATTCATTAAGCGCCTACCCTCCGCTGATGACTAGGAAGTATATTGGTCACCGGGCTCTTGAACGGCTCCTAGGGGGAAGGGGGAAACTGTGCTTAGACAACTGTGCCCCTGTAACCCCTCCTGCTTTATTATCAGTCCAATGGCTGAGAGCAAATGTTTTTGAGGCAGGCAGAGGTGGTTTTGAATCTTTATGAACCCCTGTTGCCTTCTTGCAAAACTGAGATGGCAATCAAACCTGCTCCATAGGGCTGGCTGTTGCCAGGAGCAAATGAGATGCCGTGTAAATTGTTGGCCCAGCACCTGGCATTTAGCAAGTTTTCACTAAAAGTGAGTTCTGCTGCCACTGCAGTTTTTATTTTTAGTCTCGTCCTGCATTCTGCCTGGAACAATCTTATCTGCTCCCACAGCTTGGGCTTTGGTTGCCCAGGGATTCCCACTTGTGCACTGTTGGGTTCGTCTTAGTCAAGGCTCCTCACCTCACTGCTTACCCATGTGTGGTGGTGGCGGTGGGGGAATAGACAGAGAGGGAGGAGTGGGCTTTGACAGCCCACAGGAGCTGGGGTTGGACCACAAGAGCGCCCCCTTGGATTTGCAGGGTGATATGTTTTGGCTCTGTGTCCCCAGCCTAATCTCATCTAGAATTGTAATCCCCAAGTGTCAAGAGAGGGAGCTGGTGGGAGGTGATTGGATCACGGGGGCACTTTCCCCCATGCTGTTCTCATGCTGATAGTGAAGGAGTTCTCCCAAGATCTGATGGTTTTAAAAGTGGCAGTTTCCCAGCCTGGCCAACATGGTGAAACCCTGTCTCTACTAGAAATACAAAAATTAGCCAGGTGTGGTGGTGTACGCCTGTAGTCCCAGCTATTCAGGAGGCTGAGGCAGGAGAATTGCTTGAACCTGGG
>NW_012115822.1:691873-694003 GCF_000951035.1 Colobus angolensis palliatus | reverse complement strand
GAGACAAGGTTTCACCATGTTGGCCAGGCTGGTCTCGAACTCCTGCCCTCAGGTGATCTGCCTGCCTCAGCCTCCCAAAGGCATGAGCCACCGTGCCCAGCCTCAGGTAGTATCTTTATAACAGTGTGAGAACGGATGAATACATAGGATGTAGCCCACCCTGTTGGTGCCCCACCCACATCCCCTTGGCACTCACCTCTACAGAAAGGATGCTCATGGCCACCACCTAAGGCTCACCCTGGGGTCCTTATTCTGGCTTCAGGAGTCCCTTAGCCAATGTACAAGGCCAGTGCAAAGTGCTACACAGTGGCTCCTGCCACGCACTCAGCAGACCCAGCCTGTGAGGGAAACTACTTTGGGAGGTAAGTACCTCACTTCCTTGCCCCTTGGGTGGAATTTTTTTTTTTTTTTTAATACTTTAAGTTCTAGGGTACATGTACATAACGTGCAGGTTTGTCACATATGTATACTTGTGCCATGCTGGTGTGCTGCACCCATCAACTCGTCAGCACCCATCAATTCGTCATTTATATCAGGTATAACTCCCAATGCAATCCCTCCCCCCTCCCCCCCCACCATGATAGGCCCCGATGTGTGATGTTCCCCTTCCCGTGTCCAAGTGATGTCATTGTTCAGTTCCCACCTATGAGTGAGAACATGCGGTGTTTGGTTTTCTGTTGGAATAGCTTTTATTTATTTATTTATTTATTGACATAGACTCTCACTCTGTCGCCCAGGCTGGAGTGCCTCAGCCACCCAAGTAGCTGGGATTACAGGCATGCACCACCGTGCGCAATTAATTTTTGTATTTTTTTTTTTAGTAGAGCTGGGGTTTCGCCTTGTTGACCAGACTGATCTCGAACTCCTAGCTTCAAGTGATCCACCCACCTTGGTCTCCCAATGTGCTGGAATTACAAGTGAGAGCCACTGCACCCTGCTGGGTAGGATAACTTTGATGCACATTCTGCACTGGGTCCCAGAGATTCCCAATGGGATTGAGCTCCAGTTGCCCACGGAGGTAATTTGCTCAATAATGTACCTTTCACTGGCTTCTTTCCCGTCCCCTCTCACAGCCCAATTCCTCTATGCCAGCAATACTTCCATTCAAATCCTCTCAGGTCAGATGAGTGATGGGAGAGGTGGATAGACTTGTAGATAATCCTTAAGAAGTTTAACGATGAAGACAGGTGCAGTGGCTCACGGTCATAATTCCAACACTTTCAGAAGCCAAGGCGGGGGCCAGGCGCAGTGGCTCACACGTGCAATCCCAGCACTTTGGGAGGCTGAGGCAGGCACATCACCTGAGGTCAGGAGTTCGAGACCAGCCTGGTCAACATGGCAAAAGCCCATCTCTACTAAATAATACAAAAATCAGGCAGGTGTAGTGGCACATGCCTGTAATTCCAGCTATTCGGGAGGCTAGGGAGAATTGCTGGAATCCGGGAGGCAGAGCTTGCATTCAGTCACTGCACTGCCTGAGCGACAGAGTGAGACTCCATCTCAAAAAAAAAGAAAAAAAAAAAGAAACCAAGGTGGGAGGATCACTTGAGCCCAGGAGTTTGAGACCAGCCTGGGCAACATAGCAAAACCCTATCTCGACATAAAATTCAACTATTAGCCAGGTGTGGTATGGTATGCCTGTGGTCCCAGCTACTCAGGAGGCTGAGGTGGGACGACCTCTTAAGCCCAGGAGGTAGAGGTTGCAGTGAGCTGTGATTGAGCCACTATACTCCAGCCTGGGTGACAGACCAAGATCCTATCTCCCCAAAAAAATAAAAAAGAAAAAGCCAGGTGCTGTGGCTTACGCCTACAATTCCAACACTTTGGGAGGCTGAGATGGGAGAATTGCTTAAGCCCAGGAGTTCAAATTCATAATTGGCTAGAGTTTTTCTCCCGTCCCCTCACCCCACCCCGAGCCTTTTTTTTTTTCTGAGACGGAGTCTCGTTCTGTCCCCCAGGCTGGAGTGCAGTGGCTGGATCTCAGCTCACTGCAAGCTCTGCCTCCCAGGTTCACTCCATTCTCCTGCCTCAGCCTCCCAAGTAGTTGGGACTACAGGCACCCGCCACCTTGCCCAGCTAGTTTTTTTGTATTCTTTTAGTAGAGACGGGGTTTCACTGTGTTAGCCAGGA
>NW_012115822.1:689704-691619 GCF_000951035.1 Colobus angolensis palliatus | reverse complement strand
GTTTCACCATGTTAGCCAGGATGGTCTCGATCTCCTGATCTTGTGATCTGCCTGCCTCGGCCTCCCAAAGTGTTGAGATTACAGGCGTGAGCCACTGCCCCTGGCTTTTTTTTTTTTTTTAAAGAGACAGAGTCTCTCTATTGCCCAGCTGGAATGCAGTAGCATGATCATAGCTCACCAACTCTTGGTCTCCAACTCTTGGGCTCAAGCAATCCTTCCACTTCAGCTTCCCAAAGCGCTCAGATTACAGGCGTGTGCCACCATGTCCAGCTGCTCCATCCTTTAATAAGGTCAACTGAGGCCAGGCATGGTAGTGCACGCCTGTAATCCCAGCACTTTGGCAGGCTGAGGTAAGCAGATCACTTGAGTCCAGGAGTTCAAGACCAGTGTGGGCAACATGGCAAAACCCTGTCTCTAGAAAAAAATACTACAATTAGCTGGGCGTGGTGGTGCATGCCTATAGTCCCAGCTACTCCGGAGGCTGAGGTGGGAAGATCATTTAAACCTGCGAGATGGAGGTTGCAGTGAACCGAGATCACACCACTTCACTCTAGCCTGGGCAACAGAGACATTGCCTCAAAAACAAAAACAAACCAAAAAAAACCATGAAAGGTCAATTGATTTCTCCAATACAGGGTGCTCTGTCCACACTACTCCGAGCCTCTTCCAGTCAGTTGCCACCCCTAGCCTCCCTCCTTGGGCTCTTTTGTTCTGCTTCAGGGAAGCAAACCATTATACTGAGTAGCTCCGGTGTCCTAGGCCAACCCACAGCAGCCCAGCTGAGTTACAAAGTCCAGGAAGCCTGTAATCTCTGCCGTAACCGCTAGAGGCCACCCACACACCAGCAAAGCTAACAGTTATCCTCCTTTATTAGGGCTCTCCTATTTCGTCTGTTCCTGCCTTAAAGGTACCATACTCTGGCTTGCCCAAATTGTGCTTACTCTTCCAGGAAGTCTTCTCAGATATCTGCAGGTAGCAATTTTACGTGGATGCTTCCCTTGCAGTATCTTCTGTAGTTCTGTTATCTCACTGATACTTTCAAAGGTCATGGTGGGGGCCTGAGATGCCATGTGCCTAGGCAGGCTAGGGTGGCTGGGGTGCCATTTGCACCGAGTGAGGGAAACTGTGATGCTACTTTCCAGTGGATGGGCAGAATCCTCATCTGTCTCTTGGTCAAATATACAGGTGTCAAGACTGCCACAACTGACAGGAGAGTGAGCTCTTCACATCTAGGGATGAGGGAGCTGGAGAGCTTGTGCCTCATCCCAGCTGACAGGGAGTGGGGCTCCCATCCATCCTGCTCTGAGGTCTGGCCTTGGCCCTTAACAGGAAGGTTCATAAAGCTAAGGGGCTGGGGAACTGGGGTCACTTGCCATCAGACCGCCTGAGGGTGGACAGGGGGATGCCCAGGGCAGCACTGGAGTACATGGAAGACCACTGAAAAGATTTAGATTGCACAGTGACACTCGCCTGTAATCCCAGCCACTTGAGAGACTGAGGCAGGAGGAGGCTTGAGCCATGCAGTTCGAGTCCGGCCAGGGCAAAATAGTAAGACCCTGTCTCAAAATAAAAGTAATACAACTGTAATCCAGCACTTTATGGGAGCAAAGGTGGAAGGGTCATTTGAGCTCAGGAATTTGAGACCAGCCAGAGCAATACAGTGAGACCTTGTCTCTACTAAAACAATTTTAAAAATTAGCCAGGGGGAGTGGACACAGTGGTTCATGCCTATAATCCCAGCACTTTGGGAGGCCAAGGTGGGTGGATCACTTGAGGTTGGGAGTTCAAGACCAGCCTGGCCAACATGGTGAAACCCCGTCTCTACTAAAAATGCAAACATTAGCTGAGCGTGGTGGCGCATGCCTGTAATCCCAGTTACTCAGGAGGCTGAGGCAGGAGAATCACTTGAACCCAG
>NW_012115822.1:686544-688581 GCF_000951035.1 Colobus angolensis palliatus | reverse complement strand
AAAGGGTTTGGACAGGTTCAGCAGTCACGCTGGGATGGAGACAGGTTTTGCACTGAGGAAGAGATGATCAACTGGGCCTGGGCTGGCATCCTCAGGTTCACAGTGAAACACAATCATAAACCAACATTCTTTAATCACAAAGGCACTTGAGGACCCCTACAAACCCAAAGTCTCTGCCAAGAGTGGCCCTGCAGACACCCCACCTGCCACCTTCCATCCACCCATCCATCCATCCATCCCACACTCAGAGTTCATCGTGACCTGCAGAGGGCTCCACACTAGGCTTGATGAAGATGCCTTCCATGGCCTTCCACGTATTGTGCGTGTTGGCACTGGGCATGCCGTGGACCTCATGCTGCCCACGGATGGGGCTTCCATACTGCTCACCCGTGACTGACAGGAACACAGAGGTGCCCACGTGCTGGAAGCGCACAGCAGCCTCACGCTCCCAGTGCTGTCCAGAGCAGCGCACTGTCCATAGGTCCAGGTCGTCACCCTCGCCGTCTTCCCCAAAGGCACTCACCTCCTATAGGTGCAGAGGGTGAGGGGACAGTGGTCACCACAGAAGGCGGTATTCGCACCTACACTGAGCCTAGGATCCTTCCCTGCCCTTCCCGGAGACTCAGCTCCCACAGCTGCAAAAGGTGACACCATGACCCGCCCGCGCAACCTCTGGCACCCCCTCCCCAGCATGGGCTCTTCAGACACATGCACACACCATTGCATCTGTCTGTGCAGAGACCACTGGTCCCCACAGAGCTAAGGCCTCCTCCTCCACATTCTCCCAGTCCTAACCCCTCTGACCTACCTTCAGCCCCTCAGGCTAACAGTCAAGCTGTCTATCTATCGTAAACATTTTCTTCCACCAACTCTCCAAGGGCACCCACTGTTCCATCCCAATCCCCTGAATTCCACTGACCTCCATGCATTGGCGCAATCTCTTCTGCTGGCCTGGGAAGTCCCACCCTTTGTGGCTTGGAGGACTCCTAATCATCCTTTCAGACCCAGCCTGAGTTCCTCCTCCCCAGTGGAGTTTCCTATTCCCCACCCTCAAGGCTGTGTGGATTCTCCTCCTGGGTCCCACTTGCCCGGAGAGGAAGAGCTATCCAGGAGGATCTCTTCGGATCTCTCTCCCATCGGTCTCCCTGCTGGGCAGGGAGCACCTGGGGGCAGGATCCTGGCGGAGTTACTCTGTGTCCCCCGAGGGGGTACGCAGTAACCATCTCTGAAGTGAAATTTCCATTTCACGAAGAAGCTGAGGCTCAGATTGGAACCCAGAATCTCTGGCCCCTGACACAGGCCAGGAATCTCTCTGGGGGCTCCGGGAGGGGCTCACCTGGTTGTTGGACAGCGGCGACGGGAAGTGGTGCGTGTGTAGGTTCTTGCCCGTAAGCACATGCGTGAGCCGCACCGCCTGCCCGCAGCGCACCGGGGACCCACGCGGGCACCCGCCTTCCGAACCGCCGCGGATCCGCCAGTAGCTATTGGCGTCGTCCGACGCCTCCACGCCGGTCACCGATTGCTGGCCGCTGCCTGAGGAGTGACACCCCACCCACCCAGGGTCTCCGTCAATCGCAGAACCCCGGACCCTCGCCCTGGGACCATAACATTTCCCAGGGGACCCCCAGGGGCTCACCCCCAGCCCCGGCCCCCGCCTGACACCCCCTTCAGTCTTTGGGCCTGCAGTTCCCCGACGACCGTCCCCACCCTCAATATCCTCGACACCCTCAAAGCCTTGCGCCCCTCGACCCCCCAACGACTCTAGAGCCTCCGCCGCCCGGCTTCGAGACGGCCCACAGACCCCCACGACCACCCTGTCTCCACACTCCCAACCCCAAGCCCCCGATCCCCGCGCTCTCCCAGTCGCAGATCACACGCACCGGATCCGTATTTGATGTCGTGTGAGTGCAGCCGCACCCGGTGGTGCGTATTGAGCAGCTTCAGCACCGACCCGCAGGTCACGAGCCCCGCGCCAGTCTTCGCGGCACCACCGCCCGGCACTAAGAGCGCCAGCAGCAGCCCCAACAGCACCGGCCC
>NW_012115822.1:681072-682584 GCF_000951035.1 Colobus angolensis palliatus | reverse complement strand
GTCTCTCCCCTCAGAACCTGGGACCACAACTGCAGGGTCTTGAGGCTGTTGGATCACTAGATTTTGTGGTCACAAAGTCGACAGATCCCAGAATCACTGAATCGTCTGGTCCTTCGGTCCCTGGACCCCGAGATTAATAAACCCCTAGTCATTCGGCCCTAGCCACCTCTCTGACACTGGGTCACCACAGTCCCTAGACCCTGGGGTTTCTGAATTCCCTTGGCCACTTATACATTTGACTCCATTTGTGGCTAAATCTCGTGGTCACTGGGTCATCGGGCAGGAGAGGGCAACAGGGAGCTGTGGCGTCGAGAATAATGGCAGCTTCCCACCAGAAAGCCCCAGAGCTGTCTTAGAAAACCAGAGTCCAAGGAGACCAAGGGGCTGTGGGAACCAAGCCTGGGTGCCTGTGTCCCAGTCTCCTGGCCATGAGTAGGTCTCCCTTTTGCCACCTTCTCAGAGTGTTGTCAGCTCAACCTTCAAGGGAGGAAAACTTACACCACTGTTTATTTATTCATTCATGGGACACTGTTACAGCGGCTTCACTCTAGATCCTGTGGGGTCACAGAGGAAATAGCTCTGGGCTCAAGAGGCTGACTAAGGTGTAGTTGAAGCACAGGCAAAGCAGAGACAAAAGTTCATATTTAATTAAATCATCCAGAATTTTGCATTCAGAAAATCCAGAGTAAAGCGATTTTCATTACAGCAACATGTTATTTTGGGGGTTTCATGTTTCATATTGTTTTTATTTTGAGTTACATGTAGTATAAGGCACCTTGATCTTTTCAGCATTTAGGTGTCCAAACAGTTAAAGGTCAGTCTGCCCTGGATTTGGTAGTCCCTGCACTTGAGGGGTTTCCAGTCTAGGGTGGAAGAGCTGAAGTACTATCTGAGAGGCAACGGATATATACTCTTGGACATGTCAGCCATCACCTCAAAATCAACACATGCAAAGCAGAATTCCTGGTCTCTGCCCTCAAACTGCCCCTCCCCCAGGCTTCTGAGTCTCAGTAAATGGCACCTCCATTCAGCAGATGCTCAGGCCCAAAACTTGGGATTCTTCTTTCATTTGTCTCTTTACCTTGTTGCTCCTCACATCTTATTCAATAAGTCTTTTTTTTTTTCTTTTGAGATGGAGTTTCGCTCTTGTTACCCATGCTGGAGTGCAATGGCGCGATCTCGGCTCACTGCAACCTTCGCCTCATGGGTTCAAGTGATTTTCCTGCCTCAGCCTCCTGAGTATCTGCGATTACAGTCATGCATCACCATGCCTGGCTAATTCTTTTGTATTTTTAGTAGAGACAGAGTTTCACCATGTTGACCAGGCTGGTCTCGAACTTCTGACCTCAGGTGATCCACCTGCCTCATCCTCCCAAAGTGCTGGGATTACAGGCATGAGCCACCACCATCACTCCCAGCCTTTATTTATTTATTTATTTTGTTTTTTAACTTTTGAGTCTCCACATGTGCCTCATTCAACAAGTCTTTTTTTTTTTTTTTTTTTTTTTTTTT
>NW_012115822.1:678581-680113 GCF_000951035.1 Colobus angolensis palliatus | reverse complement strand
TGTCTTTATGGCTCTGATTCCAAATCACATTTCAAGACATCTCTCCTGAGTCCCCATCACAGTTCTAATGCAAGCCCCTCCATCTCCCATTCAGATATTGACCACTGCCTCCTAACAGGTCTAGCTGCTTCCATTATGATGCTGGCCCCTCCAAAGCATTCTTTCTACACAGGAAAGTGGTAAAAGCAGCTGGGCACGGTGACTCCCCAGCACTTTGGGAGGATGAGGCAGGCAGATCACCTGAAGTCAGGACTTCAAGACCAGCCTGACCAACATGGTGAAACCCTGTCTCTGCTAAAAATGCAAAAATTAGCCAGGCGTGGTCTCATGTGCCTGTAATCCCAGCTGCTCAGAAGGTTGAGGTAGGAGAATTGCTTGAACCCAGGAGGCAGAGGTTGCAGTGAGCAAAGATCACACCACTGTCCTCCATCCTGGGCAATAAAGTAAGACTTCGTCTCAAAAGAAAGTGGTAAAAGCATAGATCAAAAGATCATGCCAGTTCCCTGCTAGAAGCTGCCAGCCATTTCCCAGTTGCATTTAGGACCATAGGAGGGTGAGGACACAGCAGGCAATCTTCCTGACAAGCAAGACAGGATTCTAAGTAGGCTGAGATACCAGGCCTAGAGTGGGGAAGCCAATGTAGCACTCCCTTGAGTCTCACGGGGAGCCTCATGGTCTCTCTTTGCTGTTCCCTTCTCCAGCCTCCTGCTGCAGACCACCTTCCCCTGCTCACCCTACGGGCAGCTCCTCAGGGCTGATTATGGCATCTCCAGTGCCCTCCACCTACCAACCATAATTTGTCTTAAGGTTCAGGTTTTCAAGAGAGAATCTGATTGGCTCAACTTGGGCCCAAGGGCTGCTCAAGGTACAATCAGCTGTGGAGAGGAGGAAGGGTGGTAACTAGTCTCCAAATACTAACAATTCCTCCCATTCCCGTGAGCCAAAGATATGCAGTTCATTTCCTCTTTCCTTGAATCTGAGTAGGTAGCGCAACTTGTTTTGACCAATCGAATGCCGAAGAAGTGCTGTTTGGGGACTTCTGAGCACCGGCCATAAGAACTCTGGCAGGTCTGGCTTCATCCTTCTAGGAAGCTAGACAATGCACCTTGCGGTAATGAAGCGCCAGATTACTGCGTGCTAAAAAGCCACATAGAGAGGGACCCTGGAATGTTCCAGCCTCAGTTCAGTGAGCAGCTGAAAGCAGTCACATAAGCAACTCCAGTGTACACCACTGCCCCACTGAGCCTCCAAACTCCCGTGTTGGGTGGGGCACGGTGGCTCATGCCGGTAATCCCAGTGCTTTGGCAGGCCGAGGTGGGAGGATCACTTGAGCCCACGAGTTGGAGACCAGCCTGGCCAATATAGTGAAACCCTGTCTCTACTAAAAATACAAAATTGGCCGGGCGCAGTGGCTCACGCCTGTAATCCCAGCACTTCGGGAGGCTGAGGCAGGTGGATTACAAGGTCAGGAGATCGAGACCATCCTGGCTAACATGGTGAAACCCCATCTCTACTAAAAATACAAAAAAAAT
>NW_012115822.1:662524-671296 GCF_000951035.1 Colobus angolensis palliatus | reverse complement strand
AATCTCAGCTCACTGCAACCTCTGCTTCCCCAGGTTAAAGCCATTCTCCCACCTCAGCCTCCCAAGGAGCTGGGATTACAGGTACCTGCCACCACACCTGGCTAATTTTTGTATTTAGTAGAGACAGAGTTTCACCGTGTTGGCCAGGCTGGTCTCCAACTCCTGGCCTCAAGTGATCTGTCCACATCAGCCTCTCAAAGTGTTGGGATTACAGGCATGAGCCCAGCCAAGACTTCATCTTAAATATAAGTCAACGAATAAGTAAATAAATAAAATGGCGGCTGAAATCTCAGGACAACAAACCTGTGTCCCAGCAACACAGGCTTTATTTCTATTTCTTTCGCTGGCTCCCCTGAGAGTCTCAGCAGAGCTCCTCATGGGCATTCAGCCTTTGGTGACTCTGCTCATGGCAGGGGCTGGTGTGATGGTCAGCAACTCTGACACAGCAGGGAATTGAGTGGCTGGTGGGGATTTCATGGTGGGTCACTATGGCCCACGTCCACAGAGTGGCTGACCGAGGTCTCCTCTCCAGGTTCTGGCAGGCTCTGGACTCCATCCTCCTCCTTGTCCTCATCCTGGTCCTCATCCTTGTCCTCATCCTGGTCCTCATCCTTGTACTCATCCTCATCTTCATCTTCAACCTCGGCCTTATCATGGCCTTCACTGTCCGTGTCCTTGGACTTGGGGAGACTGGAACCCATGCCAGTGCGGGCGGACACTGAGAGCTTGGGCTCCAATGGGCTGAGCTGCCGGCTGGCTGGCAAGTTGGTGTAAAGGGAGTGGCAGGGCTCTGTGGCCTGGTCCTGGGCAGTGTGGGTGGCCGGTTCCTGCTGCACAGAGGGTGTCTCTGTGCTGCGGTGGGGGGTGCTAAGCCGGGAGGCCTGCCGGGCCCTTTTGGCCTCCTCCAGTTTACGCAGCAGGCAGCTCCGGTGGGTCTCTGAGGACAGGTGGATGCGGGAGCCTTTCACCTTCTTTAAGCCCAGGGAAAGGTCCCTGAGCACTTGGGTGACAGGAAAGGAGAAGAAGCCCAGCTGCTTATTGAGGTCCTTTTCAAACTCATACTTGCGGATGAGCAGGGAGGCTGCCTGCTGGGTCAGGAAGTCGGCGAGCTCCTCATAAAGGCGGTTGGAGAAGTGAGACATGCTGGACTTCGATGAGATGGAGGGCAGCGGCTTCTTCTTTGTGAACCTGCCACTGCTGCAGGGGCTCTGCATAGCAGCCAGGGAGGGAAAGGAACACATGTCACAAGTGCCAGCCCCATCCCTCTGTGACACCCCTTCCAGCCACTGTGCCCTCCTCAGAGTCCTGCCAGCCCTGCCCATCGCAAACATGAATGGGTACACTTAGTGTGACAGACACACTTGTCACACGAAGGGTACAGCTTTGCCACATCTGCTATGCTGATGCACTCAACTGTCCACTCTCATGCTCACCTCACCATCACACCTCCTACACCTGTTGGGCCTGGGGCAAGGGCAGGGAACTGTCACAGGGTGAGGTTAATCTAAGCTTTTTTTTTTTTTTTTTTTTTGAGACGGAGTCTCGCTCTGTCACCCAGGCTGGAGTGCAGTGGCCGGATCTCAGCTCACTGCAAGCTCCGCCTCCCGGGTTTACGCCATTCTCTTGTCTCAGCCTCCCGAGTAGCTGGGACTACAGGCGCCTGCCACTTCGCCCGGCTAGTTTTTTGTATTTTTAGTAGAGACGGGGTTTCACCATGTTAGCCAGGATGGTCTCAATCTCCTGACCTCGTGATCCGCCCATCTCGGCCTCCCAAAGTGCTGGGATTACAGGCTTGACGCCCGGCCTAATCTAAGCTTTGACAACTGGGTTTGGGCAGGCTCCCGCCCAGGCCTGTGCCCAGAGAGATGCCTGCAGGAGCCTTGATGGCTGAGGAAAGGGTCGAGGGACCATGCTGGAGATCCACCAGTGTGAGGCCACCTACGTCTTGTACACATCCTGCCTGGTCAACTTTTCCTCGGCAAAGTCCAGAGACTGAAGAGTCCTGCTGGAGGCAGCTGGATTCAAGGGAACTAGATCTAGGAGGCAAGGCCCCGGCCAGGCTAGTGCTTCTGTCCGCAAGGGACGGTTCCCTCCACTCCCACGTAGGAGCGTCTCTAGATTCACATAGAAACGTTAGAAAAAATACCCAGCATAAATAAATAGGCTTTATTTATCTGTGACAACACCTGGTAGTAGCTAGGCCAGGATTCATGGGCCCCCATCAGCTTGACCCGTGCCCAGGAGGTTTCCACAGTGCAGGGCAAGAGACCTTGACCTTGAGCACCTGCCAGTGATAGTGGCTGCTAGGAGTGGTGGGTCAAGGGGCCTTTCTCCTGCAAACTCATGTCCGGCCCTACTTTCGAGGAGGTCACCTCTGGACACAGTGAGGCGGGAGATGAGGAAGCAACTGGGGAGAGCTCAGGGAGAAGGTAGCAGGAAGACCGGGGGTAGGGACAGGCAAGTGGAGGTGTGACAACCCTGAGGTGGCCGTGGCCGCAGGCCACCTCCACCATTATCCCAGGCGCGGGCAGGGTGAGGTGCAGGCTCCGCCAGGGCTGGGCCCTCTGTCTGGAGCTCAGGGAAACAGGTGGGTTTCGTAATTTGGGATCTGAGTCAGGCTCCTCCCTGGAGTGGAGTGAGGGACTGGGGACATTGGGCTTCTCCATGGGTGTCACCTTGAGCTTGAATCTGGTGGCCACCTGGGCACTAGACATGGAGGGGAAGCCTCCTCTGTCCTTCTGTTTTCTCTGAGGCGTCTTGGGGCTGGAGACTGGGGGGTGGGGCTGCCCGCTGTTGGTGGGTTTAGCCGGCTCAGAGCGCAGAGGCGGCAGATTGCGTTGAACCTGCAGCTCTGAGGGGGGCTCCAAGCTGGTGGGGAACAGAGGACGGCCATCACGGCAGCGGGCGCCACGGAGCTTATCCACAGCCTGGTTGACCACGCTCTGCAGGGCAGGGAAGAGGCGGTGGTCAGCCAGGAAGTTCAGTGTGCGATGAGGCTCACGGAGTGGACAGTAGCCAGGCAGGTCGAGGGACTCCAGCTGGCTTAGTAACGACTTGATCTCTTTATTGAACTCTCGTTTGCAGATCGGCTCCTGTTCTCCAGGCCTCGGCTCTGATACTTCAGGCACACCAGAGCTTGAGCCCAGCAGCTCTGAGAACCAGGACAGGGGCTGCTCCTGGGTCCACTGAAAGCTGGTCTGGCCGCCCAGCAAATCCCACAGCAGGGAGTCCCTCTGGGAGCAGGACTGACTGAGGCCTTTCTGCAGAAAGAGGGTGACTCTGAGAAGTGTTCAGAAGCAGCCAAGCCAGGGATGACCCTGGCCCTGGGCTCTCCGTGGGAGTCCACCCCACCCAGCCATGGCCCCGGCTCTCACCCCTTTCCTCTCCAGCTGTAGCAGCCGCTTGAGATTCTTCTCCAGCAGGGGTTTGTCCCTCACAGTTGGCAATGAGCCTAAGCCTTGGGCACCTAGGTCACTGTCCCGGCTGTGGGAGCCCAGCCAGCCAGCCATGAGGCTGCTATGGGAGTCGGACATGGAGCTGGAGCTGGATGGGTAGTTGTTGGGCTGTCCAGTGCAGAGGGTCGGCTGTACACGTTGCCGGTGTACAGTGCTGAGGCTGGGCCGGGCATGTGCCCGCCGCCCACCACTTGGCACCTCCACTGGGTCCTGCACCTCCACAAGTGGCACCCCAGCCTCCGTCTTCATGGCAGCCATGCGCTCAGTTGCCTTCTCCACCACTGTCTCCAGGCTGTCCAGGACCTGGCTCTCAGTCAGGAAATCCAGAAAGTGGCTAAAGGGCTGAGGGTGCCTCTTGTTTCGGCGTTGGTTCTGGAGCGCTGAGCTGCCACATGTGGATGGTGGGTGTGGCACACGGCCCGGCTTGGAGGCTGGCCCCATTTCTGGAACCAGTGGCTTCTTGGGTAGCTGCACCTGAAGACAGGTATGTCACAGTGGGCATGGGTGCCCTACAGGTGAAGGGCTCCCTGGGGTCTTCCTAGGGTAACACTAGGACCTGGGTGAGAGTAAGTAGTGGAAGGAGCTGCATTTTGGAGTCTGGAAGCTCTGGATTTGGACCCTGGCTCTGCCACCTACAGCCTGATGACAGTGTGCAAGATGGCCCCTCTTGAGGTCCAATTTCCTTATCTGCAAAGTGGAGGTCTCTTCAGGGTCGCCCTGAAGCTTTCCTAACACCTATATTTCACACACACAAGTCCTGGCTAAGGGACTTAGCCTGCTTCTGCCCTGACACATGGCAGGATGAGCAATCATGAACCTCTCGGAGTCTCCCTCCAGCTCCTCATCTGTCCATGCAGCAGGCCATCCCTGTCTCCATGGCAGGGCTGCAAACAACACCTGAGGTCTTGAGTGCAGACAATAGCTGAGGTCTTGAGCCCTGTGCTACCCAGGGCTGTTTCTCCAGCTTGAGCCCTAGGCATCTAGTCAACTCCACGTTCCCACTCTAGGGTCCCAGTCCACCCAAGCATCTTCCAGGTCGCTGGAAGTCAGAAGGAAACAAGGAATGAAATTGAGTGTGACAGGGGCAAGCAGGGGAGTCATAGGAGAAGTCAAGGCAATAAGGACTTCACTAAGAGGCCCAGAGAGGAGGTCAATAGACAATGAGAAATGGGGGCTGTGGTCTTGGGTGTCAGGGTTGGCGGGAAACATGTTGTGGCCTCAAGGGTCGGGGCCCTGCTGGGCACACTTACCCGTGCACTGCACATGGAGTGGCTGGCCTCGTCGTCAGCCACGTAGCCCGAGTGGTGGCGGCACCTGGCCATGTGGTCACCTGGCAGGTGACCGGGCCTGCTGCCCACCTCTCTCTTCAGCTGTGCATTCCTCTCTGCGTGGGCTGGGGAGACAACGTGAGGGTCTCCAATAGGTCCACACATCTGTGGCCGTGGAGTCTGCGGGTCCCTTGCTCCCCGCACCCTGCGTCCTTCATGCATCCAGCCCTTCCTCTGCTCCATGGCCCCTATGCGTCTGCAGGCAGGCAGGCAGTTCCCAGAGTCATCGGGGTGGAATCGCCAAGGACCATCCTGTCTCCGATTGTCTTTGGATCTGCATGTGCTTGACCCTCCCTACTCCCAAACCCTGGGCAACCTGGCTTTCGCCCCAGCCCGGAATCAACGGACTCACCAGAAACACCACCTTGCTCCACGCAGGCCAGTACAGTCTGTGCCCTCACTGGGGCAGCTACACAGTGCGAGGAAGTCAACTCGCGGCCTCCACTTGCTTATTTGCATACCACATCCTCATTGGTTCTTACCGAGGAGCTCATCCACTACCCTCTCTGACACAATAGTTGGGGGCGGGGCCCACATTGGCCCAACCTCCAATTCTCTGGACTCTGCCCTCCCACACTCGTCTGGGAGCCGCAGGCCGAAGATGCTGGTGCCTACATCCCCGCTGCTGGGAGGACCCCCACCCACCACCGAAGCTGGGGCTAGGCTCTATGATCCACTCCTGCCCTGAGGGGAGTCTAAAAGCCAAAGCCACGTCTTCCACCGGTGACACAAGCACCTTCCTTGTGTCCTCCCTGGTCTCTGCGCAGCCCTGGGCCTCCTGCTCCTGTTCGTTTCCAGGGGCCTCTGCCCCTCCCGCGGTGTGCACAGCCCCAGGTTCTGCCTTGAGACCTCTCCCCTCTGCAGTGGAGAGAGTGCCGGCTCTCAGTCACAGACCTAGCTTCAGTTCCTGGCTCTGCTCTTTCCTGCCAATGTGACTCAGCCTCTCTTAGCATTGGTCCTACATTGTAAATGGGCTTGAGTGTTCTTCCAATATGGGAGTATGGGATTCAATACAATCTCCCTACAACACACCCCGTATCACAGTGGAGCCTTGTATATTCTTACCTCCTCTCCCTCCCTCCTTTTCTCTTTTGCTCAGTAATACCCCACCATGGTGTCACTTCTTCCTAAAAGCTTTTACTGTGAATTCTGCCACCCCCTACACAATTCACAGTCAACCCCATTCCAGACTCCACCATACCATGTTGCTACTTATGTGTCTACCAGATGGTGCTCCTTTGGGGCCAGAACTGAGGCAAGTCACCCTGAATCTTTAATACTTTCAGTGTCTGGCACCAAGTAGGTGCTCAATAAATGTCAGTCTCCTCCTTCCCATCTGCGCACCCTCGGGACCTCTGACCTTTCCAAGATCAGCTTCCAGTGGAGACTGGTGGTTGGTTGAGGTCTGACAACTCACCAGTCACTATAAACACATCAGTCGTCACGCCAAGAGGCTTTGGACGCTATGAGGCTTTCAGTCCTCACATACCTCATGGAATATTGTTACTCTCGAGTTCTGCTCTGTCCTCTCAGCTCTGGCTACCCACTAGGTCAGGGACAGAGAAGACATAGCAGGTCTGGGTGCAGGCCCTGAGCTGTGAGGTTCAGTCTTATCTCCACTACTCCTGGCAGGACCACACTTTCGCTCTCTGACCCCCCGTTTCCTAATCTGTGAAACAGGAATGACATTACCAATTTCATAGTCTGGACCCAACTACCATGGGAAAAATCAAGACTGCCACATTGCAGTGAAAACTGTGGCTGCCTACCATATACAGTCATGGGTAAGGAAAGCTTTTCTGGACCAAAGAGAAAAACAGTGAAGTTATGAATGTAAAAGCTGTAGCCTGGCAGAGAGCTCAAGATGGAAACAGGAGATAATGTTTTCTCAAAAGAAGCCATTAGTGTATATGCTTTCTTTCATTTTCTTAGTGTCTCGAGCTCAAGAAAAAATAAAAAATAAATCAAGAAAATGCCTGCTGTTATAAAAATCTGCAAAAGATCGATAGGCAATTTGAAAAAGAATAAGAATAGCTAATAATATGAAAATTTTCGTTCACACTGCTAAGAAACTACTAGAATCTGATAACATTGATGTAATCATCTTTATGTTCTCAAAACAACACACAAAAAAGTTGGGTTGGGGAGAAAGGGAGTTGGGTGTGTTTATTTGCTTAGAGAAAACACTGGAAGGACACAACCCAGAAAGTTTACAATGGCAATCTGGGAAGGGTAGGAGATTTTTTTTTTCTTTTTTGGTATTTTTCCTTTTTCTTTTTTTCTTTCTTTCTTTTTTTTTTTTTTGTTTTGTTTTGAGACAGAGTCTCGCTCTATAGTCCATGCTAGAGTGCAGTCGTGTGATCTCTGCTCACCACAACCTCCGTCTTCCGGGTTCAAGCAATTCTCCTGCCTCAGCCTCCCTAGTAGCTGGAATTACAGGCGCGTGCCACCACTCCCGGCAAATTTTTGTATTTTGAGTAGAGACGGGGTTTGCCCATGTTGGCCAGGTTGGTCTTGAACTCCTGACCTCGTGATCCATCCGCCTCGGCCTCCCAAAGTGTTGGAATTACAGGCGTAAGCCACTGCGCCCGACTTCCTTTTGGTATTTTTCATGTTAAATATCACTTTTGCAGTCACGGAAAGTTCCGCGTTGCAATGAATCCAGCACTGGTCTGGTTAGCGCGGGAGCAGTTGCCGGGTCCTTGCAGGGGCACGCCGGACCGCTAGGTGGCGAGAACAAAGGCGAAGCGCAGCCTCACCTGGGCGTGTGCGTCGGGGCGGGGCCTGGGCAGCGTCCGGGGGCGGGGCCTGGGCTGTCCGTCCCACTCCCCTGGGAGCGCGAGCGGTGGGCCCAGGCGGACATGTCCCGCCCTCGTGTGCGCCTGGTGGTCACCGCGGACGACTTTGGTTATTGCCCGCGACGCGATGAGGGCATCGTGGAGGCCTTTCTGGCCGGGGTCGTGACCAGCGTGTCCCTGCTGGTCAACGGTGCGGCCACGGAGAGCGCGGCGGAGCTGGCCCGCAGGTGAGGGGAGGGCCCCTAGCAGGGCGGCGATCGGCTTGGGGCGCGCTGCTCCGCGGCCGCCAGTGCTCCAGCTCGCGCTCCGCCCTCAGGCACAGCATCCCCACGGGCCTCCACGCCAACCTGTCCGAGGGCTGCCCCGTAGGTCCGGCCCGCCGTGGCGCCTCGTCGCTGCTCGGCCCCGAAGGCTTCTTCCTTGGCAAGATGGGATTCCGGGAGGCGGTGGCGGCCGGAGACGTGGATTTGCCTCAGGTGCGGAGCCGCAGCTGCAGGAGGATGCTCGCGAGGACCCCCAGAGCTCCGCCCGGAGGGTACTGTGAGGCCATTAGGAGATGGCGGTGGATGACTTCTTCATTCAAACACTGGAGCCGTCACACGGAAGCACGAGGAGGGTATCCTCGGCAGCTACTCCCGGTTGCTCAAGGTGTCTCTCGCTCGCCCTCTAGGTGCGGGAGGAGCTCGAGGCCCAACTAAGCTGCTTCCGGGAGCTGCTAAGCAGGGCCCCCACGCACGTGGACGGCCACCAGCACGTGCACGTGCTCCCAGGTGCGTGGTTGGTGATCCCAGTTTGGAGGGCGTTTACTCCCAGGTGGGGCTGGGGAAGTAGGGGAAGTTCGATGCCCCCAGGTGAAGGGACGTGCTCCTCCTAGACCTGCTCCGCCCGCAGGCGTGTGCCAGGTGTTCGCGGAGGCGCTGCAGGCCTATGGGGTGCGCTTTACGCGACTGCCGCTGGAGCGCGGTGTGGGTGGCTGCAATTGGCTGGAGGCCCCCGCGCGCGCCTTCGCCTGCACCGTGGAGCGCGACGCCCGGGCCGCCGTGGGCCCCTTCTCCCGCCACGGCCTGCGGTGAGGCTTCCCGCCCTGTCTCCTACCATAGCTGCCCCAGTCCCTCCGCACTGACTATTCACCTGGCTAGCTGTGTCCGTTTCTCAGCCCAGAAGCGAGTCTGGCGTCGACCGCTGCCGCCA
>NW_012115822.1:650697-662214 GCF_000951035.1 Colobus angolensis palliatus | reverse complement strand
CGGCTGATGCCCCGCCCACCACAGGTGGACAGACGCCTTCGTGGGCCTGAGCACTTGCGGCCGGCACATGTCCGCTCACCGCGTGTCCGGGGCCCTGGCGCGTGTCCTGGAAGGTACCCTAGCGGGCCACACCCTGACAGCCGAGCTGATGGTGCACCCCGGCTACCCCAGTGTGCCTCCCACCGGCGGCTGCGGTGAAGGCCCTGACGCTTTCTCTTGCTCTTGGGAGCGGCTGCATGAGCTGCGCGTCCTCACCGCGCCCACGCTGCGGACCCGGCTTGCCCAGGATGGCGTGCAGCTTTGCGCCCTCGACGACCTCGACTCCAAGAGGCCAGGGGAGGAGGTCCCCTGTGAGGCCACTCTGGAACCCTTCCTGGAACCCTCCCTACTCTGACCCACTACCGACAACCAAGCACTAATCCCCTTACTACCAAGCAAGGGGAGCCAGGATTTAGTCCTGGCCCAGCCCAGAACCGGTCCCTGGATCAGGGTCTGTTGTCTTCTCTGGGTAGGACACTGCCACGTCTGGGCCCAGGTCCTCATGGCTCCAAATGGCATCTAGAGTTTAAGCAGCCTTCTTGGCTGCAGGCGGGCCCATCCTGTGGCAGCGGGCTAGGGCCCGCAGAGCATTCGGTGCCCCTCCATGCTGCAGTGCAAACACCTTCACCACTGGGGCAGTGGGGAGAGATGGCTATATTAATAAAATAACGTGTGTCTTTCAAACTTGGGTGGTTTATTAGCTCTGCCCAGGAGACCCTCACAGAAACAAGCAGGGACAAAGAGCAGCTCCCTCTTGGCTCAAACCACTCCAGGAAATGGCCCATTCTCCATTCTGTTTTGTTCATTTGTTCATGCTGTGGTTTTCTTTATTCCTTTTTAGGGGGTGGGAGTGGGAGAAGACTGTCCTCACCAGGCTGCTTTTGAAGAGGCATAATACTATAATCTCAGTATTGATTTTTAGAAGTCACCTATAGGCCGAGTGCAGTGGCTCACACCTGTAATCCCAGCACTTTGGGAGGCTGAGGCGAGCGGATCACCTGAGGTCAGGAGTTTGAGACCAGTCTGACCAACATGGAGAAACCCCATATCTACTAAAAATACAAAATTAGCTGGGCGTTGGTGGTGCATGCCTATAATCCCAGCTACTCAGGAGGCTGAGGCAGGAGAATTGCTTGAACCAGGGAGGCGGAGGTTGTGGTGAGCTGAGATTGCGCCATTGCACTCCAGCCTGGGCAACAAGAGTGAAATTCCGTCTCAAAAAAAAGAAAAAAAGGGGCCAGGCGCGGTGGCTCAAGCCTGTAATCCCAGCACTTCGGGAGGCCGAGACGGGCGGATCACGAGGTCAGGAGATCGAGACCATCCTGGCTAACACGGTGAAACCCCGTCTCTACTAAAAAAATACAAAAAACTAGCCGGGCGAGGTGGCGGGCGCCTGTAGTCCCAGCAACTCGGGAGGCTGAGGCAGGAGAATGGCGTAAAAACCCGGGAGGCGGAACTTGCAGTGAGCTGAGATCCGGCCACTGCACTCCAGCCTGGGCGACAGAGCAAGACTCCGTCTCAAAAAAAAAAAAAAAAAAAAAAAAAAAAAATACAAAAAACTAGCCCGGCGAGGTGGCGGGCGCCTGTAGTCCCAGCTACTCGGGAGGCTGAGGCAGGAGAATGGCGTGAACCCGGGAGGTGGAGCTTGCAGTGAGCTGAGAAAAAAAAAAAAAGAAAAAAGTCATCTGTTTAGATGTAAGCCATTCTAGGGGATAGGCATAAGGAGACCCTGCAACCCCGTGGGAATACATTTAAATTTTTCTAGGAGGAGCAGTCTTCCCAGAAAATGGGATACCGAGGTTCCTAACTTGACCTGGCAATGTAGGGATGCCCTGTGGACTGGGGCCCCATGTGGCTTAGGCGAAAGCTCCTGAGATGCAGGAGCAGATGGGGAAGGCAGTGGGAGTCCTCTGGAGCACAGAGTCCTGCCCCACTCCGGAGGATGGAAAGGCAGATGGAGTACCATGTGGTTCTTATCTCATTTCATGAAATAGCATCTATGAGGCAGGCACTGATCTCCTCATTTTACAGGGGTAGAGGCAGGAGTGGCAGAACAGGGCTTTGAAATTACTCATTCATTTATTTAATGTGCAACAGGCCCTAGCCTGGGCCAAACATGGAATCAGTGGCCAAGAGAGCTCTCACCCAGCCTAGGCAGCTTAGAGGGACGTGTGGCTTTCTGAAGGTTGAGTGTGGGATGTCTCTCCGCCTTCCTGCTTCTACCCACCCATGCCCCATCCCCTTGACTGCGGCTTCAGTCCCTTTTTCTGGCTCCACACTCGTCTTCCATCTTGACCTTCACTAGACTTGGAGTCTCCCATCCACAGCCCTTTTCCTGCTTTCTTGCACCCATGCTTGTGAGCTGGAATCACTGTACGGTGGCTCCTCCTGCTGCCTAGCCTCCATCTCCTCGCCTCAGCCTAATGAGATCTGGCCACACTCCTGCAGGCTGCTGGCTGGGGCTGGGAGAGGGGTGGCCTGAAGTTAGCCGGAGGCACAGACGCAGCTCCCTTGAGGGGCTTCTGTTATGGAAGTGTAGCTGGTTGTGCAGCTCTAGGCTCAGGAGAGAGGTGTGGGTGGGCAGGAGAGATCTGGGTGTCTGCACAGATGCTAGATGAGTGGCTACTGTCACCCAGGGAGGGAAGGAGGAATGAGCAAAGAGCCGACAGCAGCCCTGGGGACCATGGGACCATGGACCTTTTGTTTTTTAAAACAGGTCTCATCCTGTCACCCAGGCTGGAGTACAGTGGAACAATCACTGCAGTCCCTCGACCTCCCCAGGCTCAGGTGATCGTCCCACCTTAGCCTCCCGAGGAGCTGGGAACACAGGCATGTCTGGTTCATTTTTTATTTTTTGTAGAGATGGGATTTTGGCATGTTGCCCATGCTGGTCTCAAAGTCCTGAGCTCAAGAGATCTGGTCGCCTTGGCCTTTCCTTAAGTGTTGGAATTACAGGCGTTAGCCACAGCGCCCTGCTGACCATGAGCATTTGAGTGAAGTGAAGCCAGGCACAGTGGCTCACACCTATCATCCCAGCGCTTTGGGAGGCTGAAGTGGGAGGATTACTTGAGCTCTGGAGTTCGAGACCAGCTTGGACAACACAGTAAGATCTCATTTCAGTTATTTAAAAAAGAAAAAATAATGGCTGGGCATAATGGCTCACGCCTGTAATCCCAGCACTTTGGGAGGCTGAGTCGGGAGGAAGGCTTGAGGCTAGCAGATCGAGACCAGACAGACTATGTAACATGCCAAAACCCTGTCTCTATAAAAACTACAAAAATTAGCCGGGTGTAGTGACACGAGTCTGTAGTTCTATGTACTCAGGAGGCAGAGATAGGAGGATCGATTGAGCCTGGGAAGTAGAGGCTGCAGGGAGCAGTGATCATGCTACTGCCCTCTAGCCTGGGCGACAGAGTGAGCCCGGCTCAAAAAAAGAGTGAAGTGAGGGGCCATAGACTCACAGGATAATCAGGCCCACCTGATTATAATGAGGCCCTCCTCACGAGGTGAAAGTGATAAGGACCTGTCAGGGTGGTGACTTGTGGCCCACGGGGGTTGTGGGGGCAGCAACAGGGGTGTGTCTCAGCCAAGTGGTTCACTGTTACCCACCCACTCAGCATTCGTGTCTGGAGGGTCCACTCTGTGCCAAGCCAGGGCTGGAGCTGAAATGGCCTGGTCTGCAAGGAGCTCCCTTGCTGGTACACGCAAGGACAGTCATCCAGCGACACAGGAAGATGTAGGAGAAACCCGCGGCAATGTGTGGAGCCACAGGGGGGTTTCTGAACCTGGCCAGCACAGGGTGGGGAATGCTCTCTGGAAGTGACTTCCTTCCCAGGGCCTCAGTTATGGCCTCTGCACGGTGGTCCTTTCCACTCTGATCCTCTGAGGCCTCCAGGGTTCCCTAGGAACCGTCAGTGAACAAGAACACATTCCAATAATCTGGGAAATGGCCACTTACCAGGCATGGCCTGGGCCAAGCACTGCACTGCACTGCACTGCACTGCACTGGGAGCAATGGTACCCTCAGCTCCCCTCTGTTCCGGGTTGGTGCCTTTCCCCCGTGCCATACCCTGGAAGCAAGGAGAGGACGAAGAGCTGGGCAGGACAGGGTGGGAAATGCTGAGAGCAGCTCTGGCTTCTTTCAGGGCTGGGTTAGATGGCACCAAATGAAAGGAGCAGCAGCAAGGGGCAGCAGGTGACAGAAGTCAGGCTGCGGCAGGTACAGGAGTGATGAAATGGATTATTTCAAGCTGAACAATTAATAGTGAACAAGGCCAAAACTGGTGGCTGGTGGCTGCAGGAAAGAAGTTTACAGAAGGACTTAAATGTCTCTGGCTTTGGGGAAGGGGAAACTGTTTCTGGGCTCAGAGGGACCCTGTGGGAGGAAACATGCCAAGTGGTGGAATGCAACAGGCTCTGCAGTCAGAATGTGAACAAAAACAGGCCAGGGGTCTTGGTTGTCTTTAAAAGCAGGGATAAGGATGCCACACGGCTCTCCTGAGACTCAGAGGGTAAAGTGCTAGGTATGTTAAAGGCTAGTAAAATGACACCCCAGGAAGCTTCCTTCCCCAAGAGGCCTGGTCTCAGCAGGTGTCAAATTCCAGGCAGGGAAGGCCTGGCCAAAAAAGTCCTGGGCCTGGCTGAGCCCTTGCTGAGTCAGCACCACTGCTGCAGCGCCCCAGCAGCGGGCTATACTGGGGGACTCAAATAGTGTTTCTGGCTGGCACCATTCATGGACATGGTCCAGCTCCACCCTCAGGCACACCCTTATTTATTCTGTGACCTCTTGGGACCCCAGGTTTGCCTCTTCAAAACACGGATCGTAACACTCCCAGGGGGCTCCAGGATGACTCCCACATGTAAGTGATGCACCCACACGTTAGCCCCTGTCCCCTCACAAGACACCCACGAGCGCCCTCTGCAGGCCCCGACTGTCTGGAGTCTGGCTTTCTCGTTGATTATACCTCATCTCCTTCCCTCTAGGGAGGCAGGAACACCTCTATGTACCTCTTTTGGAGAGGCTGGGAATGGGGAGAGAGATCAGAAGCCCCAGGACCTGGGCCCCAGCCAGCCCTCCCATCTCCAAGAGCACAGGCCCCTGGCACTGCCCGCTCCCAGGAAGGAAGAAACCCACACGACTAACCAGTGTCTGAGAGCATTTTTATTAAGGGCAGCAGAACGGGATCGCAGCATCTTAGAAAGCCTATTCTCTGCCGTGGTGGGGAGTAGGGAGCAGAGGGAAGGACCCGGCACACTTCAAGAAACCAGGCGGGTGTGAATTCCTGAGTGAGCTAGGGGCAGCAGTGGGTGGCTGCTCCACAGCTCGCCCCTCCTCCAGAGGACCCAGCTTTTTGGTTTTGGAGCAGCCAAGGCTGTTCGCCAGCTTGCTCAGAGCCTACCCTGAGGGCATGGCTGGTAGGAGCAAGTCACCCAGGCCCGAAGGAGAGACACCCACTGGCTCGAAAGCCAGGCCTCTGCTGACGGGGCCAACCCTGGGGTGCCAGTGCCAGGGCTGAGAGTCCCTGAGGGGCTGCTGGCACACAGGTATCCTCCCGTGGTGAGCAGAGCGCAGTGAGGGGGTGACAGGCAGGCAGAGCTACGTTGGCAGAAATATGAAGCGATGGGACAGTTTCCAAGAATGGCAACATTTCTGGATCCAGAGAAGCAACAAGAACAAATGGTGGCTTGTTTGGATAGTTTCTGACAGAATTTGGCATTTTATTACAAATTGGAGTTTGAGTGAAATAAAAATCATCATCATTTTTCTGCTAATGAGAGACAGATATGGAAACGCCAGCCCGGTGCCCTTGCCATCCTGGGCACGAGTCTCCAGAAACCTGCCTTGGCGTACCTAGGACAAAAGAAGCTGAGTTCATGTACACACCTCAGGGGCCACGCGCCTGAATGATGTTAGGCTGCCTAACCTGCCCATCACTCCCCACTTCTGCACAGATCAGACCCCGGAAAGATCTAGAATTAAAATTAAAACAAAAAGCAAAGTTTAAGTCATCTTCTCCACAGGATCTAGTCCCCCTAAGAGCCAAGAAGGGAAGCCGCCAGTGGCAGAAGCGGGGTTGGTGACACACGGCATTTGGATCGTTGGCTTCCTTGGGGTGTCAGAGCGACACGGATTCTCTACTAGTTCGGAGACAATCCCATTTGCCTTGAAAAGACATTAATATTCAAATCTTTACAAGTTTATCTGATGATAAATTCTAAGGTCAATTTTTATTTCTACAAAAAAAGGCAGTCAAAACAATATAAAACACATTGAAAGGATATTACTGAGTGAGCTTCAAGTGGAGCTTGACTCTGCAAAGGCTGTGAGTCCAAAGGGAGAGGAAGTCCGTCTTGTTCCCGGGCTGGGCCAGCTCTCTGGAGGAAGGGGTCAGCAGGGGCCCAGGAGACCCCAGACTGGTGCTTTAAATAGCCGAGTCCTGCTAATTCCAATCCTACAAAGGGTCAAAGTGTGCCGAGGGAGGGCTGTGGCGGGGCTGCTGCACAGAGGAAGTGGAGAGCAAGCTCCGTGGCACATTCAGATGAAACTCGGTGATAGATGAGCTGGGAATTTCAAACGGACATTCTGGCTGTAGCTTTGCCTGCAAGGACCAGCAGATCTTCTACAATGGCTGCAGGAAGAAGTGCCAACCTGGGACATCAGGAGCCTTTCTGGCGAGATTCATCACACACAGTGTGCACAGCATCCTCCTGACTAGCAGGCCCCCCATTTCCGGGCCACCACAGACCTGTGATTATAGGGTTTGTTTGCGCAAGCCAGGCCAGAGGTCAGTTACACACACTGACATCAGGGCTTGCCCAATTAACTGATGTTACTGTGGTAACATCAGCTGGAGATTCGCACAAGAACTGAGGAGAAGGACTGGAGGAGGGGTGTGGCTGTTTGTTTTTAAATTTTAAAAGGATGTTATAAACTGGAGTCAGGAGAATTTAAACCAACTCCCACACTGGGCAACAGTCCCACACGTGCTAAGAAAAGCCACCAGGACCACCAGGGCAGTCTCTTCTCCTTTGTGGAGGCAGGCTCCGGGTCTGGGGAAGTAAGTGAAAAATAAACTCGGTGCCAGAAAGTGGGAGTGGCAAGGGTAGGGAAGAAAGGGAACCACAACCTTTTTTTTCCTTTTTTTTAAACATTATGGGCTAAATGCAACTTGAAGATTTTGGATAAAATTGGACAAGAAAAGAAACACCATTCTTTTGGAATAGATTGAAGCAGTGATTTTTAAAACAAAGAAAGCAGAACTAGAACATCTTAAATTTTTAATCCTTTCTTTACAGGTTACCTAGACCACTTTTGATTAAGAAAACTGTAGAAAGTTAGTAACTGCCACAAGCGAACGCCAGGCGGTGGCACGTGTCAATTTCCACAGAGTCCTGCTTTGCGGGGTGTCTGAATGCACTGCACGGGGCCTCTGCTCACACTTGCTGGAACCAATCGTGGCAGATTTTAGTCCACAGGTCGCTTTTCCCCATATTTCTTTGTAAACTCTTCAGCATTCTTACAGAATTTTTTACGGTCCTTAGAGTATTCTTCAGCTAGGTCAGCCCGAAGCGGGTGCTCGGGCTGGGGGTCATTCACCAGTGCTATGAGGGACTGGATTACTGCCAAGAGAAGGACAAGGCATGGGGGGTTAACACAGTCTCAGAAACGGCACAGGCAAGAGGCAGCTAATCCTGGGAACAAAACTCTGGCTTTACCACTGGTTTATCGCTAATGTGCTTTTAAGCCAAAGCAGCCTATCTATCCAAAATTCTGACCACCAGAAAACTCATCTTTCCTCTGTGATTAGGAGACATTGATGGACAACAAATAGCTAACACTACGGTGCATAATTGTTCACAGTGATGTGCTTCCGCCTCCAGGAAGCCTTCCTGACCTGACACCTGGGGAGGTCTTAGCCCTCAGTCACTCCCAGCCCTTTTTTCTTGGCAGGGCGTTGGGGAGGAGGGACAGGGTCTCATTCTGTCACCCAGGCTGGAGTGCACTGGCACCATCTTGGCTCACTGCAGCGTCAACCTCCTGGGTTGACCTCAAGCAATCCTCCAGCCTCAGTCCCCCAAGTAGCTGGGACTACAGTCGCGCACTACCATGCCTGGCTAATCCAGTCCTCTTGTGTGCTCTGGAGACAGGAGGCCTAGCATTGAACTGCTCACTCTCACACATGCACACAGGGTCACTTTCTTCGGGGCAGGACCAAGTAGAAATTCCCTGCATCAACCCAGCACCCAGCACCATGCTCGGCTCAGGGAAGTTTTGGTTAAGGTGACTGAGTGGGCACTAGAAAGAAGGGTATGTGGCAGCACTGCACTTATCAATGCGCAACGACCCAACTCTGGAAGACCCTTAGGAGTTTCTGCACCCTCCAGAAAGGATTATTGGGGCCAGCCAATGGGAAGCTGACAACCGCCATCGCATCACACTGTCAAGACCACAGGCAGATGTCACACTGATGGCTCTGATGGGTGCCACAGTACTCCCCCTAGGTGCCATAGCCCAGATGTGCCCCAGGGTGGAAGGATAGTGGGGAATCAGAAGCAGCTGCTACCCACACCTCCTCACATACTTTGCCACAGCTGACCCCAACCCTGTCAGGATCAGCACCCTCAGAATGTTTCTTCCCATTGTAAAATGGTGCCCCTCTTCTCCGAACTGCTAATGCCACAATTCCCTTATTGAGGGCTCATATCGTTCACTCAGCATTACGAGAAATGGATTAAAATGCTGATGCTAGCCAGGCAGATCACCTGAGGTTAGGAGCTCAAGACCAGCCTGGCCAACTGAAACCCCGTCTCTACTAAAAATACAAAAAATTAGCCAGGCATGGTGGCCCATGTCTATAGTCCCTGATACTCGGGAGGCTGAGGCAGGAGAATCGTCTGAACCCAGGAGATCACGGTTGCAGTGAGCCAAGATCGTGCCACTGCACTCTAGCTTGGGTGACAGAGCAAGACTCTATCTCAAAAATAAATAAATAATAAATAAATAAATAAAACAAAATGCTGATGCTGGCTGAGTTATATGCAAAGGCACAATCATTCAACAGCACACAGTGAGGGCCACAGCACAAAGTACTCCTGCCCTGGTGTCCAAAGCCCACCTGCCTAACCTCTGCTTCTTACCATGCAGAGAAGGGGAAAGAGAGGGCTCCTGTGACCACAGCAGGTAGAGATGAAGCAGTGGGGCAGAGGTGAGGAGGGCATGGCGCATGCAAGGCTCACAGGTTCCACGTTTGTTGGGGCTGGGGGATGGTTGGGCAAGGAGGGTGGACTGTCAACAGCAAGTGGGGGCAAGGGGCCTGGAAAGCTCTCTGCAGGCCAGGGTGGCCTCTAATTCAGTCTCCAAGCCTCCTCAGGGGTAGATGGTATCACCTCCCGGTACAAGCCACCTGTACCTCTAGAGGCAGCAGGCCCTGGAGGTATATTTTGATTTAATAAGCATTTATTTAATAAATAAATAAAGCCCACCCTTGGCTCACTGGCCACAGTGTATTCAGTGCACACCACCCTCAGTGTGAGACTGCTCCCTTTTCCTGGCTGTTCTTGACTTCAGGGTTGGAAACTGAACCACAGTCACCTAAGAGCACAAACAGGTGGCTCCCTTTCTTTTCCCATGATTAGAAATGGCTCTGTAACAGGAGAATTACCACCGTATTAGCATTTTAGAAACCCTGCTGGGCTAAGGACAAGGTGAGTACTTTGTTAGGGGCATGATCAGGAGTTTTCACCTCACTCTCTGATATGAATACTTAGGCTCTCTACTTCTCACCATCATCACCTTGGTAAGTAATGCAGAGGTTGGTGGCTCATACCTGTATTCCCAGCACTTTGGGAGGCCAAGGAGGAAGGATCACTTGAGGCCAGGAGTTTGAGACCAGCCTGGGCAACATAGCAAGACCTGGCCTCTACAAAATTAAAAAATAAAATTAGCTGGGCATGGTGGTACATGCGTATACTCCCAGCTCCTTGGGAGGCTGAGGTGAGATGATTGCTTGAGCCCGCAGTATTGAGGCTGTAGTGAGCTGTGATTGTGCAACTATACTCAGCCTGAGCAAGAGCGAGACCCTATAGCAAAAAAATAAATAAATAAAAATGAAAAATAAAAGACCTGTTTCTCAAAAGGTGCCATTTGTCTATTTCATTATTTTTTAAAGTTTCACTTTCACTAATTTGATCAAGTCTTAACTTTTTTTTTTTTTTAATTGAGAAGCAGAGATGGAGTCTCCCTCTGTCGCCCAGGCTGGAGTGCAGACAATCTCAACTCACTGCTACCTCCCCCTCCCGGGTTCAAGTGATTCTCCTGCTTCAGCCTCCCAAATAGCTGGGACTACAGGCATCCACCACCATACCTGGCTAATTTTTTGTATTTTTAGTAAAGATGGGGTTTCACTGTGTTACCCAGGATGGTCTTGATCTGCCTGCCTCGTCCTCCCAAAGCACTGGGATTACAGGCATGAGCCACCATGCCCAGCCTCAAGTCTGAATATTTTTAAATTTACTTAATAGTTCTGGTAAGTATTTCATTCTTTCTCTGTTCCTTTGGGTGCATTTCTGGTTCCTTAGCTAAACTATAATAAACTTCAGCTGAGCTGAACTTGTTTTGCTAGTAAGAACACTGACAGATATGTCCGCTTTACAAACTACAACTGTGGCCCTATATCAACATTTTTCATATACAGCACAGCACATTAAATTATATTTTATAAACCATCCAGCCCTGGGTTCTTGGTCTCTTCCGTAACCCAAATGCTCCTCAGAAGTATTTTTTCTTCTGCAAAATGTAGGGGCTTAAAAACATACAACAGGCCGGGCGCAGCAGCTCACACTTGTAATCCTAGCACTTTGGAAAGCCGAAATGGGCAGACTGCCTGAGCTCAGGAGTTCAAGACCAGCCTGGGCAATAAGGTGAAATCTTGTCTCTACCACAATACAAAAAACTAGCCAGGCATAATGGCATGCGCCTGTAGTCCCAGCTACTTGGGAGGCTGAGGGAGGAGAACTGCTCGAATCCAGAAGGCGGAGGTTGCAATGAGCCGAGATTATGCCACTGCACTCCATCCTGGGTGACAAAGTGAGACTCCACCCCTGCCACCAAAAAACAAACAAACAAAAACAAACAAAAAACAACCCACACAACAAATTAGCCAATGTTACCTTTTACTCTCACTATATTATCATTAGAGAATAAAGCCTATATTTCCTTCCTTTTGTTCTTAATAGACAGTTTCTCTGCAATACCAGATGTAAGCAGTATTTGTGATTTCCCCTCCTTTTCACAAAAATCCAGGGAGCTTCATTCTCAAAGAATAAAATGTCAATGTACATTCCCTACCCAAGAAGATACGCAATGCCTTTCATGAAATGTGCAAAAAAAAAAATAAGTTTTTTTTTTTGTGCCTCCGAAGTAGCTGGGATTACAGGCACCTGTCACCATACCCGGCTTTTTTTCTTTTTTTTTTTTTT